>NW_025927604.1:1530622-1870622 GCF_022837055.1 Prionailurus viverrinus
TCTTTTCATCCACCTGTCTTTCCATCCAACCATCCATCCATCCATCCACCCACCTGTCTTTCCATCCATCCATCCATCCATCCATCCATCCATCCATCCATCCGCCTGTCTTTCCATCCATCCATCCATCCATCCATCCATCCATCCATCCACCCACCTGTCTTTCCACCCACCTACCCACCTGTCTTTCCATCCATCCATCCATCCATCCATCCATCCATCATTCCATCTGCCTGTGTTTCCATCCATCCATCCATCCATCCATCCATCCATCCATCCACCCACCCACCTGTCTATCCATCCATCCATCCATCCATCCATCCATCCATCCACCCACCCATCTGTCTTTCCATCCATCCATCCATCCATCCATCCATCCATCCATCCATCTGCTTGTCTTTCCATCCATCTATCTACCTGTCTTTCCATCCATCCATCCACCCACCCACCCACCTGTCTTTCCATCCATCCATCCATCCATCCATCCATCCATCCATCCATCCATCTGCCTGTGTTTCCATCCATCCATCCATCCATCCATCCATCCATCCATCCATCTGCCTGTCTTTCCATCCATCTACCTGTCTTTCCATCCACCCACCCACCCACCCACCCACCCATTCAGATTATCATCCGTCTATCCATCTGCCTAATCACCTACCCCTCCATCCATCTGCCCTCCTGTTCATCCCTCCCTCCCTCTCTCTTTCCTGGCATCCCTGCTAGTGTCAAGCATTGGTGCTGAGACACATTATGTCCTGTTGCAGGGGCCTCCCTGTACCAGCAGACAGGAACCACTACATCCGGAAGTGCCACCACGCATGATAGCCGTGTGCCTCTATCCTGACACAGCCCAGTCCCTGCTCCTTCCTTCCCTCTCATTGGTCAGGAATGGGATTAGAGGGGCGCCTGGGTGGCTCAGTTGGTTGAGCGGCCGACTTCGGCTCAGGTCATGATCTCACGGTCCGTAAGTTCGAGCCCCGCGTTGGACTCTGTGCTGACCGCTCGGAACCTGGAGCCTGCTTCAGAGTCTGTGTCTCCCTCTCTCTCTGACCCTCCCCCGTTCATGCTCTGTCTCTGTCTCAAAAATAAATAAACGTTAAAAAAAATTAAAAAAAAAAAAAAAGGAATGGGATTAGAAGCTTAGCTGGAGGGACACAGAAAAGGAAATGGTTGTGGAAAGAACTGTTTCTGTAGATCCAGGCCTCTTGGAGCTCAGAAAACACCAGCTTTAAAATCCCCCTCCCTTATCATTTTCTTTAGCCACAGAGAAGCCTTCTTATTCTTTTGAGCTTTCTTAGAGCTCTGTGTCAAACAGCCTTTTACTACTGTTTCCTGAGAGAATGACATCCAGCAGAAAATTATCTGAATGGTTGTTTCCCTGTTCCCTCGAGCATCCCGTGCAGCTAGCAGCATCTGGAGGTGCAGAGGACCTGGTTTGTGCTGCATTAGGGCTTTACGTTTTCTCACTGGGGAAGGACTCCAGGGCTGTGGACCCTGAAAATCAGGACAAAGAAAGAAGACCGTCCCACCGCCACCGTGGGCGAGGCAGGGCGGGCTGTTGACGTGGAACAGCCTTGACTGAAGTGAAGAGGTCCACCTAGGAGACTTTGGAGAGGGCCTTCCTTGGCTCAGCGTTACTTTTTATTCTCTCTGCCTTGTTGTGTGTCCTTCCCTCAGAAGCTGGTGATTGGCCCCAAAGCCATCTGTTGTGAGTTCCTTTTGGGGTTAATCATCTGTCCCATGCCTCTTTTGTCCTCTGATACTTTCTCATCGATGAAACTTACTTAGCTCTCCAAAATGTTTTCTTGTTCAGAATTAATCGGGTCACATTTCTTGTCTTCCGGGAACTTCCTTCTGTATGTAAGGAGCCCCGTAGGTGAGGTGCTCTCAGAGCCTTTTGGGTGGAGAGTAACTATTTGATTTCCATATTTTTTTATTCTATTTTATGATCCATTTCCTCTGTGTAGGTAATTGAAACACAGCCTGATTTGAGGCTTTTAGAAAAGCAGCAAGCAAAAACGCATCTGTTTGGTAAGGCCTGAAACCGGTTGCTTCTTGGGCTTGGTTTGTGCTTGAGAGTATGTGACTCTGCTCAGCAGTCGGTGAAGGTTGGGCGAGTGCCCAGTAGGATGACATGGTTTATCTGTTATTTCGCTGAACTCAAAGGGCAAGCTCTGTCTCTCCCTCTCTGCAGGAACAACCTCAAGTAACTCGTTCAACGGTTTAAATTATAATATTTATTGCAATAAGTTGGCTTCACCAGCATGCCTGGGTGCCTGCGATGGCTAATTGTGTATTTCAGACTGGGCCACAGTAGACATATGTTTGGTTGAACGTTACTCTAGACTTTCTTGAGTCAGTAACCTTTGAGTAAAGCGGATTGCCTTCCATGGTGTGGGTGGGCCTCATCCAATCAGTTGAAGGGCTTAGGAGAGAAAGGCTGGGGTGCCTTGAGCAAAAAGGAATTCTGCCAGCAGAAGGCCTTTGGACTCAGACGGCACCTGTTTCCTGGGTGTCCAGCCTGCTGGCCCACCCTGCAGATGTTGGACTTGAGCTTCCATAATCCCTCCTTAAAATAAACGCCCCCTCGTATATATGTACACACGCGCGCGCGCGCGCGCCTGTTGGGTCTGTTTCTCCAGACAAGCTTGACCAACGCACTGTCCCTGCCGAGTGTCACGTGACCCTGGTTGTCCCAGCCACAACTGGGTGGGTCTGGTGGGCACCTGACCAAGGACAGTGAGTCTGTATGCTGGCCACTTGCTGATGTTCCGGCCCTGCCCTGACCAAGGACAGACTGCTCTCTGGGGAACGGGAGCTAGAAAATACTAAGGGATAAACAGCTGGCAGTGGGGACCGACACTGGCAGGCTGTGGCCGTAGAGAGGGTGCAGGGCTGCCATGAAAGCCCCTTGCACGCCCAGAGCCCTGATGAAGCAGAGACAGGCACCGGGCCACACACCCCTGCACACGGGGGGGGGGGGGGGGGGGGGGGGGAGGGAGGAGAGGGAAGAGAGGGGACCCAGCGTCCGCTCCTGTGCAGGAGCCCGAGCTGTGAAATGAGTTTTTAATCCCTTGAACTCAAAATAGTAGGAACCTGATTATTTTTTTATTTTTAGTGTTGTATTAACTTTTTTTAATGTTTATTTATTTTTCAGAGACAGAGCATGAGTGGGGGAGGGGCAGAGAGAAAGAGACAGAGAATCCAAAGCAGTTCCAGGCTCGGAGCTGTCAGCACAGAGCCCGACGCGGGGCTCGAACCCACAGACCATGAGATCGTGGCCTGAGCCGAGGTCGGACGCTTAACTGACTGAGTCCCCCCAGGCACCCCTAAAACATTTCTCTAAAAAGGAAAGAGAGCCCCATCTTTCAGTTACTTATCACGGAAGCAAACCGCTCACTGAGGAAGACGCAGAGAAGACACAGGCGGCCTCGCTCCCACACTCCTGGGTGTGGAGACCGCTTTCCCTCTGGCACGTCTCTGTGTTTAGTGTCCTGTGTGTTTAGTGTCCGTAAGGAGCTCGTCTGCAGCCCCTGTGTGTCGACCTCGCCTGCCCGCCCTCAAGGTGGCCATTTTCAGTGGCAGGATCGTGGTCAGGCCCCCAAAGCACCTGCTGGTGGCCCCACTTTTCAGGTAAAGAAGCTCACTGTGGTTGCAGGGAGGACAGTGCCCCCTCTGGTGGCAGGTCAGGGTTGCGCCAACGCATACGTGCCTTTGAGTGTGCGCGCCTGTGTCCGTGCGTGGTTGCCCCTGGCTGGCCACGGAGCTGCGAAGGGTCTGGGTGAGTGTGTGCGCCAGGGACTGGTTTGGGTGGGTGTGTTCTGACTGGGCACGGAGCATGACCGAATGGGCCCCTTGTGTGGGGTTCTTGCCACGTGGGGGCCGCGGGGGCCAGGGTGCTGGGCCCCTCCTGAGCGCCCTTTGCCCTTTTCACACCGGCCCCTCCCCCCGCTTAGGTGCCTTCTGGTGGCCTGCCCGGCCCCACCCTCCACGGTCCTGCCTCTCCCCACCGTCAGAGTGAGGGACAAAGCCATGGGGGCTTCAGGGAGGGAGCAGGCCTGGGCGGCCCTGGGAGTTTAGTACAGAGATTGGTGTAGTGGGTTAAATTTTGTCGATGGTGTCGTACTCGGGTACGGTGGGTTAGGACAGTGGGTCAGCGCGGCAGATTAGAGCAGTTAACACAGCAGATCAGAGCTGAAGATCATTGTAACCGATTATTGTGGTAGAACGGTAGGTCAGTAACGATTATGTGGGCGGTTGGGATAGCAGGTCAGTGCGGTGTTATTGTTGTGGACTGATACCAGGTGGGCGCGCCAGTCCAGTCCGGGGCACGGTCCATGTGCGGTGGATTAACAGCACAGATCGACACCGTAGAGGAGTCGACCGGACCAGGGTTCTGGAGCTCGGATCAGCCAGGGCTGGGCTCTGCGCCTCTCGCCGGAGGCTGGCCGCTGTGCTGGGTCCGGGGCTCCGCGGCTGCCCCGAGGCGTGAGTGGCCTGAGAGGTGTGGCCCTCGGGGGTGACCGGCTTCCTCGGTTCTGACGCGCCCACCCTCCGGGCGGGTGTCGGCACAGTCTGGACCGGCCCCCGTCGGTGCCCTTTGGCTCTGTCCCCAACGCAGGCTCTAGAGAGCCACGGGCTGCTTTCTGTGGCTCAGAGGCGGGGCGGGGACAGCTCGTGGGACCTGGCGTTTGTATTCAGATGATCGTGGTCTTTTTTCTCACGTCTTTCCTCGTGTTGTGGAGCGATTTTCTCTAGTGTTGGGTGTCTCATCGCGTGGGTTTGTGTGTCCACCACGTGGTGGTCCTGCTGAGAACACAGGGGATAGCCCTGTGCTCACGGGCGGTTTGCTGCTGACACTGACCCCGCAGAGCGGGAGGGGCGTCCTGGTTACCGCGCGCCTGCGCTGGACACGAGCTGTGGTCTTAGGAAGCTTCTCCTGCGCACAGAAATCACACATCCCAGATCCCGCGTCCAGAAGGTCTTATTTTTCTTATCAGTCAGTTGTGTTTTGAGAGCCTTGCTGGTCGGGACACTGACGAGACGTTCGCCGGATCCCGGGCTCACGGGTCACCTGAGCGCCGGCCGGGACGGTCCCCGCAGGCACGGTGGGGGGGTCAGGGGAGTGTCTGCAGGTGCAGCTCTGGGACCGACCGTGTCTGAGGGCTCCTCTCCCCACAGGAAACGAGAGCAACACAACTGAACTGACCACGTATTTAAAGATTATTATTATTTTTTTAATCACATTTTGTTTTATTTGAGGACGAGGACATGGCCTGTTTGGGGGCCGAGAATAGGTGTCTACCACAGTTTAATTCAGCACACATTGGGGTGGCCACTGGTCATTAACAGGGCCCTGGACCTGACCGTGGGTGTCACAGGTGGGGTCCGCAGGTGGGCTGCGGCTTTGGAGGGCACAGCCTCTCACAGGGGCCATGACGGATGTGTTCCCCAGTAACTGGACCCTCCGAGGCCAGACGCCGTGTGAGGACATCACAGAATTCCTTCTGTTCCGGGCAGTTCGAGACGCGCTCACTGGACGGGGACCTGGTTCTTCAACTGGAACCTTAGTGAGGACTGGGTTTTGACGTGTCAGGTGTGGGAAGGACTCCCGCCAGCTGTGGGACCCGGGAGCAGGTCTGTCCGCGGATGTCGGCGCTGCAGCCTGTTTGGGGAGCAGGGCAGTCCCCCAAGAACGTGCAGGCTGGAGGCCGGGGAGCGTGCGTGGGAAGCCTCCGATCGGTGGGCAGAGAGAGGCTAGGTCTAGATTGGCAGGGAGCCAAGTTGTGGGGGGGTGGTTGCCGTTGACTGTGGGGTCCCAGCGAAGGTTTTCGGTGGGAGAGGCCGTGAGGACACAGTGCTGCTAGAACCTGCAGGGAAGGAGCTGACCGAGGAGAGGCCTGGACGGTGGGAGGGGAAGGTTTGTTCGGGAGAAAGTCGTCTGATGTCAGCCTCCACATTTAAAATAAATGGACACTGGACACATGAAGAAACAGAGCACTTGCCTTTAGCGCTGATAGCGTGTATCTAGCTGGTAACCTGGATTTTTTTCACAAAGGAGAAATATAGTACTTTTAACGAAATACTTGTTTTTCATTTCATAGTTTTATTTTCATTTCATCCATATATAAAGGCACTTTCAAAAATAACCACAATAATGCATCTAAAAATTAGCAATGATTTCTTAACATCGTCTGATATCCTGCCAACGTTTCCCCTTCCCCAGTCTGTGTGTATGTGTGTGTGTGCACACATGGGCTTCATTGTCCCTGGTGTGTGTGTGTGTGTGTGTGTGCACGCGTGCACAAGCTCCATTGTCCCTGGCGTGTGTGTGTGTGTCTGTGTGCTCGGGCTCCATTGTCCCTGGTGTCTGTGTGTGTGTGTGTGTGTGTGTGTGTGTGTGTGTGTGCGCGCGCGCACGGGCTCCATTGTCCCTGGTGTGAGTGTGTGTGAGCGTGTGTGTGTCTGTGTGTGCACAAGCTCCATTGTCCCTGGTGTGTGTGTGTGTCTGTCTGTCTGTGTTTGGGCTCCATTGTCCCGGGTGTGTGTGTTTTGGGGGGGGGGGCTCCAGTGTCTCTGGTATATGTGTGTGTGTGTGTGTGTGTGGGGGCTCCATTGTCCCTGGTGTGTGTGTGTGTGTGCGCGCGCGGGCTCCATTGTCCCTGGTGTGAGTGTGTGAGCATGTGTGTTTGGGCTCCATTGTCCCTGGTGTGTGTGTGTGGGGCTCCAGTGTCCCTGGTATATATGTGTGTGTGTGGGTCTCCAGTGT
The DNA here is from genome assembly GCF_022837055.1 of Prionailurus viverrinus. Taxonomy (NCBI): domain Eukaryota; kingdom Metazoa; phylum Chordata; class Mammalia; order Carnivora; family Felidae; genus Prionailurus; species Prionailurus viverrinus. The sequence continues at coordinate 1,537,395 of NW_025927604.1, forward strand.
CCCTGGTATATATGTGTGTGTGTGGGGGGGGGGGCTCCATTGTCCCTGGTGTGTGTGTGTGTCTGTGTGTGCGCGGGCTCCATTGTCCCTCGTGTGAGCGTGTGTGTGTGTGTGTGGGCGTGTGTGTGTGTGCTCACGCACGGGCTCCATTGTTGCCGTAAGAGTTACCGGTCACCAGTCGGGAAAAGCTGCTGAGGCCCCTGCATGCGATCGCCCGGGGCCGAAAGCGTTTGCCCAGGTCCACAGGCGCCGAGAGGAGAACAAAGAGGCCTTGAACAGCGGCGGCTGCTGTGGAATCTGCGCCCGTCAGACTTTCCGTGGCCGCTGGGGATTAAGCGCCGTTGGGTGGAGGGTGAGAATTCCCGGCCGGCGTGCACCCTTTTCTGTCCCGTCCGCGCCTCAGCTGTCGGGACGCGTGAAGGCCTGCCCACGTGGCCATGTTTCTGGACGTGACTCGGACCGGTTTTAGCATTTATGTTAAAGGGACATCAGTCTGTCCCTGGAAGAGTGCGCCCTCCCCAAGTTAAGGTCGGGAGAGGGTGATTGAGGGCTGTCTGAGCCTGTTCCCATCGCGCCTGGTCACGGGGCTCTCCGGAGTGTGCCCAGGGAGGACCAGGGTCTTGGACGTGGGGACGGCGTGCGGGGGCCCAGACCCCTGCTGAGCCGTGTGATTTTAAGCCAGTTGGCTCACCTCTTTGAACCTTTCCACCGACTAAACTGGAGAAGTGCCGTGCCAAGCGGGATGGAGGTAGGGTCTCTTTTGCGGGGTGACCCCACACAACCCCCATTCCAGAAGGTGGCCTGGGCCCCGGCTCTGATCCTCTCTTCCCAGCTGGATTCCTGCTCTGCTTACCTCATTTCGTGTCCTCCCAGGACGAGCCGGTAATGTTATTGCTTCATTCGGCAGAGTTGTAGACTGAGGATCAGGGAGGTTAAGACATTTGTCCAGGATGGCACAGCAGCAAAATGCAGAGAAGGGATGGTAACTCAGGTGTGTCTGGTGCTTCCTGGGCCGCAGTCCACCTCCTGGCTGTCACACCAGAACACTGACATCTACTCAGAGCAGTGGCCTGGAGACAGCGTGTGTGCACGTGTGTATATGTGTAGATGTGTACATGTGTATGCGTGTGTGCATGCGTGTGCGCACACGCGAATACGTGTTTATATGTGCACATGTGTATACAGGTGTATGCGTGTGCACGTGTGTATATTATGCACACATGAGTGTGTATATGTGTGCACATATGTATAGTGTGCGCACGCATGCACTGGTTACTTTTGTTTCCCATGGATGAGTCCCGAGAGGCAGGGGATGGGCCCTGTGAGCACCACCGAAGGCTGCTGTGGGGACACCCAGGTCAGAGGTGTCCCAGCGCCCTGTCGGGTGTGTCGTCTGCTCCTGTGTTCCCCCTCAGCCTGCTTGGCTTCCCGGGGTCTGTGACGTCGCAGAGGATGCCCCGCCATGTACTCAGGTGCTCTTCCCCTTGGAGGAGCCTCGCTTATCCGCACCACTGCGTCCTGTTTTCACAGCAGGAAGGCCACACATGGGAGTTTTCAGTAGAAGCCGCGTGGCTCCCACTTCCCAGGGCCCGAGATCGAGTTGGCATCATCCTGCTGGGAACAGGCCCGTTCAGTTGCGGTTTACTTAGCGGCCCCTAACGAGGACGACGTCCGCCCGCTGTGTTTGCAGGGACGCCCTGGGTTAGTTGGACAGCGCGGACCTCCCGCCCGCCCACGCGGGGCGGACCTCCCGCCCGCCCACGCGGGGCGGACCTCCCGCCCGCCCACGCGGGGCGGACCTCCCGCCCGCCCACGCGGGGCGGACCTCCCGCCCGCCCACGCGGGGCGGACCTCCCGCCCGCCCACGCGGGGCGGACCTCCCGCCCGCCCACGCGGGGCGGACCTCCCGCCCGCCCACGCGGGGCGGACCTCCCGCCCGCCCACGCGGGGCGGACCTCCCGCCCGCCCACGCGGGGCGGACCTCCCGCCCGCCCACGCGGGGCGGACCTCCCGCCCGCCCACGCGGGGCGGACCTCCCGCCCGCCCACGCGGGGCGGACCTCCCGCCCGCCCACGCGGGGCGGACCTCCCGCCCGCCCACGCGGGGCGGACCTCCCGCCCGCCCGGGGCGCGCCTCCTGGTTTGCTCAAGAGGTGAGTGTGGGTCCTCTGCCTCTGTCATTACGCAACTGTCCTCGGTTTAACCCCCGCGTGCTGGGCTTTCTGGGTCAGAACAAAACGGCCTTGGGAGAAGTCCGTGGTGCACAATTTTGGGTTTTTTTTGGTCTGGAAAGTAGGGAAAACACTGATTTCATTTTTTAAACACCCGTGGGAGAAGTTTGGGATTTTTCCCAGAGGAACCAGTGTGTGAACTCGTACATTTGTTTCGTTCATTTGTAGGGCAGAGGGAAGGCTTTGCCGGATCGGCTGCCTCTGCGTGTGGCCCGCGAAACAGCAGTCCGGCCACAAAGCCTGGGGAGGAGTTACCTAGGGCAGAGCCGGAAACAAAGGGTGCCAGGGCTGCGCCAGGCTCCCTTCGCGCACCGGGTGTGGACCCTGGGCCCAGGGCCCAGGGCCGGAAGGAGCCCCCGCCTGCTTCTGTCTGGCCCGCGAGCTCAGTGTTTCACACTTTTAAGTGGTTGAGAAAAATCTGAACGAGAGCGTTTCCTGACGCCACAGTTGCGGGGTTCCGAACCCTGTGCCAGGAGCTGGGGATCTCTAGCAGGCAAGCCTGGGGCCCCGGTACCGTCTGTGGCCACGTGCTGCGGTGACCCGGGCAGGGTCTCCCCGCTCTGCGTGGGGGGCTGTGGGCCCAGGTGGGGGTTCCTACAGGGCCTTCCCGGGGGTCCTGGCACAGGGCTCCCTGGAGGGCCAGCAGAGGGGATGCATAGGTCACAGTACACGAGCTGGGGCAGCACGAGGCTGTCCAGCATGTGTGCGAAGGTTCCCGGCATCCTTGCCGCAGACGGCTGGGGCCGGGAAGTCGCGGACGCTGTCTGCGGGCTATTGGCAAAGCCCAGTCCAGAATCCCCAGGGCTTGTCGAGAGTGGATGACAGTTTCAGGGTGATGGATCCTTTGCTCTCGCTGGCCACCCACACAGGTCAGCACACGGGTGTCCACTTTCCCCTGGGCAGGCGGAGCCAACGCCTGCCTTCCTGAGCCGAGCACGAACGCGGGGTCTCAGTCTGAGGACATGACCGGGAGACCGGAAGCGGCAGCATGGGCCGTTGGTGCCCAGAACATGGCTCTGTCCTGCGCCCCTTCCCGCAAGCGTCTGTGCACCTGAAAGGAAAAGGAAAGTCTTTCCTGCCAACACTCCTTCCTTCCGACCTGTCTATCTGCCTGTTTTCCTGGGGGCAGTGGCTCTGGGTGCAGCTGGGGCCACCGCCCTGGCTTGTGCCTGAGGACCTGGGACAGGAAGGAGGGGCTGGCCCTGGACCCCTTCCTTCCCCCCACTGTCCCTCCTTCCGGGTCTCGTGTTGTGCTGTTTAGTGGGGTTCATGGAACATCCTGACCTGATCCTGGACAGTAGGTGTCTCCCTGCCTTCTCTGCCGTTTGCCTGTAAAGACTTAGACCCGGCAAATGAGGCTTACAACGTCATGATTATTTAAATATCTCACGGTACAAATCCAAGCCATAGGGCCACCTTCTCTGCAAAGGAAATAATGTCACTAAATCCCAGAGAAATCTGATATTTAAGCGTCATCGCTGCCTGTATATGTTACTAATAAAATAACCTCCTGACACCTAAAACCAGCTTGGAAAGTATGTATGTCTGTCTTTGGAATGGGTCAATACCCTGATTTATTTTCAGAATGTCGGTTTTCATTTAAAGTTTTCTGTTTTGTGCTTTGAACTACTCTCAGGTTTTGTTTTTTTGTTTTTGTTTTTTTTTTCCAACGTTTATTTATTTTTGGGACAGAGGGAGACAGAGCATGAACGGGGGAGGGGCAGAGAGAGAGGGAGATACAGAATCGGAAACAGGCTCCAGGCTCTGAGCCATCAGCCCAGAGCCTGACGCGGGGCTCGAACTCACGGACTGCGAGATCGTGACCTGGCTGAAGTGAGACGCTTAACTGACTGTGCCACCCAGGCGCCCCTCAGGTTTTGTTTTGAATTGTACGTTGGAGAAAAACATATTTTGCTTTCCTCTCTGTTATCATATATGTTATTACGTATTTTTGCCAACCAGACTTTTAAGGAATGGGCCGGAAGGTCACCCAAGAGTTGGCCTGGGTGGGCGTCCTGCCTCCGGGAGGTCCTGAGGGGTTGGGGCAGCCTTCTGGCCCTGCCCCGGCCGCCCCTCCTCGACACTGGGCTCCGTGGGACGCTGACACGTCGAGGCCCCCGAGGAAGGGGATGCGGCCTTGCGAGACCCCGGTTCTCCACCTCCCCGTAGTGGGACCCAGCCCCGCAAAAAGGAAGGTTCCTCAGTCTGGAGGCCGCCCACCCCGGGCAGGGCCCTTGCGAGTTCTTCCTGTGGCTGGCCCTCTGTCCTCCCTGCTGGGTAGAGTCCCGACTGCCCCTCTGTCCTGCCTGCTGTCTGTCCCTCTGTCCCGCCTGCTGGGTAGAGCCCCTGCCCACCCTGCACCTGTGAGCCAGGAGAGGCGGTCCTGGCTGCTTGGTGCCATATCAGGAGGCAGAGACGGCAAAGAACAGAACGTTTGACAAATTGCACCCCAGCGCCCACGTGCCTCCGCCGTCTGAACGGCCTTCTCTGGGGAATGTGCGATCCTGGATGTGTGGCCGCCGAGCTCACAGGCGGCTCCGTGGGAAACAGAGCCCTCGGGGCCACAGAGCCGCCTGGCGATGGCTTCTTGTCAAATCACCAATTTCTCCTGTGGGCTCGTGGGAGAGGTGAGCCAGGTCATGTGAGCAAGGAGCTCGCTGTCTGCCCGTCCCCATCTCTTTGGGACTGCCCACCTGGCAGGGGTGCGGGCACGGTCCTTTCATGTTGTACCTGCAGGCTCCTGGGCCGAGAAGTGGCCTGGGGCGTCACCTGAGGACATGGTGCCCTGGGTGCCGCCTGTGACGGCTGCCAGCCCGCAGGCCGCCGTGTCGCAGGTCAGCAGCAGTGTAAACACAATGTCATAGTAACAACGTGCAAGATCGTCTTTTACTGTTTTACGGAACCGTCAGTCCACGGTAGGGTGGGAAGAAAGGGCAGAGCCAGCGAGCTGGCCCCTCCCGAGGGTGGCTGAGCCCGTGAGCGTGCTCCTCTGGGCGTGGCTGGCCGTGGGCCACCTCATGCAGGCCGTGGAGGAGCAGAGCCCATCAGCCACGGCTCACGGGTCTCCTGTGATGGCTCCTGTCTTGAAAGCAATGTGGTTGTCACCACTGACACGCCTGAGAGCTGTGTCCCAGGCTGTCGTGGGCAAACGCGTCCAGCCACGCTGGCGTTCCGGAAGGATGCGCCTGCGTCAGCACAGCCTGCCCTGTCCTGTGTCCACGAGCCCTGTGTAGGTGGAGGCATCGTGTCCGGGACCCCGAGTGGCAGCTGGCCGCAGCCGGTCCTGCCTGTCGGGTGCGGGTGCCGGTCCTAGCTGTCCCTCGGGCAGAGATGCTGGGTGCCCACGTGGGGCCATGCCCGTGGCCGGGTGGCCAGGCCTTGGACCCAGGCTCCTTGGCTTTTCCTCACCCGGCACCGGTGTTTCTTTGCTGACCCGCGATTTTCCCATTTTTAACTTCAGTAACTTGGCTGAAGGAGGGAGTGGGCGCCTATCACACATGCAGACAGCGCGTGCTCACGGGCTTAGCAAATCCTTGAACGCACACCAGGGTCAGAGAGACCTCTGGAGGCGGGAAGCATGAGCCAAAATAAACAGGATGAAGTTTGTGTAACTTCTGGCTGTGAGTCATGCTTCAGAATCCTGCCGGTGGCTCCCAGTGAGGGAGAGGGGACAGACACACGGAGTCTGTCCCTGAGCCTCCTTTAGGGATGCTGTTCACTTACGCTTAGGAGCCTGACACGTGAGAGGATCTGTGTGAAAAATTTTGCCTTCGTCTTGTGTCAGTAAAGTCTCATCTCTCCCGGACGGTTGGCTAAGGAAGTTTTTGGGGCTCGGGCATGCTGTGCCAGATCTGACCTTGGCTTTGCCTGCCTTCGGGGTGCTTAGAGCCAAGCCCGCCTCTGACCTCCGGCCTCTGCTCCTGAGCCTGGTTCTTTCTCTGCCTTTCTCCCCTCTTCCCTGTGACCTCAGGCACGTTCGTGGCTTGTGTTTTGTGTACTTTCATGCTGTGAGAAAGGAAGATTAGGATGGGAACAAACAAAAACGAATTTGTCATTGTGTGTAAACGTTTCGTGACTTCCAACCGTGACTCCTGTTTTTTCAAATCTACTCTGTAAATACCAAATTAATTTTTTTTTTTTAAAGTCAGCTGCAGAAGCAGTGCCAACTGCTTGTCCTCCTGTCCCGTGGCGTCCCCTCCTGTTCGGGACATGCAGTTGCCCTCGGCAGTTCTGTCTCCAGGCTAATGCCGTTCAGCCCTCTCTCCACCCCATGCCCGAGGTGTTCTCAGACGTTCTCAGACGTCCACGTGATCCTGCCTTCTTTCCACTCCAAACCTCCCTAGTCTCCACTTCAAGAGAAGCCAGAGCCCCACTCCTGGCCTCCTGGAGCCCGGCCCGAGGCAGCACAGCGTCACGTTGGGAGCACAGTCCGTGCCCAGGTCTCTCTCTCAGCAGGTCACAGGCTAGGCCATGACGCCAGGCAGCCGTGGTGGAAGTGACCAGCCCTTAGCAGGTGCGCAGGGACATCAGCTGTTAGCCCACGTCCCAGCAGAACCGCCCGTGGGAGTCTGGTTCACAAACACCTTTGCAAGAATCCGGGACGATTCTTGCAAAGGCACGCTTACCACGTGCATGCGTGGGGCCAGCTCGGACATCCCCCTGAATCTGCCCTCTCGGTCAGCAAACCACGGAGTGTGCCCGCCCCCCGCCCAAGACCAAGCCCTCCCAGGGCAAGCCCGACTCCCCAGCCTTGCTGGAGCTCTGACCCACTGCTCCACGTGCGCGGCCCCTGTCCCGTAGACCCCGTGCACCGTGTATGGTGCAAGCGTCCTAGCTCGCGGCCTCTCAGGCCTGCCTCCCTCGGCAGGGTGATTGTCAGTGTGGCCTCAGCGCCCCAGTGTTGGCATCACCAGGGGAATTTATAGGCAGTCAGTTCTGATGGGCAAACACTAGCCAAGGGCCAGCTCGCTCCCGGTCAGAGAGCAGGGTGCACTCGCTAATGACCTGGGGACCCTAACGAAGCATATTGGGAAACATGGTGGCCTGGAGAGGAGATTCTGGCCAAGTGGGGCCCGGGCAGTATGGGGCACTCTGGGCCGTGCCTCCTAACTTGGTGTCAGGAAGGACAGGCTGTGATTCGGACAGTAGCCGTCCATGCATCCCACGAGCACTGTGGGAACCCCAGAGAGCTGGTCACTGGAGCAGACAACAATAATACAGGGACAGTCAGTGGAGGGGCGCCTGTGGGCGTGACCCCGTAGGCCTGATGGGGCTCTTGACCCTGACAGCCAGGCACGTCCCGGGCACGCTGAGCTGTCATCATGAGGGACGGCCTTGGGGACTGGAGTGTGTGGCTCATGGAGGCCAAGGGGGACTAGAGGCTGGAGCGGGCTGGGGGAGGGTGGTGTCCTCCAGGAGGACGGCCCAGAGGATGCTTGTGCTCTCAGAAGGGCACAGTGGATCCTCATCTGCAGCCCTGATTGGCCCCGAGCTGTGTGGTGCCTGCGTGGTGGGCGTTTCAAAGCTGTTTCAGCACATTTGTCGTTCAGGACCTCGTTAATAAAGGTGCCTTTCCGAGCTGCCCTTTGTAGTTACGCAGCGCGAACATCCCTGGGCAGGTGGTCTTGGCTTTGACGGCATGAAGCCTGGGGCAAGTTCTCAACTCCGTGTGCGCGTCTGCACGCTCAGAACGCCTGTCCTCACGGTGCTGCAGGAACTGCTAACGGGGCGTGCGCTCCTGCGGGTGCTGTCTGGTCCCGGAGGCCAGGTCCGCTTTCCTGAGCCGGTGGGATGCCCACACAGGAGAGGGCGCGCTGTGTGCCCGGGGTTCTGCAGCAGGGATGGGGGCAGGCACGTGGGCCGGAGGCGTCAGGAGGGACAGACGGCCTGGTGGTGCATCGGAGGCAGGAAGTGAAGGAGATGTGGCGGTCAGCTTCTGGCTCACCTGTCCAGGGAGTGGAGTGTCAGTCAGACTGCGGGAATTGGAGAGGAACCGCGATTTGTGGGAGAAGAAAACGTGCTTTTCTTGAGGACAAGTGAAGTCCACGGTGCCTTGGGGAGTGCGTGGGAGACCCACAGTTCCGTGTGCCCGCAGGCAGAGACGTTCGCACCAAGGCGGGGCCGTAAGTGTCTTATCACCAGGTCATTTACAGACGTTCTTTTTTAAGCAGTCTTGGGAAGACAGAGTAGGCTGTGAGGTGCTCTGATATTTTTAAAGTAAAATGTTAGATTTCTGGGGCGCCTGGGTGGCCCAGTCCGTTAAGCTCCTGACTCTTGATCTCGGCTTAGGTCATGATCTTGTGGTTCATGGGATGGAACCCTGCATCTGGCTGTATGCCGACACACGGAGCCCGCTCTCTCTCTCCCGCTCTCTCTCTCTCTGTATGTCTTCCCGTTCTCTAAATAAATAAACTTAAAAGAAAAGCAGTGCTAGATTCCGAAAACAATAGCTGTGTCGGGTTGGTCGGGGTCACTGTCCACTCAGTCCAGATGCCGGCCCCTCCCCTCCCTGGGGACGCAGGAGGCAGCAGTGGGCGGGTCCCACGGCTCCTTGCAGCAGCGGGCCGGCTTCCCGGGGGCACACTGCCCATCTCAGGGAGAGAGTCCAGCACTTAGAGTTCTGAGTAGAATTGGGGGTGCAGCTAGACTCACGATGGCTCGACACAGTTTTCCGACTCATGATCGTGCCAAAGCTGTACGCGCTCAGGAGAAACTGTACTTGGGATTTGGATTTTGGCCTTTCCCCAAAAGGCGGTACTGGGTACTGGGTAGGATCCCCTCTGATGCGGGACAGGGGTCTGCAGCGGATAACCCTGCCCCCACACGGCCACCTGTGTGTCACTTGCTCAGTAGATCACAGGAGCTGTTCAGCACTCTTCTGGGATGTGCTGTGTGTGAGGTGGTTTTGCTCAACTGTAGGTTCACGGAGCATCTGAGCGGGTTGGGGTGGGCTGGGTGTAGGCTCTGGGGAAGACTCCGTGTGCCATGCCCTCTAGGTACTCAGTTTCTGATTTCTGTTTTTTTCTGCTGGGCTTTGCTTCATCAGTAGTTTGCAGTAATGGAAACATTAAAACAAATCACCTAGCCCTTGGCACTTGTGAACTTAGACTTGGTTAGCCTTTTTCCTATAAAGTGTAAATGGACTTCTGGTTTTGAGGGTCTGGCTCACAAAATTGCACTGATTTCCAGGGCTGTTCCAGGCCCTTCTGCCACCGAGGGGGCTTCTGTGGCCCTGCACTTCCCCGAGGAGGCCGGAGGGGGCAGCACTTTGCATTACTTTTGAGGAGCTCCTGAACGCGGGTGCCATGGGGCGGGGGCATCCTGTGAACCCCTTCACCTTCTCAGAGCGGGGCGGGAGCGTTGGCGGCACAGATCGGAACCCTGAGCGGATTCGGAGTTCACCCCTAGCCCTGCTGCTTGCGACTGAGCGACTTGGGGCACCTTGCCAGACCTTCCTGCCTCTGAATCTTTGTTTGCCAAATGCAGGGATTTCTTCTAACCTGTCGTGAATTCTCCTCCTTCCTAAAACCACCCACCATTCCCAGGCCCTAACTTGTCGGTGGCAGACGCGGTGGACGTGGACCGTGGTGCTGTCCATGATCTTGCCCCGAACTCCTAGTTTCTGGGAGCCCGTGAGAGGCTCCCTTGCATCACCCTGAGACTCTCTACCATGGGGACTGCTTAATTCAGAGACTGGTGCCTAATGAGTACTTAGCGCGTTCAGCGGATGAGTCTGGGAAATCTGTCAGAACCATGGGTGATGGTCTCCGTGGACGTCTACAAAGGGCTTTACGGTCTCGGGAGCACTTTCCACAGACATGGTCTCCTGCCGTCCTTGATCGTGTGCCGAGTGGCGTTTAATTTTTAAGGTTTAGGACTTTTGCTTCCTGTTAGGATTATTTGTGGAAGTACTTAACAATGATTGTAAAAATAGTAATTCTACTTGTAAAATAACTGAGCTATAGCTAGGTGTGCAGTGTAGGGTAGGAGTGACCTTCCATGGTCCTATTCTGTGGGGTTAGACATTTTGTCTGCTTGGGCATGTGTAGACGTTATTTCAAGTTAAAAAATGGGGGGGTCATTTAGTATACACTTGGCTCTAACTACTTTTTAATTGGCCTACATTTAACATAAGTTTTATGTCAGCAACCACAAATGGGTTAAAGGATCAGACGTGGAAGACGAGCAGAGGGGACGAGCAGAGACCCAGTGTGCATGTGTGCCTGCACACGTGTGTGCATGTGTATACACGCATGTATACGTGTGCACATATGTGTATGTGTGTGCATGTGTGTACGTATGCGTGCGTGTGCGCATGTATGTGCACAGACGCGTGCATGTACAGATGCTGCTTGTGTGTCCGCACACACTCGCAAACATGCACACACTCACACATGCACACACAGCTGCCTCCCCAACATTACCAAAGAGCAGTGTTCTCAAACTTCACCGTGCGTCTCCTGGGGGGATTATAAAAACTCAGAATTACCAGGCTCCACCCCAGAGTTTCTGATTCTGTAGATTTGGGGTGGGGCCCAGAATTGGCTGTTCCGGCAAGTTCCCAGGAGATGCTGCTGATCAGGGGACCCCCCTGAGAACATTGCTTAAGAGAATCCTCACTGTTCCTAATTAATAAGTCCCTCCTGAGACTTCCTACAGAGCGGGAATCGATTCAGGTGAAACACAGCCTCTGATTTGCAGTTATGACTTTGGATTTGGGGTTCGTATTTGAAGCCCATGGCATCTTGGTTCCCTGCACCCGTCTCTCCGGGCTGGGGCTGCACAGCCTCTGACCGTCCCTCCTGCCGCTCAGAGGCTGACCGAGAGTCTCTGTGCGTCATGTGCGAGGGTACAGACACTGTCCTCTCTCCATCACACTGTGTGCTTTCTGGTGTCCTGCCCGCAAGCTCGCCCCGTTTTCTGCCGTATTCAGGATGTCATTAAGTCTGTGCAAGGACTTCCCATTTTAGCAGTTACGACTTCCAGTTCCAGAATCTCAGTTTAGTTCCTTTTATTGTTTTTATGCCTCTGCTCCTGTTGGGGGGGGGGGCCTCTCTATGCCCTCTCCCTGGCTGCATGGGCATGTGGTTTTTCTCCAGCCGTCTGCTGGGAGCACAGGTGGCTGGCCTGACTGCCGGAAAATAGGCTGTGCAATAAGATGTGGTCACGTGTGTAAGTTTAAATGTTCTAGCAGTTTCATTAAAAATTAGAGAGAAACGGGTACCTGGGTGGCTCAGTCGGTTGAGCGTCCGACTTTGGCTCAGGCCATGGCCTCACAGTCCGTGAGTTCGGGCCCCGCGTCGGGCTCTGTGCTGACAACTCAGAGCCTGGAGCCTGCTTCAGATTCTGTGTCTCCCTCTCTGCCCCTCCCCTGCTCATGCTCTGTCTCTCAAAAATAAAGAAATGTTGAAAAAAATTAAAAAAAAATTAGAAACCGGGTAATTTTACTGAGTTTATTAACTATAACAAACATGTTCATGTTTCAGCACGTAATCAGTGTGCACTGATCTCCACTTCCCCCGGAGTCCTCTAGATCTGGTTCGGGTCTTCCCCGGACCTAGGCCTCTGTTAGGACCGGCCATGCTCGGGCACTCAGAGCCGGGTGCGCGGTGGCCGCCGTGTGGGGGCCCCTCTGTCCGTCCATCCGGCCGAGGCTCCTGGTACCGGCCTCACACCTGCCGGCGGATGTCATGTGGGGCTCCCTCCCCCCAACCTGAGCGGGCGGGCGTCACCGTGTCGTGAGGGTGTCCAGTCCTGGGTCCCCGAGCGGTTTGCCCCCAGTGATTGCCCGCCCTGCTCTGCCATCGTAGGGGAGCCGGCCTCAAAAGCTGCATGGCTCTGGCCCCTGTCCTTCTGCCCACCTGAGGGCCGGCTTCGTGGTCTGCGGCCGTCCCCACCGGTTCGCCGCAGTGTTTGCCCATGGCAGTCCCCATTCCAGGGGGACCTGTTCCCCGTGTTGCTCCAGGGTCATCTGTCCGAACCCTGTGAAACCCTGCCTTTGCTCTGTGCCAGGAGGGAGCTTCCAGATCACCCGTGTTTACGCTAAACAGTAACCAGCCAGGTGTCCTCATTAACCGCGGCCCCACATTTCACCGGGATGTGGAGGGGAGTCAGGGAAGCCGGCCCCAGAGACGCCCCCCGGCCCCGGTTCCCTCCCTGCTCTCCCCGCAGGGCCTGGCCTCAGTGTCCTTGTGCCTGAACCACTTACAGTGTTCTGAATGTGGGTGTAGATGAATTCTTGCCGTATTTCAAAGCAACAGGTCAGCTCCGGCCAGCCGCGTTCCCCGGAGAGCACGCGGGCCGACACCGGGATCCGGAGAGCACACGGGGTGGTGGTCAGGCTGGCGGCTCAGGGCCGTGGCGACCAGCACCCGGGGCCTCCCCTTCTCGAGAACCCGCCCAGAGCGAGGAAGCAGGTGCCCCACTGTTCACTCCTAAGTGCTCAGATTTCATTTTAGCCACTTACGTACTTCCTGAGAAGTTTTTTATTGCAGCATAAACCAGAACCCATTCCGTAAGTCATTACAACTATTGAATTGGCCCCAAATACCCGATTCCTGAAAAGTCCGTGAACGTGAGAACTCCGTACACGTCATGAGAGGAGCATCGTTCCTGAGTTGACCACATGCTGCCCAGGAGCCCCGTGTCTGTTTCCTGGGGCGGCCTGCACAGACGGAGCTCAGACGGGAATCCACGTGTTCCCAGCTGGAGGCGCCTTTCCACAACCAAGGGTCACGCTCCTTCGAGGGCGGTCCGCTCTGTGTCCCAGCTGCCGGCTCGCAGTGGTCCTGGGTGATGGTTGACATGTGGCAGGATGACAGCCGTCTTCACACGGCGCTGTCCCCGTCGTCCAGATTTCCCTCTTCTTTGAGGACGTGAGTCATGCTGGAGTGGGGCCACCCTCGTCGCCTCTGTAAAGACCCTGTTTCCCAATAAGGTCGGTTCCGTGGCCCTGGAGTCAGACCTCAAGGTGCTAATGGCAGGGCCCCAACTCATCCCGTGATAATCCAGCAGCACCGAGTCACAAGGGGTTGGGCCTGTGCCCAAGGAATCTTGATTTTTCTGACTCTTCGAGGAGGAAAGTCGTGTTTCATTTGCTTCTCAGTGACTTTCATTCACGTTAAATTTATAGGTTTTAATTGGGGCTGGGAAGGGGTAAAAATGGACCCTGCCGTGTGCCTTTTGCCCCCGAGCTCATGGCCCCGGGCCGAGCGCCTCCCCGGGTCCACGGAGCACACACTCCACCAGCTGCCCGGCGCCTCCGCCACTGGGCCACCGGCAACAGACAGCTCCAGCCCTGGGCGCCACGGTCCTGCCCTCTGGTCTCACCTGGGCTGCCCAGGTCATCCCTCTGTCCCTGAAAAGTCAGTAACTGCTCTCCCAACACACATCTGAGTGTTGAGAAGACGTAGGGGGAGTACTGAGTTCGGATCCACGCGCAGGATGGATGGATCTCCCAGCTCACGATGAGCTTCTCAGTTTCACTCTCTACTTCTCACCGAGAGAACACTGAAGGCGCTTGGCGGATAAACCACCGCACTCCAGCTCCGGAAATTGTTGGAAGGCGGTGCTGCAGCTCTGGACCCTCCCATGGCCAGCGACTCCTGTTGAGTCCGTGCAGGGCAGTCCCGCTCTGGTTTGGGAGGACCTGGTGACGTTAGGTTTTCCAGCGAGTGGCAGGAGGTGGGCGTCTGGTTAGTTAGAGAAGTGTTTGTCTCTCCAGGATCGTTGTTTAAACCAACTTGTGTCCTGGGAAAGCGCCGCTCTCGTTCAGATCAATACTCACTGATTCGTTGAGCCTCAGAGAGGAGGCACTTGGCCCAAGGAAGGAGCTGGGCTGCAAGGTTTAATTCCTGAGGTGCCTCGTCGTGGTGTTGAATCTGGGTGAGATGATGGCTCATCACTAGCGGTGACTGCGCACTTCTGTGTCTAAACACATCTCTTGTTTGTTTTCAGGGATCTGCGCTTTAACAGAATCCGGGAGATCCAGCCCGGGGCATTCAAGAGGCTGAGAAACTTGAATACGTTGTAAGTCCAAACGCTCTGTTGGGACCCCGTGGGAAAAAGTGTAGAAATCATCTCAGCTTTCACCTGCGGGTGGAGCTCAACCACAGCGGTCAGCCCCGATGATCCGTGGTCGGGGGTGTGGATCGGGAGAGTGGACATGGAGCCCTAGTGGAGAACATGTGCATTGAGACGCCAGGCCTGTGGGTCCGTGCTCGGCGGCCGTGCTGTCTTGTCTGACATCCGTGACCTGTGTGGGTCCCTCATAAATGGGTGTGACCCGGACCTACGGCCACGGGCACCTCCTCTTCCTATGAATGACTCAGCCCCTGGCTGGGCCAGACCCCTTCACCTGCCCTATTCACATGCCCCCCTCACAAGGGGGAGGGGAAGGTGCTTCTCCCGAGCTAGCTGGGCCCAGGATGGGAGCCTGGGGGGGCGGCCAACCCCCCCCCCCCCCCGGTGGGACCGCCCTGCACGTCCACACTGGCCTTGCAGTCGGCTGAGGTGGATAGTGTGACAGTCAGTGGGACAGACAGATACCCTTTCCGTCAGAGGGGAGCTTGGCCTGTGTGCCCGGGGGGCGGGAACGGCGTGCCGTGACAGGGACACCCATGCACTGAGGAAACTTGTGATCAGAGGGCAAGACTGAAATGCTGTTTGTCATGGACACAAGCAGCCAAGCCAGTGTAGGCGCCGAGCTCCGCAGCGGAGTCCTGCTATGACCCTTTGCAAGCGGAAGGAACGTTTCCCACAGCACGGTGCAGTGGTGGTGTTTTAATTCTTCCCGAACTTTGGTTTCATAGGCTTCTCAACAACAATCAAATCAAGAGCATACCCAGCGGATCATTTGAAGACTTGGAGAATTTAAAATATCTGTAAGTTAACCATCCGTTCTTTACCCTTCAGAAAGCTTATGTTGTCGGTATACAGACTAATCATTGAGCGAAATGTTACGCTGCTTGCGAATTATTGCAGATACACCCATCTCTTAGGCTTTATTTTCAGAAGGTAGTGAATCTTCGGGTGGGATTTTTAAAATGAGCTCTTGTCAGTATGAAGTGCTGTGTTGCATGAGGCTCGGTGAGTAAAGTCCGCGAGTGAGGTTAAAAGTCACAGCCCTGCAGAGTCCCGTGGGAACAGTAACTCTGCTTGTCTGTGACTCATGGTCCCTCGCCAGCGTGAATGGCTGACAGGTGGTCTGTGAGAGAGAAGCTTGGAGAGCAGTCTCAAGCTGCCTGTCCAGCTGTGGGCAAGTGTGGGAAGCAGATGACAAATGCCACTGGAATGTCACTAGTTTCGGCTAATTTTCCCCAGCTTCCTCCAAGTGATTGCACCTCTTAGTTTTCTGCAGTAAAATCGTAGTTTACTTTTCGGAGTTGACTTTCGGTAACTTATGTATTAGAATTTAAAACATTTGCCTGTTGAAGCCAGTTTTGCAGGTTAGAAAGTGGCCTCACTGGCAGGTGCAGGCCTGCTACGTTGCAGGCACTTAATTTAAGACCGGAAGGCATTAAAGACACATTCCAGTCGCATTCCTGGTTGTAGAGAAAAGTACGTGTCGTGTATGTGTTATTCTTACTTTTTAAAAAAAAATTTTTTTTTCAACGTTTATTTATTTTTGGGACAGAGAGACAGAGCATGAACGGGGGAGGGGCAGAGAGAGAGGGAGACACAGAATCGGAAACAGGCTCCAGGCTCCGAGCCATCAGCCCAGAGCCTGACGCGGGGCTCGCCTCCTGACGCGGGGCGAGATCGTGACCTGGCTGAAGTCGGACGCTTAACCGACTGCGCCACCCAGGCGCCCCAATGTTATTCTTACTTTTAAGACTTAGATGGCATTTCCAGATAGAAGCATTAAAAAAATGTTTTTTTAACGTTTATTCATTTTTGAGAGACAGAGACAGAGTTCAAGGGAGGGAGGAGCAGAGAGAGAGAGGGGGACACAGAATCTGAACCAGGCTCCAGGCTCCGAGCTGTCAGCACAGAGCCCGACACAGGGCTTGAACCCACGGACCTCGAGATCGTGACCTGAGCTGAAGTCGGACGCTCAACTGACTGAGCCACCCAGGCGTCCCTCTTTCTGTCTTTTCTTTTTTCCTTTTTTTTAATGTTTATTCAGTTTTGAGAGACAGAGAGTGAGTGGGGGAGGGGCAGAGAGCGAGGGAGACACAGAATCCAAAGCAGGCTCCAGGCTCTGAGCTGTCAGCACAGAGCCCGACGCAGGGCTCAAACTCACTGTCTGCCATATTATGACCTGAGCCAAAGTCAGACGTTTAACCAACTGAGCCCCCCAGGAGCCCCAAGGTAGAACTATTTTAATGAGGGATTTGTATCACTGACTTGTTTTGGAAATTTATATCATAAGTGAACCTAAACATCTAGACGTTATGTTGATTTTTTAAAACAAAGTCACATTATTGGTGTTGATGTATATTTGGAAGCCTGTTTGATTTTGGATAACGTCACTGCAGCGATCACATTAACTCTGCTTACAGAAATACGTATTCCTCAGTGAAGGTAAATGAAAGGGTTAGGTACAAATATTTTCCATCACAGTTGGCATAGTGTGTTGCTTTTTAGAACAGGACAGGACAGAATAGACTAGAATAATGTATGAACATTATTAAGCCTTGTTGCTCATTTTAAAAATGAGGGAAAGGCCTTCTGTTATGTATTTATTTATTTTAAGTGCTATGCAAGTTCCAGAAGGAAGGTTTTGGTTTCTGACAAAAGTAGGTTCGGTCAGCTGATGGCCAGCATCCATAGTGTGTGTATGTGTGTGTGTTACTTTTATTTTCTATTTTGTAATATTGTGCTTTGGGATTGAATTAATTAGGAGCAAGTTATCATTCACTGTGCAGACGTATTTAGTGTTACAGTTTGGGGGACACTTTGGTTCTCACTTACAAGGATATTTTAAAGTAACGCTTGAGGAGCCCCGTCTGCTGGCTCACTCCCCATCAAGGCACCTGCTCTCCAGCCTCGCCCCGCTCTGTGGCTGGCCTGGCGGAAGGCGCCCCAGTCACTGGGGAGGGCTTGGGGCAGGGTCCCTGGTGAGGAGGGACCCCACCTGCCCATCTGATCCCCGCCTGGGCAGGAGAGTGCGCTCCCACAGGCACCGCTGAGGACACTGTGCAATTTCAGTACCGGGGAGCTGTTCTGAAGTTAACCGGTTATTTCCGCCTTTACACGTAGTCAGTGGTTTCAGACGTTGAGTATTAGTGGCCTGTGTAAGGCCTAACCCTCCCCTCACTGGTATTTCCGGATGAAGCTGGGCAAGAACTCGTGCTCCAGGCGACTCTGACTCTGTGTGGACTCATCTGTACGCGGCCCGTTACTGGAGGCGACCAGCACCCACTTACTCCCGTGGAGCCCACGTGTCCTCGCAGACGCACACTCGTCCACAGTAGTTCGGTTCAGTCCTTGCAAAGTGACCCAGCACCAGGGGCTTGTTTTCGCCTTCTTTTGAAGAAATGAGCCCAGAAACCCCCGTCCGGAAGTAGAAGGGAGAGTAGCGCCTGCCAGGACCCTAGTGGCCGCGGGTGAGGCCATCTTCTGTCGGCTTCCCATGTATCCGTTCACTCCCAGTGATCCTGAAGTGCTGTGGTGTCCATTTACATCGGAAGAAACTGAGGCGGAGGAAGGTTGCCAGCTCGTTCACGACCACACAGCTAGCGAGTGGAGGTTGACAGAGTGGCCGCTGGCCAGGCCTCTGTGGCGGGCGCTGGGCTCTGCACGGGTGGGCGAGCTCTGCCTGGTCTCTGGGGTCGCCTCGGCACATTTGCCCAGACGGAGAAGTGGGAGCCGCTTAGCTGGATGGTTCGAGGTAGCCCTGCACCAAAAACCACGAAACCCAGTGCAGTAAGACGCACGGTCCTTTGCAGATGAAATACACAGTGTCACAGGCGTTAGGACAAACGTGTTCTTGGGGGGACGAAAGGGCGAAAGCCTAGCCCCCAGGTAACCAATGTGCAGGGAGGGCCTTACCGCGGTCCCAGGCTGGCGCCTGTGTGTGCTGACCGGTCGCTGGGCGTCCACAGCAGGCAGAGGCACCCAGGGCGCCAGCCTCTTTGTCTAATGCTGAGATCACCTCGTATTCACCATGGCCCTTCAGGGCTCATGAGGACGGTACCGGGGGCCAGTCATGTCCTCAGAACCGGGGCCCTTTGGGGACGGTCCTCACCCCTGGCAGGTCCGTTCAGGATGTGGCGGACTCTGCGAAGGGCCATCCGGCGTCTGTGGTGGCTCCCCGCCTCTGCCGTGTGGCCCCCCCCACCAGCCGTAGGCTAACAAAACCGGGCCGTGTCCCGTGTCCTTACGGACTCTGAAATTCACACTTTACATACTTTTCCTGTGTCGTGAGGTGTTAATGTTCTTCTGAAATTTTCAACCAGTTAAAAATGTAAAACCCATTCTTAGCTTGCAGACCATCTCAAAACAGGCGGTGAGCCAATTCTGTGACTCTTCTGACATGCCGGCAGGGGACCCTGGTGGGGGAGGTCTGCAGGGCACATGCAGGGTGCGAACTGTCCGCTCCCCAAATTGTTTCCGGGTCTCTCAAAATGCCGCAGTTACAGCGTCTTATGATCAACGCATACTACATGTTTGTGGGGAAATGCTTTTATTCCCTTCGAGCTTTGAAGCGAGCGTACTGGGAACGAGTCGCAAGCCACGCTCCCAGAACCAGGGACTGGTCCGAAGACAGAGCGGTGGTCAGCGGCGTCCCGTGTGTGGCCACTGTCCTTTGGGGACGGGCAGGGGGCCCTCCAGGAGGGTGACCGCGCGGCCGTGCCAATGTGTCGTCCGTATTCTAATGCAGTCGTTAATTTTAAAACCCTCTCCATGTGTCGACGTAATTCTTCTTTCCACCCGGAGCTAGGGTGTCTCGTGTGTGTGCTAACCCTCCCCCCGTTTCTTGTTTCAGCTATTTGTACAAGAATGAGATCCAGTCAATTGACAGGCAAGCGTTTCAGGGACTTGCCTCTCTAGAGCAACTGTAAGTGTCCCTCTCCTGCGCCTGGCTGCCTTGGATGTCACCTGCCTTCTTGCCTCTCGTAGGGAAGATGAACTAAGTTTGCTGTCTGCACGATGCATGTCTGTACTAACGGGGCGTAGGGCGTGTGTGCATGCCGCTTGGAGAAGCAGCGGTTGACTCGTTACTCCTCTGTCTGTCTGACCCCCACCCACCCGGTCCCGGACGGCACCGGTTTCTGCCCAAGAGCAGCCGGGTGCTGAGACCCGTGATGCAGAGATCAGCGAGAGCCAGCGGCCCCTGTCTTCATGGTGCTCCCGAGTTAAGGGACAGGCTCGCACACAAGTGAAGGGCCTTCGGGGAGAGGCACCCAGGGCGCCGCGGGGCCGGCAGGTGGTTTTTATCTCCCGCCGGTTCCTTTTGTGACTCTGCGCACGTGCAGCTTCCTGCGTTTATGACGTCATGATTTCGGAGAAAATAAACTTTTTCACGTGGTTCTAGTTAGCGTGTGTGGATGTCGTTTCCGTGGCCGCACAAGAAGTCCTCCATTGCTGTGAAGTCAGCACGTTCATTTCTAAGTAGAATTTCAGGCAGCGGGAGTCTCTTTCTGGTTTGTTTGTTTGACTTTTCGGCTGTGGAGCTGGAACAACTTGGAGGATTCCAGAACTGCCCGCAGTTTAGTCGCACAGCCGGACGGGGCCGGTTGCTGTAACAGGGGGTCTGCCCCCGGCCGCCCGCGCGTGTGCGTGTTTCCTCGGCCGGCCGGGCGCAGAGCCTGCACGGGGATCCCCGGCAGGACTGGGGCGCGGGCACCCCGAAAACAGTGCCTCAGGGCACACACGGTGCTCGTGTGTCGAGGCCCTTTTGATTCGGGAGGGACCTGCATTCCTCAGCTCACTGCGCGTGGCTTGTGATGTCAGGGAGGGAAGGGGTCGTACGGAAGTGTTTGTGTAATCTTCGCTTCAGAGAGAAAGGGACAAAAAGTTCAGAGCTTTGCAGAAACACACGGAAGTGTCTGGAAAACGTCCAGGTGGAGGAGAGTTTACGAAGGGACACACTCCCCCCCGGGACGGGGCAGTGAGATCATCGTAGCCGACACCTAGAAAATCGCGTCTGATTTAAACGTGCTGGAAAGTTGAAGCAGGTGGAGCTCACCCTGACAGCGGGGGGCGGGGAGGCCAGCTACTTTCCAGGAAGAAAGGGGCAAAGTCTGGGGGAAGTGAGGCTTACTGGACCAGGAGCCCCGAGCAGGGTCTCTAACCAACCTGCTGGAGACGGTGGATCCTGGGTCCGGATGCCTCCAGGAGCCCCTCCACACCCCTGGGACGAGCCCGGGGCCGCCGGAGTCTGCTGAGCTTCTGCCCAGCGGGTTTCTGGGAGGCCCGCATCGTGTGTGGTGAACGCGTGTGGCCAGACGCAGAGAGCGTAGATGGGGTTGGGGCTCACGGCCGTCTTGGGGCCGTGGGAGGGGGGTGGCCCCCAGGCCGCCCGGAGCCCCGGGGAGTCTCTCCTGCCTCCTCCACCTCCTCCCTGGGTGCCTCCCCTAGGACTCCCCCTGCCTGCCGATGGGGGTCCCCTCCAGGAGCCTCCTGTGATGGCTGCTGACTGTGGATTTTCTCCCCGTGTCCCCTCTGTTCCCTGCTCGTGGGCTTCCCACCCTGGTGTGCGGGGCGATGGGCAGGGACCTGTCTGCGGGTGTCACGGAGGCGCGGGAGGTGGATCTGGCAATGACCTGAGACTTGGCGGGGGGTGGGGGGGTGGGGGACACCGTGCACCCTCCCAGGGAGCCAAGGACAGGAACAGAGGGCAAGGGAGGACAACTGAACTCTGGTGACCCAAGTTATGGTACTTTGAAAGTTAGTGGAGGTCTCCGAGTGATCTGGGTGCGTTTCCAGAGTGCTTTCTGGCGTTGGGGTTTGGGGTGAAGCCTGTAGCTGCTGGGCCCAGCGTCCCCTCCCAGAGTCAGCCTGTGTGAAGGCGGGGACCCCCCTCTTCCTCGTGTGGGTGGGGGGCTTGCGGCAGGAGCACCCCGTCCTAAGACCACTTCTGGTGTTTTTCTTAAGGGGAAACACACCAATTTCCAAAGTGAGAAAAGCAGTAATTGAGGAAAATGAGGAGAAATTAGTTGTGGTAAAAAATGTGTAAATTATGGAAAGTTAAGGGGACATAGTAAATGAAATATAAATGCTGGATATTCTGTGTAATTAGCACATTATCTTACTAAGCCTGGTGCTGTGTTATTTTTCCTGTAGTTCTTTCCAGAGCTGACGGTATGCTCACCCCCACATTAACGTATACGCGTATCCTCCCCTAAATTCCCATATAGACTAGAAGGTTTGAATGACGGCGTGCACCTACTTACATGCAATTGAGAATATTTTGGCTTTTTTCCTGCGAAGGTCCGTGTGCTTTGCAAGCAGGTCCCCGGGCTAAGCAGCCAGGCCCCAGGCCTGAAGGGGACTTGGTCAGAGTCCCTGCTGTCTGTCTTACAGTCTGTGCCCAGTTTTTAATTGTATTTCATCTTACTCTGTGATTACTTCACGTGTTTTCTGCACAGTGTAGGAAATCTAGAGAGTTACCTGTTGACATGCGAATTTGAAATGACTTAGGAACCATTTTTTTGAGCAGAAAATCTAGATCAGCAAAAGTAAAATTGTTTACAATGTTTCCTTTCTCTTTTTCCTTTTTTAAAAAAACTTGTCTAGATACCTGCACTTTAATCAGATAGAAACTTTGGACCCAGAGTCATTCCAACATTTGCCGAAGCTGGAAAGGCTGTAAGTTGATTTCGCCTTGCCCTCCCGTCTTCCCGCTGGTCCCCGGGGGCCGCGTGCCATCAGGTTCTGTGATGGAAACGGGGCCACTGCCTGTCCAGACACCTGAGCAAATCTCTGTTTCTTATCTAACAGTTCAGAAGCGGGACTTACAATTTTCTCTTTATTTGGAGGTGGTGATAAAATAGAAAAACAAATCGAATTATTTTCTGAACTAAATATTGTTCTCAAGTTCATTTGTATCCCATAAACGCAGTCGCTGAGGTATTGTTTACAACTCACTTGCTTGACTGCTTGCACTCTTTTCTACACGTGTAAGAAGCGTTTTTAAAAGTTGGTTTGTGGTTTTCTCTCTTTCAACAGATTTTTACATAACAACCGAATCACACATTTGGTTCCAGGAACATTCAGTCACTTGGAATCCATGAAGAGACTGTAAGTGTGTCTTTACAGAAGCTGATTGATTCCCTGCCATTGGCCGGGTCCTGAGCCAGGTCCTGAGCCGGGTCCTGTGCCAGGGGCTGGGGGTATGTCACATGCAGAAAAGCACAGGGACACCCAGAGGGCACAGTCAACCCTCCCGGTGGGCACAGCCGAGAGCCCCCGGGACTCCGGGGGTGTGCCAGCAGGTTGACCCCTTCAGAGGCAAACAAGACATGTTTTCAACATTTTTTATTTATTTTTGGGACAGAGAGAGACAGAGCATGAACGGGGGAGGGACAGAGAGAGAGGGAGACACAGAATCGGAAGCAGGCTCCAGGCTCTGAGCCGTCAGCCCAGAGCCCGACGCGGGGCTCGAACTCACGGACCGCGAGATCGTGACCTGGCTGAAGTCGGACGCTTAACCGACTGCGCCACCCAGGCGCCCCAAGACATGTTTTAAAATCAGTTTCACATTCTTCAGATTAATTTTTAATTCCATGTTGCATATTTTGGTGGTGGAACCACGTCCGTGTAGGACTCTGTGTCCTGTCCCCAGCCCTTGAGTGTTCGCAGAGCTGGGCATTAAGTAAACTGGTCCCCCGGTTTCTAAGACCTCTCAACACACTTCTTGTCCCGGGTGGTGTATTTTAATAGAAGGAAGGGATGTTAGTGCTGGTCGAGAACGTTGCTTGACGCCCTTCTGTGTTTTCCTCCGCGGTCAGGAGGGCCGCCGCTCTGCGGTTGGCTGTCACCGAGCATAAGGAGCTAGACATCAGGAAAAGGGGAAGATCATGCTAATGAGCCCAGGTCCAGAGCGAAATAAGGTGAAATAAGACAGCCTCCCTCGCTAGTTAGGATTGCTTCTGGACAAAGAAACGAGCCAAAGTCAGACGGCGTTCTGGCGAAGGTGGAGGGGCACTTGGTGTTGAGGGAGCAGGGAGGTCACCAGAAGAGCAAGCTTAGGGCCGGGCAAGCAGGCGGGGTCCCCGGGGTGGGGACCTGGCCAGCGGCCTGGACGCTCCTCGCCGGCCTGTGTCCGGCAGGCCCCGCACAGGCTCACGCGTCCAGCTTGTCCGGGGTGGGCTCGTCCCCACGTCTCACCGTCTTCCCTGTCCCAGGAGACTGGACTCCAACGCGCTGCACTGCGACTGTGAAATCCTGTGGCTGACGGATTTGCTGAAAACCTACGCCAAGTCCGGCAACGCACAGGCGGCCGCCACCTGTGAATACCCGCGACGTATCCAGGGGCGCTCGGTGGCCACGATCACCCCTGAAGAGCTGGACTGTGGTGAGTGCGGCCAGGGGCCGAGGGGCACCCAGAGCCCCGTGCTGGCGCCCAGGGGGTGTGGTACGCACGGCCCTGCCCACCTGCAGGGACGGCGTCCCTGCATCAGATCCTGTGGGACTGACAGGGACGCTCCTTGGCAAAGCCCTGGTCTGCACACAGCATCACTCAGTGCCTGTGGGGTTTCTTGGCTTTGGTTTCAGGCTCCCCTGCAAAATGAGCAAACTGGGTCACACTGTCCCTGCCTCCCCGTCCCTCCCGCCCCCATGCACACAGGCTGCAGCTGCCGGCTGCCTCTGCGCACTGGGCTGGGCCTCCGGCCACGGCCCCGAGACACAGACCGCCAGAAGGGCCAAACTCCGACGGCGGGGCAGAGTCCTGCAGTGCCCAAGGCCTGGTGCGGCTGAGCCTTTTAATTGCAGCACTGTTTTGGGGTGCTGAAGCCCATTTCTCTAAAGCATCATCGTTTTTTTAGTGTTGAAAATACATGTAACGAAACTAGAAATGAGCAGCTTTTGTGAGTAACCAGCCAGATCTGCACTCCTTTGTTAACTGTCCTTACACGTGTGCACCCGTCTGTGCACCTGCCCGGCCTCAATAGTGTGCGGCGTCAGAGGCCCTGTTCACATGTATGCGTCCTGTGCGACTGTCCTCCGGCGGGAGCCATGCCGCACGCAGGCAGCACTTCTGGGCTGTGTGCGCCTCACAGACGAGGCTCTTTCCTGGGACAGAGGCCAGAGGCCGCAGCTGAGAGTGCCCGGCTGACCCCTGACATCTACATGCGTGTGTGTGTGTGTGTGTGTGTGTGTGTGTGTGTGTGTCACCGCCATGCACCACACGGTTGATGTCCCAGAGCTGCCCTGGGTGGCCCTGCTCCCCAGCCGCCTCTGACTTAACCAACAGGACCCCAGCTCGAGGGCCACGGGTTTTGTCTGCCTCCTGCCACCGTATTCGTGGAGAAGGAGGACATGGGGCAGCCCCCTTTTAGCAGATTGGAGGAGGCAGCTCGTTGGTCCCAGGGCCATAGGAATGGGACGCGCACGTGGGAGGACAGAGGACGAGGATGCGCTACCGTCCTGCCTTGCACAGTAGAGCTTTCTGCTCTCAGGAGTGCGTTAGCTAAAAGGCTTTGTTTTCTATTGCTTTATTCACCCAAAACAGCTGTTCCTGGAGTTTGCTGTGTGCACAGGAGTCTCGCCGGGTTTATCTGAGGGTCAGAAACGCTGGGTAAAACTCAGCCTGTCTCCCAGGAGATGCCCGTCTGTCATCTTCGTGGGAACATTGTGGTTGGGATGGATGTTTGAACACTTGGGATTTTCTCTTAAACCTGAGATCTGGTTTGGGTTCTTGCTGACTCTAACGGGAGTGTTTAAAACCAAGAAGATCTGCGTTTCCTTCTTGGCACAGAAAGGCCCCGGATCACATCAGAGCCCCAGGACGCGGATGTCACCTCGGGGAACACTGTGTTTTTCACATGCAGAGCAGAAGGCAACCCCAAACCCGAGATCATCTGGCTGCGAAACAAGTAAGTGAATCTCACTGTCCGCCCAGATGCCCCGTCTGCACCACTGGGCGTGTGCCCACGCCGCCACCCTGTGGGCCCCTCGACACTCTCGGCCTCTCCGGTGGAGGGAAGGGTCTAAAGGAGAACGTTTCTGCATCGTTTCTGCTGTAAGGGGCCGTCCGTTACTCCCCCTGCCTGGGGTGAGGGGCGTGAGGGAGGCTTGGTTCTCCGCCGGATCTGGGGGGAGGGTGGTCACTGGGGCTTCGAAGCTGGAACCATCCTCCTGGGTGAGGAGGGCTCCTTCCTGCTGGGACAGCGTCTTCAGGGCCGCCCATCAAGTGGGCACTTTTGTAGTTAGTTCCTTGCACGTCTGATCGGCCTCAGCAAACGAGCGTCCTCCCTTCTGTCCACAAGCATTTTGGGGTGTGTGGGGGCACAGGTGTCGGAGGACGTGGCTCCCGGGGCCTTGTGTTAACATGGAACGCTTTCCAGCGTGCGTTCTGAACCGACTCCTTGAAAACAGATTGTTAGCGTGAGACCCCCTGTCATTGCTTCTGTGTTCATTCTCACGAGGACACGGACAGGCTTTTCTGCGGATCTTGGCTGTGGGCGTTTACACTCTGAGCTCGCTGGCCGTTCGGTCGTAACAGGGCGCAGAGGACCCTCTGGTGACCGAGCCCAGACGCCCACCCAGCTGTCATCCCTCCCAGTGCTGGGCCGTGTTCGCAGAGAAGATGCGCAGGAAGCTGGGGAGCTTGGCATCAGAGAGCCGTCAGGTGCAGGAGGGGCAGCACTTTCCTGCCTGTGAAGTTTGGGAGCCTCGTCTAACCTGGGTTTGTCCTTATGACCCGGGCCCAGCGCCGTGCAGGATGTGAGCAGTGCCAGCCTGGTCCTCAGAGAGGGTGTTCTCTTGGATGGCTCTGGAGTTGTCAAGATTTAAAATCCTGAGTTAATACAGGAGGAGTACGTGCGTATTTGAAAAGTAGAAAGGCATGAATTCGGCTGAGCCTTTTCCATTAACCCCAGGCCTGGCGTCTGGTGCTGGGCTCTGCCTCCACCTGCCAGCCTCCCCTGTGGGTCCGCCTCCCCTGCTGACCTGCCTCCCCTGTTAGTCCACCTCACCGGTGGGCCTGCCTTCCTGACTTGCTGGCTCACCATGTTTATGGAAGGGAGCTGGGCCAGATCAGTAAGTCTCTTACGTTTGGAACCTGGGGGGACTGTTGCTTCCTTCCAGAAAACCCCGTGGATGAGGACGGATGTCACTTTCGGTGGGTTGGTGCAGGTAGAGAGGTGTGTGAGCCGGGAGGGGAAGGGGACTCTCACACCTGGCCGGGTCTTCAGCCGAGAGCCTGTAGGTTTCTGAGTGGCGTCCATAGGGAAATGCTCACAACAATGATGGTTTTGTCGGTCAGTGTATGTAGTCATTTGCTTTAATGATAGCAAATGTTTCTGTCCCATTTTCTTGAGTCAGTTTGTCAGAAACCAAGGAAAATGTTTCTTTTGAATTTTTCCCACTATTTTCATTGTTTCCCTTTGGAAAGAGGACCGCTTTGAAACTTAAAAGTATTTTTTGTTTTGTTTTATTTATTTTTATTTGAGAGAGAGAGAGACAGGGAGGGAGTGTTGGGGAGGAGCAGAGAGAAGGAGAGAATCCCAGGCAGGCTCCATGCTGTCAGCACAGAGCCTGACTAGAGGCTCAGTCCCACACACTGAGATCATGACCTGAGCCAAAATCGGGACAGAGTCGGACCCCTGTACGACCACGCCACCCAGTTGCCCAAACTTTAAAATCTTTATAGACTGAAACTGAATAGTAAAAGTAACCAGGAATTAGTGATGCACTAGGCCGGCCCCTGTCCCAGACATGGTAATGATGTGGGACACTGTGTCGGGGGTGGGAAAGTGTCCTGGAAAGGCCAGGCATGGCGTCTCTGCCTCCCCACGTGCTCAGGTGTCTTCCGGTGTGGACTGGGCCTCCTGGAGCTTTCCGAGTCTGAGCGTGCCGGGTTTGTGTCTTTGCAGCAACGAGCTGAGCATGAACACAGATTCCCGCCTCAACTTGCTGGACGACGGAACCCTGATGATCCAAAACACACAGGAGACAGACCAGGGGATTTACCAGTGCATGGCGAAAAATGCCGCCGGGCAGGTGAAAACACAAGAAGTCACCCTCAGGTACTTTGGGTCTCCAGGTACGTGGAGAGGACGCCACATGAGGGTTCCTTCCAGAGCTGCCCTTGCTCGTGGCGCACAGGCTCCTTCCCTGCACCCAGCTGGGCAGGGCACGGGTAGGATGTGGGCAGGGCATGGGAAGGAAGTGGGCAGGATGAGAGCAGGAAATGGGCAGGAAGTGGGTATGATGAGAGCAGGAAGTGGGTAGGGTGAGGGCGGGCGTGGGCAGGAAGTGGGTAGGATGAGAGCAGGAAGTGGGCAGAGCACAGGCAGGAAGTGGGCAGGATGAGAGCAGGAAGTGGGCAGGGCATGGGCAGGATGAGAGCAGGAAGTGGGCAGGGCACGGGTAGGGTGAGGGCGGGCATGGGCAGGGCATGGGTAGGATGGGGGCAGGATGAGAGCAGAAAGTGGGCAGGGCACGGGCTGGGCATGGGCAGGGCCAGGGCAGGGTGTGGGCAGGGCGCGGGACCAGAAGTGGGCAGGAAGTGGGCAGGGCGCGGGACCGGAAGTGGGCAGGATGCTGGCTGGAAGTGGGCAAAGCGCGGGTGCGCTAGTCTGCAGCGAAATTCCTTCACCCGGAGATGTCGGAGCACGTGGTCCTAGGTAATCCTCGACCTTTGCTCTGTTTTTTAAGAAGAAATTCAGACTGATGTTTTCTTAAAATGAGTCCATGTGTGTTTATTGTCATGAGCAACATATTTAGATTTATCAGTTTTGCATCCTGGGACTATCTATCCAGTCTTTTTTGTATTCTGTGCCTAATTTTGGAATAATTGCCCGTCTTCTGTTTCCTGCTTCCACTTTGGAAGCCACAGCGTGGTTCCTTGATGTCAGTGATTCCCTAGGATAATATAAACGTGACCTTAAGTTACCAGAGTCGATAATCACCGCCTACTGTTGTCTCCAAAGTAGGCTGTGTTCTGATTTTTCGGTGTATGAAACATTTTGTGCTTCGTGTGTTGTGTGGTCATAGCATAGTTAGCACTTCTGAATCTCGCCCTTTCTTTCTCACTTGGAGCTGGAGTCAGGCGGCAGCCCCTCATGAGGACCAGCTTTGGGTCAATAAAACTTGAAGGAGATTTATTTCCACGTTCGACTGATGCCAACTCTCTGTCCACATTGGGTGCGCAGTTGCACCCAGAGCTGTCCTCGCCTTTGCCTCTGTTTCTCCACAGGCTCTGAACAGCCACTTCTCAAGCCACAGTTGCACGTGCCCTCCGGGTGGGCTTTGACTTTGGGGTTCTTGCCCCTGCAGATGGCTTTGTGGTCTCTAGCTTGCCATTCTCCAGAAATGCTAATATTAGGATCATTTCTGCACCTTCTATTATCTGTTCTTTAGATATGTGTTTAGTACAGTTTAAACATTAACCGAACACGAAAGGCGCAGAACTGTTCTTCTGTGTCTTTCTTCATCCCCTAAATTCACGCCTCCAACCCCACTCTCCCAGATTATGGCTAGGGCTGCCTTCTTCGCCCCCGCCTTGCTTGCTTTTCATCTCAGAACGTGACTGGTTCTCTTACTCTTTCCTTTTCACAGCTGCGTGGAATTCATGATCTGTGGCAATGTGATCTATTTAACTGGTTCTTTGGAGTTTCTGAGGTTTTTCCTCAAATCTTTTGCTATTATCAGTCCACATCATCCCTTTATCCAAAACCTCTTGGGTCTGATATCATTTGGAAATCAGAAATTGGGGGAATTTCAGCAGGGCCACCTGGTACGTAATCTGTTTAACTGGCTCGCGGGGTACCGGGCACCGCCCTGTAGCCAGCGTATCCGCGTCCCACAGCGAGCTGCGTGCAGTCACGTGACGAGGAGTAAGTTAAGACTCTAGACGCTTCTCGTCAGATTAAGTTTTTTTTTTTTTTTTTTAAGATTTTTTTTTTTTTCCAATGTTTATTTATTTTTGGGACAGAGAGAGAGCATGAACGGGGGAGGGGCAGAGAGAGAGGGAGACACAGAATCGGAAACAGGCTCCAGGCTCTGAGCCATCAGCCCAGAGCCTGACGTGGGGCTCGAACTCATGGACCGCGAGATCGTGACCTGGCTGAAGTCGGATGCTTAACCGACTGCGCCACCCAGGCGCCCCAAGTTTTACAAATAAATTATGAAAGATGTTTCGTGTTCGGAGCGTTTTTGGATTTCAGAATTGGGGAGAAGGGTGTCGGCCTGAATATACATCACAGGAATTTAAAAAGCACCCTTTTGGGGTACAAACCTTGTTTTACATGCTCGTAAACTCCTAGGAGAGTGATCTCTGGGTAACGGGGTGTATGACTTCTCAGTTCTGACGTGTGTGGCCACGTCACCGCAGGCGGGCCGTGGCGGTTTATGCCGCTGGTGTGTGAGCTCCGTGCTGCGTGGACGCCCTCACAAAGCAGGTCGCTCGGGGCACAGACTTTCTTCTGGATTCAGAGCTGGAACATACTAGCTCAGCTAGC
Source organism: Prionailurus viverrinus (assembly GCF_022837055.1). NCBI lineage: Eukaryota > Metazoa > Chordata > Mammalia > Carnivora > Felidae > Prionailurus > Prionailurus viverrinus. Next base: position 1,567,200 of record NW_025927604.1, read on the forward strand.
TTGTGCTTTCTTTTTGCATAGGAAATGGGTTATTTTTCTTTGTTCTAAATACAGTTTAAAAACAGTGTTTCGTGCTAGTAAGAGGCTCTGGCAAGGTTTGGCCGGACTGACCCAGTGTACTTAGAACGAACAGAAGTAAGGATCCTGCCTGGGGCTGCTCCGTCCACGCTGAAAGAGGGAGCCGCCCGGCCATCTGTCGGGCACTGACGGCCCTCGTCCGAGGCAGCACATCCCTGCCGGCTGCACGTTCTTTAAACGAGAAAGAAGACGAGAGAGTGTTGATTAAACCGTTTGCTTCATTTTAAGGCCAGTAGATGGAACAAGTGGCCTGGAGAGAGAGAAGCCCGCGCAGAGCCCTGTTGCTTGGCCAGAGGAAACTAATCCAGAACTTGTGTTTCCTTGTGACAGCCCGACCCGCTTTTGTAATCCAGCCACAGAACACGGAGGTGCTGGTCGGCGAGAGTGTCACCCTGGAGTGCAGCGCCACAGGCCACCCTGTGCCGCGGATCACCTGGACCAAAGGGGACCGCACGCCCCTGCCTGAGGACCCTCGCGTGAGCATCACCCCCTCTGGCGGCCTGTACATTCAGAACGTCCAGCAGGACGACAGTGGGGAGTACACGTGCTTCGCATCCAACAGCCTGGACAGCATCCACGCTGCGGCTCTGATCATCGTCCAGGGTGGGTCGGGCGCCCCCTCGTCGCTCGCGTGCAGACCCTCTCCCCGCCCCCAGCGCACTTCCCACCTCCGACTTCCGTGACTTGGGGATTCGTTTGGTTTCCAAATGGAGACTTTTAGGACGGTTCATTTCTCCCGGGGCTTTATCTCTGGCCGTGTTATCTGTGGCACGTAGGGCACCTGGCGTGTGTAAGGCGAACACACGAGTGTGGGCGGTGTGCACGGGCGTGTTGAGTCCATCAGTAAGCCTTGCATTCAGCTCGGAACTTCCCAGGAGTAGCTTTGGCTCCAGCTGCAGACGGGACCTGTAGTTTTAAGAGCTCAGCTGTGTGTTTCCTAACGTCCGACTGACTCTTAGTGAGTTTGTTGCCTTGTTAATAGATTACACAGTGAGGCATTTGAGGAGAAGCTCTGAGCCAGGAGAGCCGAAAATCCCGAGAGATCAGCCCTCTCCCGATTTGTCTGTCTTCCCCAGCTTCCCTCCTCCATGGAAGCCCCCTCCCTTGCCGTCTGCTGTGAGTCTGTCCTGCTGCCTCTTTGGGCACGTAACCGCGTGGTGCTGTCGTCTGGTCGTTACTGTTGCACGCACGGATCTGTTCTGGGCTTAGGGCTGTGTGATTCACACCCCCGGCAGCAAACCGGCTCCTGTCCCCACGTACAGCTGGGCCAGGTGACGCTTCGCCACACAAGGACGAGCGGACGTTGCACGGCGAGAGGAGCGGGACCCCCTCGTTAGCCTCATCGCCGTCCGCACACTGCGTGTGCGGTGGGGCTGAGTCAGCAGAGGTCTCTGAACGTCTCCCGGCGTCCGATGCCCTTTTGCCGTCATGCTGTTCCCTCTCTGGCGCCCCCCTGGGGCACAGCTGGCCGCTCGGGGCCGTGGCGCCTGCCCGGAGGGAGGACCCGGATGCTCCTTCCAGTGGTTTTACCCAGATCCACCTCTGAAATGATCCTTCCCATGTTTTTCCTTCCGGAAGCTCTTCCCCAGTTCACCGTGACCCCTGCGGACAGAGCTGTTATCGAGGGCCAGACGGTCGACTTCCAGTGTGAGGCCAAGGGCTACCCACAGCCGGTCATAGCGTGGACCAAAGGAGGTAAGAGCCGCCTCGGGAAGTCTGTCTGCCCTTTCCAGGCAGCCCCGGAGCCCCTGCCCAGGCCCGAGTGGTGGCCGAGCCAAGGCGTCCCGGCCGTGGGGACCGTCAGCGTGTGTGTGTCCCAGCCTCGCCTTCGCCCACTGCTGCCGAGAAGGACATGGGGAGGAGACTGTCCACGAGGGCGCTGGGGTGGCCTTCTGCTTTCTTGCTCCTCCCATGTAGTCTGTGTCTTGCTTTTGATCTGCACTGAATTAGCATCTCGATGGGATTTAGCAGCATGTAGGATAGAAGTTTCTGGAAACTGATTGTAGCACACGTCTGTTGGAAGCTCATTTCCTGGGGCCGTCGTGCTGTGTCTCCACCTGCGGTGAGGTCACACTGTTGATCTCCACCTGTCGATCATGCTGATTCCCCGGGGCCACCTCTCCTGCTGCAGCTGGTGAACCGCAGGGCAGATGACGCAAAGACACAGACTTCTCCCGGGGCGCTGGCAGCCCGGCTGGGAAGGTGGGGGGAGGAGAGGTGGCCCCCGGGCTCAGCCCTGGGAGTGACCTTGAGAACCTGCCTGGAACCGGAGGGCAGCTCCCCTAAGGGGCCCTTAAACCAGAGGAGCACAAGGGCAGGTGTGGCAGGAGCTAACGCCTGCACCTCTATTCTGGGCAGGAGGGGCTCCGCCAGGGCATGTGCCCCCTCACCTGGGGTGTCCTTCGCTTCTGAGTAACTCCCGCCCTGCCCCCTGCCCCGTGGCCCGTCCTCGGGCCGACGTCACACACGCCCCCTGTGTCCTGACTCCTGTGTGTTTAGTCTGCGTCCCTGCCATCCGCTCCTCCCTGCTTCTGGGCAGTTTCTCGGAGGCGGGGACGGGTCTCTTGTCCCTGACCTGCCGCACGCCCCGTAGGCTGGACCGTCGCTCAGGAGGTGCTGACCCAGGGGCCCTGCTTCTCGTTTGCTCCGAGAACGTTCTGCTGACCGACATACCCGAGTCCTGCCTCTAACCCACCACTCACTGCGTGTCCCACTGACTGGCGCCCCCGTGCCTTTCAGGGAGCCAGCTGTCCGTGGACCGGCGACACCTCGTCCTCTCCTCGGGAACGCTCAGGATCTCGGGTGTGGCGCTCCACGACCAGGGCCAGTACGAGTGCCAGGCTGTCAACATCATCGGCTCCCAGAGGGCTGTGGCCCACCTGACCGTGCAGCCCAGAGGTACACGCGGCTCCCTCCTGGCGGACCCACCGCTCTGTGCGGATGCGCCGTCCGGAGACGCGGGCCTTCTGCGGCCAAGGTTCCCGTCACTGCTCGCGACAGAGCGTGTCCTCTTCCTCTGAACACCTGTCCCTCGTACCTGCTCGAGGTACAAGGTGTGCGTCCCGCTCGTGGAGCTCCTCGTGGGGAACCCGACGAGGCCGGCTTGTCCGTGCTCTGGGGCCGATTCTTCCCGCTTCACAGAACGGCTCTCATGTCCTTTCCCAGATGGTCACTGTGGCCAGGGGTCTGATAGCTCCTGACCCGTGGACGAATCCTGAGAATGTCCCAGGGATTCTGTCTCTCGCACCATTGTCCCATGAGCCTTCACGCACGTCTTCCTTTTGTCCTTTGTGGGCGCGTGGTCTGACCATTCTGTCCGTGAGAGGCGCCCAAGCCGGAGTGTGGCTGGTGCTGCAGGGTCCCCAGCCCTTGGGGGGGTCCTTCCCTGATGGTTTGGGGCCTGGGCTGTCTTCCTGTTACCTAGGCGGGCTGGACTGCTCTCGGCTGGGGCTGACCTTCCCATTCCCGACGGGCAGCATGTGGGATGGCCTGTTGCATGAGATCCTGTGGGTGGTCCCTAAAGGGCACCAGGACTTCCCACGTGGGCGTGGGCCAGGATCCTCACTTTCCTGGTGAGGAAAGCTCTTCTCCTAAGTGTGCGTTTCCCGTCCTAACCATCAGGCTCTCTCCGGGGCCCGTGACGTCCCGGTCCCCCCGCCCCACGTACACAGGAGCTGGTTAGGGCTGCGGTCTGCTCTTCAGACGTGCTCCTCAGGTCCAGCGTGGGCCGCGGGCAGACCATCTCCCCTTTCCTCCGGCCCTTCGGCTCTCTGCAGACAAGGCTAGGAGGCAGAGTGACAGGCTGAGACTGGCAAGAGTGCCCTGGGTCTGGCCTGGCTGCGGGCAAGGGGCTGTGCTCTTTTGAAGCCTTTTGCTGTAAATCACGAGTGTCTTGGGATTTCCACCGTGGTCAGCCGGCTGCCCCTTGCTTTGCAGTCACCCCGGTGTTTGCCAGCATTCCGAGCGACAGGACGGTGGAGGTGGGCACCAACGTGCAGCTCCCCTGCAGTGCCCAGGGGGAGCCTGAGCCCGTCATCACCTGGAACAAGGTAGCACCTGCCACAGGCGGGGGAGAGGGGGGTGGCTGTCGGCCGCGCGCTTCCTCTCGGAGTCAGCAGATGCTGCGGGCCCCTTACTGACAAAGCAAAACGAGGCAAATGCACGACACAGCATCATCCTCTTCGTGACCTTCCCCGTGACAAAAGCCAGGAAAACCTTCTGGCTAGATCCGTGGCCCCATAATCCATACAGGAGGTTTTTGGTGTTATTGCATTCTTCCGTGTTGTTTTTCTGAAGCCCAATGCAAAAGTGCATTTCCACGTATAGCCATTATAAACAAGAGTTCGACGGGACGTGTCCCCGGAGGATGGGGTGGCCATGGGCAGGGGTCCCTCGGAGGGAGGCTTGAGTTCCCCCCACGGTCTGCCAGACTTCACCTGCCATGACCACACGGGGCCATCCCGCTGGCCCTTGCCCAAGCTCTGTACCTTCCCTACTGTCGTGCACACCACATAGGGGTGTCCTTTCATGAGCCCCCGATCCCCAATCCTGGAGACTCCTAGGAACTTACCTGTGTCTTCTCTGGATCTTTTGCAGGAGTTTAAGAAAACTCTCACCGAATTGGATTAAATGTTCTCTTTCTAGTTTTGCACAGATGTGACCACAGTCCGTGTGACCCGTCCGCTCATGAGGTCCTGACAGGCGGTGTCCCCACCCCAGAAAGACAACACCTGCTTCTTGATCTTATTCTTAGTATCATTTCTGTTCTGCTTTGTTCCAGGATGGGGTTCAGGTGACGGAAAGCGGGAAGTTTCATATCAGCCCCGAGGGGTTCTTGACCATCCACGACGTCGGGACCGCGGACGCAGGCCGCTACGAGTGTGTGGCCAGGAACACTATCGGGCAGGCCTCCGTCAGCATGGTGCTCAGCGTGAGCGGTGAGTCCCCTTGGCGCGTGTGTCCTGAGGTTGGCAGACATTCTCCCGCGTGGACTCACGTAGCAGGAGGGCACCTGGCCCAGCGCACTTGCAGACTGACGTCTGAGGGTTTTCAGGGTTACAGGAAGGCAGGGCACCCCCAGTTTGCAGGGGCGTTGCCGGGATCCTGAGAGGAGAGCCGCCTGCCCAGCCTCACACGCTCTGGCGGCCACCCCGAGACCGCAGACCGCTGTGGTCACGTGCCCTGTGCAGCTTTTCTTGATGAGGGGTTTGGTGGTTGGTGGAGTCGTCATCCAAACCCATTCGGGTCTGGGAGCATGTAATTTGCAGTCCCCATCTGGCAGGAGTGGACGCGGCTGGTGCCCCTTCACTGTCCTCGCGCTAGTTCTGGAAGGGGCCACATGTCCTCCCGGGATGAGTGTCTGGCATCACTGACCGGTCCCGCCCCGGACCCTGAGCCACGCTGAGCCCACCTCTGCATCTGCCCCTTGCCTGTCTCGTTCACCTGTTCTGTCCACATCTGCCGCCTTCTTCCTGAAGGCTCATATCCCCGACGTGTCACTGTCGCTGCCCTGTGCACGTGTCACTGTCGCTGCCCTGTGCCCTGTGGCTCCAGGGCAAACCCACAGTGTTAGGTTGGACCCAAAGTTGCGTCTTCTGTATGTCCCGTCAAGCTTCCCCTCCGCCATCCCGAGCGGCCACCACCTTCGCTTGGGTCTGTGTTTTTGCCTTCCTGCCTTCTCCACGGGCTTGTGAGTGCCCACAGGAAGCAATGGGGTTGGGTTGGTTTGTACACCCGCCACCCCCCACGCCTTAAGCCTAAAGCCACTTCTTAAATAGGAACCAAGGGGGCTCCCGGGTGGCTCAGTCGGTGAGGTGTCTGACTCTTGATTTCAGCTCAGGTTGACTCCAGAGTTGTGTGATCGAGCCCCGAGTCGGGCTCTGCGCTGACAGTGTGGGGTCTGCTTGGGGTTCTCTCTGCCCTCCCCCTGCTCTGCCTCTCCCCAACTTGTGCTTTCTGAGTCTCTCTCTCAAAATAAATAAAAAATTATTTTAAAAGGGCAGCCTTTTAAAAAAAAATGAAAAAAAAATGTGAACCATTAAGGAATAACTGGAAGCCTGATTTTGGAGGATTTTTTTAGGGAAAAATATTATTTTCCCATCATACATGGTGTGTGAAATGGATGTAAAATTAGATTGGTGAATTTTATGACTGTGTTTTTTTAATTACAGTTTTTTATACCTGAAGTAGTGTTACTTAAATGTGAATTGGTTATATATGAGATTTAAAAATAATCTCCCCACGATCCCACCTCTAAGAAATAAGCACTATTAACGTTTTGGTGAATTTCCTTTATTTTTTCAAACGGTAGGTAAATGTTTTCGTGTTAGTTTTCGTGATTGTCATTTACAGAGGAAAACAAATTGAAGTGATTCATAATAATGAAACATTGGAGTCATAACATTCTATACAATTATCGGACCCTCTCGTCTAGCACTTGGCATAAAAACATTCGGTTCCAAAAGTTAGTAAGTTTGGCTCCGTGCGAGACCCACTGCGCGGGGGGTCTGCCTGGGAAATGCTGTTGGGCCACGTGGGTCGAGAGCAGGTAAATGTGTCCCACGCACCGTGGCTCGCCCGCTGCGTGCCCGTGTCGGCGGGGAGGTGAGCGTCCCGGGCAGCCGCTCTGTACACGGCTGAGGGCGGGCGCAGGGGTGTCGAGGGCCCGAGGGGCTGTGGCTCACGTCCAGGCGGCGGACGCGGACGAGTAACAGAGCGAACAGCAGGCTCCAGTCGTGATCCGACCAGGAGGCTGGGGCTCGGGGCAGGTGGTCGGGGAGGACCCGCCCTGGGCACGCACATTCTGAGGAGCGGGGCCGCGTGGCCTGGCGCGAGTGGCGGGCGTGAGGCCTGAGGTTGGGACGGGCCGAATGCCAGAGGCCAGGCGGGGTCGGGGCCTCGTCAGCCGGGCTGTGGTCTGGCTTTTATTGCACGGGTGTGGGAAGCCACCGGAAAGGTCCGAGCAGTTCCGAGGCAGTAAGGACGGTGAGGTGTGGGGGAGGGAGCGAGGACGGTGTCTGCCAGTGTCCCAGTTGGCGTGCTGCCGCAGCGCAGGCGTGATGGGCCTGCCGGCCGTGGACCCACGCAGAGCCCGGCGGGCGAGCGCCATTCGCTGAGATGTCACAGAGCGGGGTGGAGGCTGGGATGAGACGCACGGAAGGTTCTGTGTCCACGCGTGAAAAGCACGAGTAAGCTTCAGGGAGAGAGATGGGCTGGTGCGGATTTGTGAGTATTTAGACCACTGCCCCGTGTGACCCCCAGGGAGGGCCTGAGGCTGGCCGGGCTCAGCGGGGAGGTCTGGTGGGAAGGAGGAAGCGGCCACACCGCTGCAGAAGGGACAGAGGTGGGGGTAGGCATCAGAAGGCAGGAGTGGGGGTCAGGTAGACCTGGCTCCTGTAGGTCCTTGGGAGGTGTGAGGAATCAGGAGGGAGTGTGTCCCAGCAGGAGGGAGCGTGTCCCCAGAGGGAGGAAGTGTGTCCCTAGAGGGAGGAAGTGTGTCCCAGGAAGGCGGAAGTGTGTCTCAGAAAGGAGGAAGGAGGGAGTGTGTCCCAGAGGGAGGGAGTGTGTCCGCGGAGGGAGGAAGGAGGAAGCGTGTCCCAGGAAGGAGAAAGTGTGACCCCAGAGGGAGGAAGTGTGTCCCAGGAATGAGGAAAAAGGAAGTGTATCTCAGGAAGGAGGAAGTGTGTCCCTGGAGGGAGGAAGTGTGTCTCAGGAAGAAGGAGGAAGTGTGTCGCAGTGGGATGGACTGTGTCCCAGGAGGGAGCAAGCGTGTCCCAGGAGGGAGCAAGTGTGTCCCAGGAGGGAGCAAGTGTGTCCCAGGAGGGAGGAAGTGTGTCCCAGGAAGGAGGAAGTGTGTCTCAGGAAGAAGGAGGAAGTGTGTCCCAGGAAGGCAGAAGTGTGTCCCAGAAAGGAGGAAGGAGGGAGTGTGTCCCTGGAGGGAGGAAGGAAGAAGCGTGTCCCAGGAAGGAGAAAGTGTGACCCCGGAGGGAGGAAGTGTGTTCCCGGAATGAGGAAAAGGGAAGTGTGTCTCAGGAAGGAGGAAGTGTGTCCCTGGAGGGAGGAAGTATGTCCTAGGAAGGAGGAAGTGTGTCTCAGGAAGAAGGAGGAAGTGTGTCGCAGTGGGAGGGACTGTGTCCCAGGAGGGAGCAAGCGTGTCCCAGGAAGGAGGAAGTGTGTCCCAAGGCCAAGTGAAAGAAGCATTTCAATAAGATCATTTAAATTTGTGTCAGACTCTGGAAAGGCTGAGTACGTTTAGGGAAAAAAGTACCACTTCGTGCCCGGTGACCTTTGCTCCAGCTGCGTCAGTGGATAGGGGTAGAAGATCGGTTGGTTTCGGGGTTATTTTATTTAGCAAACTCTGGTATTAAGTGGGAAGAGACGAGAAGAGGGAAGTGGAAAGGCCCAGAGGCCTGCAGGCTAAGCCGTGTGCGCGTGTGGTAATGGTGCGCTCGTGGCGGTGACGTGATCAGCCCATAGTGGACAGGAAAATGGAGGGAGCAGAGTCTTTGTAGGGGCGAACGGCTGGAGACCCAGGCACCTGTGGAGGGTTTGGCCACTGACGGAAGGACGGAATCCACCAGGAATTAAAATTGGCCGGAGCCGAGCCTCCACTCGCGGCCGGGCTTCGCTGGAAGAATTGGCTGCTTCACGTCCGAGCTACTTTTCCCGTCCTCCTCCAGGGTCACGTGGTTTCAGAAATTAAGGTCTATGATTTACATATGGCTTGAAAATAGCTTCTAGCGTGATTTAACTTTGGTGTGAAAAATAGTACTGGAGGGAGGTGTGCCTTATTCTAAATGATGTCGTGTCCAGATGTGATCGCCTGAGTAACTTGCGGGGCAGTTTTTGGGTAATGAATGACTTTGTGTTTTCCAGTTCCTGACGTCAGCCGAAACGGGGACCCGTTTGTGGCCAAATCGATTGTTGAAGCAATCGCAACTGTGGACAGAGCCATAAACTCAACCCGCACGCACCTGTTTGACAGGTACTGGGGGCGGAAATGGGTTCAGACCACTGTTTAGTCAGTCTCCGGGGTGAAGCGAATGTGGTTCAGGACACGAAGCTGTGACCTATGGCGTCTGAAGAAAAACCTTTCAAATTAAAAGTCACAATCTCCATTGGCACCGGGTTTTGTGGGGTTCAGATAACAAAAGTCACAGTTTCTGAGTAGCAGCTGAGCTGTGACTCACATATAAGACGTTTTCAGAAAATCTCCACTTACTCACTTGGCTTACTACCGAATGGGCAAAAACAAAGTATTTTTCGGGTGCGTTGTATTTGCTTGTGTTGGCAGTTCCAAAGTGTTTTTTCCTGCCTCATAACTGTGTGTCTTCTCTGTTGATTTAATGATTTGCCTTTAGCGTCTTTGGTTTTGACGCTTTCCACTTGGGATGAGTAAGGCACGGTCCGCCACGTCTAGAGAAGCGGCTTCGCCAACACTCAGCGGCAGTGATCGTACCTTGGGGTGTGATGTTCGTTCTCAAGGGTTTTTTCTGTTCTTCCCTCCGCTCCTGACCCGTTAGCCGTCCCCGTTCTCCCAATGACCTGCTGGCCTTGTTCCGGTACCCGAGGGACCCCTACACCGTGGAGCAGGCACGCGCGGGAGAGATATTTGAGCGGACGTTGCAGCTGATTCAGGAGCACGTGCGGCACGGGCTGATGGTCGACCTGAATGGAACAAGTTAGTCCTGGGGTCTTTCTCTCCCGAGTGCCAGGCGTCCACCCCACCTGTGTGGCCTCCTTGGGGGCCATGCCCGCATCCCCGTCTAAATGCAGGCTCGGCTGCCCGGGTGCGGGCCACGCCGGGTCCTGCAGCGACGGCCTCGGGTATCTTGGACGCCCACACGCTGCTGGCCCCCGGCCGAGAACCTCGGTTCCCCATGACAAATGGCATGGAGGGAAGAGGGGGCAGGGCAGCGGCTGCCACGTGAGGCTGTGCACACGGGACGGAGCACTGCGAGCCGTCGGGACGGCATCTGCAGCGCTCGGGTGTTTGTAAAGCGGCTGCTGAGGCCTCCCGGGTGTCATGTGCACGGTGGGTGACTGATGCCTTCTCTCCGGCCCCCGCCGTGCTGGGAGCAGAGCAGTGCCGTGAGAAGTGCCCGGTGGCCGTGGCTTTTATTCTGGAAAAGCAGCCTTCCCACCACGCGTATTCTTTCACTGCTTTCCGGGAGCACGCACAGTCCCCTCTCTCTGGGAGGCAGGCTCCGGGTTTTCAGGGTTTTCTGATTGGTCTTCAATGAGCCGGTCTTTTCCATCAGGACAGAAATGTTGGAGAATTTGACATTCTTAGATACGTGCACGTGGCTCGAAGATGTGGGAATGGGCCCCTGTCCTTGGGAGTGGAACGCGGCCTTCAAGCCTGACCTTTGCCTTGCGCTGGTTTGGGGCTGAGCTTCCTGGCGTGGGTGTGCAGACTATAGACCTGTTTCCTCATCCTGGAGGGCGCTGGCCTCAGTTGAGTGTTGGGGGCCATCTCTGGACGTTTTCTCTCTCCCATGGACGGCCAGCCTCACCTTGGAGGTGCTCCCTGGGGAGCCTGTGTTGGCTACTTCTCCACTCTTCGGGTCCAGGATGGGGACAGGGATGTGTGAGGCTCATAGCCTTGCCTTGTGGACAGGGACATGTGGGGTCTGTGGCCTTGTCTCCGTGGACAGGGATGCGTGGGGCTCGTGGCCTTGTCCCCGTGGACAGGGACGCATGGGGTCTGTGGCCTTGTCCCCATGGACAGGGATGCCTGGGGCTCATGGCCTTGTCACCGTGGTGCCTCGCGGTGTCCCCAGCCGTCTGCGATAGGGACCATGCTCTGCCCCCTGTGGGGGCCCGTGGGGTTGCCTGGTTTTCTTCCTCCCTTTCTTTGTGTGGCTCATCGTTCAGGAGCTAAATGTGGCCGTGGCGGCTTCCGCAGGCGGGTCCTAAACACTGTGCGGCCTCTGTATGAGGCAGAGCCCGTCTGCTGTTGGTCCTTGTGCAGGACTGCGAGGTCGCCTCCCATCAGCACGTGCTGTTTACAGGAACACGGGGACCCGGACAGACAGGAATCAGCACCCCGGCACTGGTGCACAGCCTGCCCCACTCGGGGTGTCTGAGGCTGGGCAGGCTGGGCTGGAGCAGGTGGAGAGACCGGGGAGGGGACAGGATGAGGGAACTCTCGGGTGCCCAACCGGAAAGGGCCCCTGAGGCGAGAGGAGGGTTTTGTCATGGTCTCCGTGATGTGGGGGCCATGGGGCTTCTTTTAGAAAAGTGACCTGATCACATGGATCAGGTCGTTGGGTGGCCTTGATGTGAAGGGGGAAGGGCAGCGTGGGATGCAGGGCAGGCGTCCGTGGGGTGGCCCAGGGGGTCCTGGGTGGCAGGGGCACCTGTGGAGTGACCCGGGCGGGTTCCAGGTCATGGGTGTCCGTGGAGTGGCTGCGTGGGGAGGTGAAGCATTGGCAGTAGGGTGTCCAGCAAGTGGGGTGGCTTCCAGCTGTGCTGAAGGCAGAGGTGACAGTCAGGTGACTGGGTCTCTGCCCGGGGGCAGGAAGGCCAGAGGTGACTCTGGGTGAAGTGGGGAAGCTGGAGGCCAGGTTAGTGGTGGGAGGGACCGTCTCACCTCCAGCAGCTCGCAGGCGTGCTCAGGGGACGCTGGTCACCAGGGGTACCTGTGTCCTCGAGCTGCAAACCCCGGTGTCCTAACTCGCCTTCGGAGCCTTCCGCTGACGGTCCTTCCGCACCTGTGCCCGACACAGTCTGGTCTGTTCCATTGGCCTCAGGTGCCTTCTTTTCCTCGAATTTCAGTGTTTTCCCTGGTAGTTGCTTGTGTGCCTTCGGGGGTGGTTTTTATATCTAAAGCAAAGAGCGAGCAAGCATGGTTGCGGATGGCCAGGGCAGTGCGCAGAATCCCCGGCAACCAGCTCGCCACCCAGAACTTCCTGATGCAGCCGGCGGTCAGCCCGCCGGGTTAGTAGGAAGGCTTGGCCTGGCGGCAGTTTATCAGGGCGCTGGGGGAGACTCGGGCGTTCAAAGCACAGCACACGTGTCTGGGTTCACAAAGGTGGCCTGTCTGTGTCCAGCCCTGCCTGGTGGCCGGTGCCCGTGCTTGCCCGGGCTGTGCTCGTCCCTCCGACTGGAAAGCAGGCCAGAGGAGAGAGGGGCAGTGCAGGGGGACGCCAGCCCCGACCCTGGGGGTTCTGGGGCTTCCCGAGGTAGACACCCCGATCCCGCTTTGCCGTGTCTGCGAGGTGCCCGCGGACGGAGTGTTCAGGTCTGAGGGAGCCGAGCGTCGGGCCGGCTCGCAGCCCCGCGTGCCTGTCCTCTCATGCGGCACGCCTGCCCCCTCCCACCTCCAACTCGCTATTCCCTCCACGGGTGGGACTGGCTCGGCTCCTTTAAACGTAGGCAGAGTCCGTCTTGACCGGCTTCAAGCAGGTACCGTGCAAGACGGTGGTGACCAGGAGTCTAGCAGCGTGGGCGGACTTGTGAGCCCGTGTGCCCATGCACGCGTGCCCTTCTGTGTGCGCGTGTGCCCCTCTGCCTATGTGCCGTGTGTACACGTGTGCCCCTGCGTGTGAACGTGTACTCCTACACGTGCATATGTGCCCTTGCGTGCGTGTTCTTGCTTGTGTGCGCGTGCCTCTGTGTGCGCATGTGCCCCTCTGCCTATGTGCCGTGTGTACACGTGTGCCCCTGCGTGTGCATGTGCTTGTGTGCCCTGCATGTGAACGTGTACCTCTACACGTGCACATGTGCCCTTGTGTGCGTGCTCTTGCTTGTGTGCGTGTGCCTCTGCGTGTGCACGTGTGCCCCTGGGTGTGTGCGCCCCTCTGCACGTGTACATCTGCGTGTGCGTGCCTGTGTGTGTGTGCATGTGTGCCCCTGGGTGTGTGTGCCTGTATGCACGTGTATGTCTGCGTGTGCTCCTGTGTGTGTGTGCCTGTGTGTATGCACGTGTGCCCCTGCATGTGCATGGGCTTGTGTGCCCTGCGTGTGAATGTGTACCTCTACATGTGCATATGTGCCCTTGTGTGCGTGCTCTTGTGTGCGCATGCCTCTGCGTGTGCACGTGTGCCCCTGGGTGTGTGCGCCCCTCTATATGTGTACGTCTGCGTGTGCGTGCTTGTGTGTGTGCACGTGTGCCCCCGTGTGTGCCTGTACTGTGCACACGTGCATGTCCCCCTGAGCGCAAAGCTCTTCCAGCAGTCCCAGAACAGGCCCCTGGCGCACGTCAATGTCTTTCCCGGCTGTTCCTGCCGGGACCCCTTCCCCGGCACTGTGTGGACCCCGGGCCGTCCCCCGCTCCCCCACCGCGCGCGCCCATCCCACGAAGGTCCCCTCTCCTGGCTCCCGGCCCGGCAGGCAGGACTGGGTGGGGGAGGACCGCGGGGGCCAGGGCCGCGTGCCCGTGTGCTGCCCGCCGTCCAGAGGGTGAGCCGCGTCCCCCTCTGCCGCAGGTTACCACTACAACGACCTCGTGTCCCCCCAGTACCTGAGCCTCATCGCCAACCTGTCCGGCTGCACGGCCCACCGGCGCGTGAACAACTGCTCGGACATGTGCTTCCACCAGAAGTACCGCACGCACGACGGCACCTGCAACAATCTGCAGCACCCCATGTGGGGCGCCTCGCTGACCGCCTTCGAGCGCCTGCTGAAGGCCGTGTACGAGAACGGGTTCAACACCCCGCGGGGCATCGACCCCGGCCGGCTGTACCACGGCCACGCGCTGCCCGTGCCTCGCTTGGTGTCCACGTCCCTGATCGGGACCGAGACCGTCACGCCTGACGAGCAGTTCACGCACATGCTCATGCAGTGGGGCCAGTTTCTGGACCACGACCTGGACTCCACGGTGGTGGCCCTGAGCCAGGCTCGCTTCTCCGACGGACAGCACTGCAGCTCCGTGTGCAGCAACGACCCCCCCTGCTTCTCGGTCGCCGTGCCCCCCAACGACCCCCGCGTCAGGAACGGGGCTCGCTGCATGTTCTTCGTGCGTTCCAGCCCCGTGTGCGGCAGCGGGATGACGTCCCTCCTCATGAACTCCGTGTACCCGCGGGAGCAGATCAACCAGCTCACCTCCTACATCGACGCCTCCAACGTGTACGGGAGCACGGAGCACGAGGCGCGCGCCATCCGGGACCTGGCCAGCCACCGGGGGCTCCTGCGGCAGGGCATCGTGCAGCGGTCGGGGAAGCCGCTGCTGCCCTTTGCCACCGGGCCGCCCACGGAGTGCATGCGGGACGAGAACGAGAGCCCCATCCCCTGCTTCCTGGCCGGGGACCACCGCGCCAACGAGCAGCTGGGCCTGACCAGCATGCACACGCTGTGGTTCCGGGAGCACAACCGCGTGGCCGCCGAGCTGCTCTCCCTGAACCCGCACTGGGACGGGGACACCATCTACCACGAGGCGAGGAAGATCGTGGGCGCGCAGGTGCAGCACATCACCTACCAGCACTGGCTGCCCAAGGTGCTGGGCGAGGTAGGCATGAAGGCGCTGGGCGACTACCGCGGCTACGACCCGGGCGTCAATGCCGGCATCTTCAACGCCTTCGCCACGGCCGCCTTCAGGTTCGGCCACACGCTGGTCAACCCCGTGCTCTACCGGCTGGACGAGAACTTCGAGCCCATCGTGCAGGGACACATCCCCCTGCACAAAGCCTTCTTCTCTCCCTTCCGCATCGTGAACGAGGGCGGCATCGACCCGCTGCTCAGGGGCCTGTTCGGTGTGGCCGGGAAGATGCGTGTCCCCTCGCAGCTGCTGAACACGGAGCTCACCGAGCGGCTCTTCTCCATGGCGCACGCGGTGGCCCTGGACCTGGCCGCCATCAACATCCAGCGGGGCCGGGACCACGGCATCCCGCCCTACCACGAATACCGAGTGTACTGCAACCTGTCGTCCGCCCACACCTTTGAGGACCTGAAAAATGAGATCAAGAACCCCGAGATCCGGGAGAAGCTGAGACGGTGAGTTGAAGGAGGAGCCACCGTGTGGCGCCTTGGGTTTCTCGGCGTTGTCAGGGTCAGGTGTGCCGAGAAAGGTGGCCCCACGTGTGCATGGCTGTTGTTCTCGGGATTCTAGTGTGTGTGTGTGTGCAGCCGGGAGGGCAGAGCCTGTGCGGGGTCGCCTTCGGAGGCCGTGCAGGTGCAGGGAGCGGTGGCCACAGCCACGTGGGTGCCCGGCCTGCTCGTGCAGGGGAGTCCGACAGGAGGGGAAGGACCTGCGGGGAACCTCGGGGCCCAGCGTGCGTGCGTGGGGCTCTGTGGGCAGCTCCCTTGCTCACAGCAGGCAGAGAGCACCAGAGCTCGGCCAGCACGACAGGGACACCTCTGTGTCCGGGGACCGCTGCCCACAGCCTCAGGCAATCGTGCGGGCTCCGGGGAGCAGGTGCCCGGGGCCTGTGGTGCTGGAACCGTGCGGGTGCTCTGGGCACCCCAAGACCACAGGGGCAGCAGGGAGGTTAGCGGCCTTGGTCCCTGGCTGGGCGGTGCGTTAGACCTGCATTTCTCCACTCACTCAGCCGTCCGCCCTTCTCACGGGCACGGCTGCCCTTGGCTTGCTGACTACCTACCGTGTGACTTATCGTTCCTTTAATGCAAATAGTCCCTCTTCAGAGTTTTTCCATAACGATCCCTCCTCGTCCTCGGACTTGTCAAGTACGTCTACAAGTCATTGTATATTTAAGTTGCGTTCTTTCACGTTGGAAAGAATTGTTTGAAAAAGGAAAGCTTTCTGAGGCCACACTGCGTGCTTTCTGGACTCTCCGGTTCGCCCGGTTCGCTTATTCTGAGCTACTCACTTTCCACCGAAGGTGAGGCGTTCCCCAGTGAGGATCTGACCGTGGCTTCTCCAGGACGATCACTTTTTACTCGTAACTTATCGTGAGGTGCGACGACGTGAACGAACCTAGCCCTCCTGAGTCCGGCGCGTTCCAGCGTCCTTTAAGTAACGGTATCAGGCTGCCGGTTTGTGTGAATCCTGCGGCACTGGGACGTCACCGGGCACAGAACCGCTCGGTCAGGATTTGTGGGATCTGTGTTTCTTATGTGCCGGTCCCGTCCGGATGAACACGGGTCGCTCTCCCGTATTTCTCTGCTTTGCCAAACTCCATTCACGACAGCGGGGAGACCCTAGCGTCCCAGCGCCACAGGCCGGGGGAGGGGTGCCCGCCTCGTGCGCCGCAGACCCTGGAAAAGAAACTCCACCGTCTTCACCACAACAGCGAATTCTTCAGCCGTCAGCCTCCGAGCCCCGTGGGAAGGGTGGGGGGCCTGGCCCGAGTGGGTGCTCCCTGCTGGCTGTGGCCCCCAAGCGAGCGGGTGTGGGCGCTGTCCCCTCGTGGGGAGCGGCTCCTTCAAGCGGAGGCCGCGTCGGCGGCAAGGTCACAGGAGCCGGGCAGGCTGGGGCTCCCGACTTCCCCGCCTGCCCTCAGCCCCGCTCCCCAGGGAAACCACGGCATGAGGCTCCTCTGTTTGCAGCCGAGGTCAGTGCTGATGGAGTGGGGCTTGGCGGGAGCGCCCAGCCACCCTGCTCGAGGGTGCCCGAGCAGCACCCCCTTTCCTCTGTGGCCACAGCCCCGCGGACGGAGCCGGCCGCGCCTCTGAGCCGGATAGTGCGCGTTTAGAAAACCCAGCTGAGCTCTGAGTCCCAAACTGAGACCAAGCACCCGCGTCTGGGAGAGCCACGTGCGTGTCTCGGGAGAGCCTGCCGCCAGCTCTCTGCCCGCGTGCTTGTGCTTCGCGGGAGCTGAAGAGCTCAGTGAAAGTGTTTGCTCTTGAACGTTTCAACCCTGCTGTCTTGGCCTCCTGTGCTGTTCTGCTGAGCAGATGGCTTCGTTACTGCAAACCTATTTCCAACAAACAGTAGAATTCCAGCGTCACAATTACCCCTTGGAAAGTCTGTCCTCAGTCACGTGAAGTTTGTTTATTTATATTTATGCAAAAAACCTGGAAGGCTGTACATTATCCTGCCAAGTGTGATGATCTCTGAACAGAAAAGGTGGGATTTTAACTCTCTTCCTGTATTTCTTGGTTTTTCTGAACTTACAATAAACGTGCGGTTTGCTTTATGCGTGTGTATACGTATATGCACAGAAAGTAGGGAAAAGTTTTGAAACGTCACGGATAGACGGTTTGAGTGATGATGAATGTTCTTTGTGGAAAGCAGGTCTGAATGATGCTAAATGGTGGTAAAGATGGGGACTTTCTCACGTTGGTTTTGTGTACCAGCTACCGCACGCCTAAGCAAATTTGAGGTCTCACTTGGTTGTTTTCCTCTGTAGGTTATACGGGTCCCCCCTCAACATCGACTTATTTCCTGCCCTCATGGTAGAGGATTTGGTCCCTGGCAGCCGACTGGGACCGACCCTGATGTGCCTGCTGAGTACACAGTTCAAGCGGCTGAGAGATGGGGACAGGTAAAGGCAGGTGCCGGAGGGACGACAGGTGGAGGCAGGTGAGGCCGGGGAGAGCCTCTGCTCGGAAACGCACCTTTCCGGGGACTCGGGGATGTGCGGGGCAGGTGGCGGAGACTGTGTCCAGGTGAAAGTGGATGAGCGTCTTCGCGCCTCGCCGCGTTCGTGATTAGCTCCCCAGTGTGGGGACTTGCCCCCGACTGCAGCCCCAGGATCACGTGACCCAGTTCACAGGTGCTTCCGTGCCCTTCCACGTAGTGAGGGCATCTCTGTTCCCAAGAACGGTGCACACGGTTCAACCGCCGTGGCAGTTCGGAGGGATCTGAGCTTCTGGCAAGACTGACACGATGACACGAGTGGGGTTTACCGCGGGGCAATGCAGCAGGGGCCGCGCCACGCCAGGGGTCTCACCCCCACCTGCGCCAGCTTCTCTGCTGCGTCCAGTACAGGTCCCGTGTGTTGCGTCTTGAGTAGGAGGCGTGATCCGTGCTTGAGCCCCTCTTAAGTGGCAGCGGACTGGGCCCCGCAGTGTCCGTGCCGTCGGCAGAGCTTCCTGGCAGTTTCCCCGCGCCTCCGCGGGGCCTCCGGGCGTCTGACCTTGCTCTCACTCCGGAAACAGGCTGTGGTACGAGAGCCCGGGGGTGTTCTCCCCGGCGCAGCTGACACAGATCAAGCAGACGTCGCTGGCCAGGATCCTGTGCGACAACGCGGACAACATCACGCGTGTGCAGAGGGACGTGTTCAGGGTGGCCGAGTTCCCCCACGGCTACAGCAGCTGCGACGACATCCCCCGCGTGGACCTGCGCGTGTGGCAGGACTGCTGCGAAGGTGCGCGTCCCCGACGCCCGGCCCCTCCCTCGCCTCCGTGGTTTGTCTTCCCCACTGCCTGCCCGCTCCTGCCGCGCTCACCGCCTGCCGTGGTGCTCCCGGGGCTCCTGCCGTGGTGCTCCCGGGGCGTCTGGCGTGGTGCTCCCGGGGCTCCTGCCGTGGTGCTCCCGGGGCTCCTGCCGTGGTGCTCCCGGGGCGTCTGGCGCGGTGCTCCCGGGGCGTCTGGCGTGGTGCTCCCGGGGCGTCTGGTTTGGTGCTCCCGGGGCTCCTGCCGTGGTGCTCCTGGGGCGTCTGGCGTGGTGCTCTCTGGACGCTTGGCCGCAGTGGGGACAGAACCAGGTACCGCCCCTGTGGGCAGCCATGCAGGGTCGCTGCACAGTCTGAGAGGCCGTGGTCACGAAGGGCTGGTGGTGACGTGGTGGCATTTCCTGTAAGTGACGTGCCCAGTGGAGGAGACAGGAGACGAGACTGTGCATGAGGAGACGGGCTTCTGTGTTGTCTCTGAAACCTAATGTGCGTCTAAACGGGGGCACTCGTGTGTTGTCCTGAGTGTCGTGTATGCGCACGCGCGGGTGGCCCTGCCACGTGGACGCCCCCAGGATGTGTGCTCAGTAGAGAAGTGTGTGCTGTGCGTCCAGACCCCTGTGAGAACACCGTACCCGGAGGGGCGCGTTGTGTAAGATCAGGAGGAGGGCCGAGGCCTGTGGAGGGATGGGGAGGGGTGGTGCCCGGGCCTGCCGCGGGGCCGCTGTCCTCCTGCCGCGGAGCCCTTGCACTCCCACTGTGGCGAACCACGAATTTCACCTTCTCATTTGAACGTGATTTTGGCTTCATTGAAACTGCATTTGGAGACTGGAATGTGGAAGCCGGGTGCGTTTGGAGCTGCCCTGCGTGCGTGACCCACACGCCCGCGGACACAGCTCCTTCTGCCCGGCACGCCGGTGGACAGGAGGCACGGACTAGAGTTGTTCCCTCTCCTTTCCGGAAGAAATAGTTCGGTCAGGCTCTTGTCCTCGCTGGTGATTACTCTCAGGTGGCTGCTGTTTGCATGAGGAGGTATCGGAACCTGGGTCCGTGGCCTAGAGCTGTTTGCGGTGTCTCCCTTTGAGTCCGTGCGCGTGTGGGTGCCTGTGTTGATCGGTTGTGCGTCTGCCCCCGTTGGTTCTCTGCGTGTGCACGTACGGTGTGTGTACACGTAGGTGCTAAACAGGGATGTGTGGCACACGCGGTTCACAAGAGAGTTCGCGTGAAGATGAGGACTGAGTTTACTGCACGCCCCATCTTCCAAAACATTTGTATCTCACTGTGACCTCGAAGGAACCATGTTCTTGTTTTTAGTTTTTTTGAAAAACACCGTCCTTGTTTGTCCAACTCCGCGTGCTTTCCCGCAAATCTGGCAGAGGATGCAGGAAGCTGTCCTGACCCCTGGGAAAAGCCGGTTCTCGGATAACTGGCTTCCTGATAGCTTTACCAGGGGCCCCTTGCTGCATAGGAAGGGGCTGAGCCGGGGTTCCTGTTGTTCCGCTTGGAAAACCCAGAGTCCCGGGAGAGACGGGGTCTTGCCAGGTGGGCCTTTCCTGGAGCTGCTGGGGCCGGCTCTCCTGTCCGCGCAGCTGCCAAACGCATTTCTGACATCCTTTGTCCCCGACACTTTTCCTCTGGAAATAGCAGGCCCGGTCCAGAGCTGACCAAGTTAAAGGATGCTTTGTATTTAAAAAAAAAATTTTTTTTACATTTATTTATTTTTCAGAGATAGAGCGAGACAAAGTGACAGTGGGGGAGGGGCAGAGGGAGAGGGAGACACAGAATCCGAAGCAGGCGCCAGGCTCCCAGCCGTCAGCACAGAGCCCGACGCGGGGCTCGAACTCACAGACCGTGAGATCACGACCCGTGCCGAAGTCGGATGCTCAACCGACGGAGCCACCCAGGCGCCCCGGAAGGATGCTTTATAAGCTTTGTCTTTCACTGTAGCGCCAAAGTCGTGTTTAAAATACAGTAGAAAAAGAAAGTTTCGACAGACCGAACGTCGGTTGCTGTTTCCTTTCCATTCAGCTTCTAAAGACTCGCTGAAAGCAGCCCTCTGAGCTCCCCCCGGAGTCACAGCCGCGCGTCGTGTGCACAGAGGGGCCGGACGGGAGGGCTCCTGGGTGGGTGGTTTCAGAGGGGAGTTTCAAGTTGCCCCTCTGTGGGCAAGGAAGAGCACATAGGCACACGCACACACTCTTGCACGTGATGGTGTATTTTGAAGTAATCGCGTGGGTTATAAAATACCGCGGGTGATTCCGGGACCTGAATAGATGCATCGGTCGTTTGTTACGTATCAGTCACTGTTCTCTCTCCCGTGTGTCTGTATGAATTCACGTGTGCCTAAGTATGCATGCGCGTGTGTATGCATATGTGTGTACACACACGTGTATGCACGCCCATGCATGTGTACGCCCACGCATGTGTATGTGCATCTGTGTGCGCGTGCATACACGCATGTGTGTACTGTGTATGTGTATGCAAGCACAGGTGGGCGTGTGTCCACACGTGTGCGTATGTGCATACGCATGCACACATGCACACATGGGTGCGTATGTGTGTATGTATGCATGCATATGCACACATTGTGCGTGTTTGTACACTTGTGTATGTGTGTGCATGGGTACGCACGTATGTATACATACGTGTGTGTACTGGTGTGTGTGTGTGTGTGTGTGTGTGTGTGTGTTTGTAGGGAAATAGGGCACGTTTTCCTGAACTAGAGGAGGAGCGTGCCCCCGTGCTCCTGAATAACTCACTCACGTGTGTGTGGGCGAGATTGGGAAGTTAGCGTGGATACACATGCACGTCCCACGACAGGGATTTAATCTCGCGCCCCCGGGTCCCCTCCGTCCTCCTCTGGGCCCGCCGCAGCCTCTCCCTGGGTTCAGATCAGACCCGGCTCTGCGTCCGGGGTGCTGGCGCTCCGCGGGTGGGGCTGCGTTCTCTCGGTGCGGCCACAGGAGGCGTGTGATGCCGGCCTGTCCCCCCACGCGGGACCTTCACGAGGATTACTGGCTGGATCGTGGTGTCTGTTTGCCCAGCGGGAGTGTCGCCGTGGGCTCCTGCTGCCGCCCCGAGGGGCACCTGGCCGCACGGTGTGAGCACTGCTGGGGAGGGTGTGTGCTTTAGCGCCACGGGCCGCGCGTCCTCTGCTCCCACGGCGTTGCCCCAGGCCTCTGGGTCCCACGAGCCTACGCTGTGACCCTGCATGACATGGGTCCGGGAGCGGGTGGGAAGCCGAATGGTGGCTGCTGACGATCGGAGGCACGTGGAGGCCTCCGGGAGGCGCGGTCTGAGGGCAGAGGGGCTCCAGGCCCTGCCTTCCCTTCCCAGCGGCCGGCAGACAGAGCGTGGCCTGGCTCTTGTCCCAGCTTGTGCTCCACGTCCTGCTGTCTGGGGCCGGGCTGCCGGACGGGGCACCAGCGTGTGCAACGTGCTCCACATCGCCCCCCCCCCCCCCCGCCGGCCACAGGGGAGGCTGACGCCCTGGCGCGAGCAGATGGACGTGAGGCCGGGACCGCGTGCCCCCGTCCCTGTGGTGGGGGAGGCCGGCGTGGGTTTGAGAGGACAGCCGCAGTGCTTCGTGCCTGCAGGAGGCCGGAGCAGGCCGGGGGCTCCTGGGAACGGGGCGGGTGGGGCGGGGGGGGGACACAGTCAGAGGCCATCTTGCCTGTGGCGGGAGAAGGGAAGCACAGTCGGGCCCTCGGCCGCTGTGGCCACCAGGCGGTGGCTCGAGTCGTACACGTGCCGGAAGGCCAGCTGACGTCTCCCAGGATGAGCCTGTGTCTTCTGAATTGGACCCAGCGCCACCTGACACAGCCCTTCTGCTTGCATTTCAGACTGCCGGACCCGGGGACAGTTCAACGCGTTCTCGTATCATCTCCGAGGCAGGCGGTCCCTGGGGTTCAGCTACCAGGAGGACGGCCCCGCCGGGGGAGCAGGACCCGGGGGGACACCAAGGTACGGCCGTCTCCGGGGTGAGGTCCCGCTGCTGGGCGGGGGCACGTGCAGCCACCGGTGGCCTCCAGCTCGAGTCACAGTGTCCCCTTCTCCCCCGCGCAGCATGGGGCAGCACAGAAAGCGCCCCGGCAATGCCACGGCCGCGTCCCATGAGCGTCCACAGGTTCCAGGGACGAACGACTTCAAGGACTTCGTTGTGGAAATGCAGAAGACCATCACGGACCTCAGAGAGCAGGTAACTGCCTGGCACGTCCTCTCCCACGTTGCAGATGGCACCGTGGCCACCGTGACTGCGTGGGCGTGCCACTGGTCTGCCCTCACTTGGAGCCTCCAGGGACACCACTTGCTTCTGGGGCCTCTTTGTGGCCTGTCCCCGGCCCAGCCACTTTGGGCTGCCCTCAGGATTCCCACGGCTGGGGGGCTCATGCTTTGAGCTGCCCGCAGGTGCCCTTGTGGGAGGGGGTCCCCGGAGCGGCCAGAGTCCGTAGGTCAGGAGGGGGCTCAGGATTAGGGCCGCGAGGGAGAAGCCACACTTCAGGTCCCATCTTGAGGCCATGACGATGCGATCCTTGGTCCCAGGGCGGGATCAGGAGCTGGTTTGTGGTCAGGACCCCCTGCTGGGGGCAGGGCACCGTCTATACACTGGGCTCTTCTCTGGGCATCCGTAGGGTTTGCAGAAAACCATCTGTCCTCCCCGGCTCAGGGGACTTGCTTCCTCCTCTCCCGTCTCTGTGTCCGGGCCTCCGTGGTGGGCTTTTATGTATCAAGAGTGGAGACTGAGGCCTTAGTAATGAGCGTGCAGACCTCGGACGGTCCTTTTGGCAGGGATTCCTGATGTTGTGGAAACTTCTGGAGATGTGCCTGTGACTGGTGGTCTTGGAGCACGACCCCACTCCTACTTACGGGGCCCCCAGTCCTCAGGGATGGGACCCTGGGGTCTTCTGTCCCAGCCTCTCGGAGAGGTGTCCCGGCTCTGACAGCATCTGCCCTCCTGTCTTGACATGCACGTGCAGCGTGAGGTGATCTCACCTGATGGCCTTAATTTGCTGTCACACGGCAAATGGAGACAGGCTAGGAGGGGATAGCGGGCACCGTGCAGAGTTCAGGGTTTAAGGCACCAGGAGCAGCCCCCACTTGGAGCCTGAGAGACAACCAGGCTGTGACAAGCACAGGGTGTCCTGGGGGCCCAGCCCGAGACAGGTGGGCGCTGGGAGGCCTGAAGACAGTCTCTCGGAGACCCTTGGAGCGTCACAGGTGGGTGGGGGGCGGGGGACGGGGGGGTCATGCTCTGCAGGTGGGGTAGTGTGAGCAGAGGCAGGAGGCAGGACGAGGCAGCGTGAGGCCAGCGTCTGTGTGTCCGTGACTTCTCGCACCTGCAGGATGAGGTGACTCTGCCGTCCCGTCTGTCCCCTTTGCTCTATGAAGCTCTGCGTTTCAGGGCAGGTGCTGGTCAGGGCGCCAGGGCTGGTGCCGTGCAGGGGGACGTCTGCTGTGACTGCAGCCCAAGAGGGAGTGGGGGCACCTGTCGGGCTCCGTGCGGCTGCGCTGCATCCTGTAGACGTGCTCACGGTCTCCCTGAGGCGGACGCGGCTCCAGTTCTGGCCTTGCTGCCTCTGGCTTTATGCTGAAACGGGGTCAGCAGCCACCGAGGGAACCCCCGCCGTCCCCAGCAGCCCTGCCCGGCCCGTGGCCCCCGCTGCTGCACCTCAGGGACCTTCCTTTCCCTCCCTTCTTGGAAGGTCCGGTGGCTTTTGAGATCGGTTGTGCTGATAAGTGCCGGCTTCCGCTCGGAGCCTGCCTATGACCTGCCGGCTCGAGTGCCCGTCGGCCCGTAAATGTCAGGTGACCAGGCCGTGGGTGAGCTGGGTGCTGAGTGCCCGGGGCAGGTGACTTCGCTGCTCTGGGCGGCGGTCTGGCCTCGCGCAGGGGGGAGGCCGTGCTGTTTTCCACTGCTGTCACACCGCGTGCACGTCACGCGTTTCACTGACGGGGGCTCGTAGGGGGTCTGCGAGTTCACTGTTCGGCCCACTCCTGCCCTCCATCAGAGCTGCGGGCACCATGTCAGGCAGTTGTGCCCAATTGTGCCCATTCTGGGGGGTCTGGAGATGTGGCTGCCTGTGACGGAAACCCCATGCGAGGACAGTCTGGACGTGCCGTCACCGCCGGCCCAGCCGCAGGGTCGGAGGAAGGGACGCCCGCGGAGCCCGGTCACGACCGTCGGCCGCCGGGGTCCAAGCTCAGGGTGTTCCCGTCCGGCTGGGTCTGGCGCTCGATGGCCTGTGGGAAGCCGCTCTCCGATTCTCCGGGCTCCTCCTGCTCCCCCGCAGCTGCGCCTCCTGTGCCTTGCAGCGTAGGCCCGGGTGTGGCGTAGGCCGGCTAGGCTGTCGCCTGCCTGGTGACGGGCCGCCCCTGGGAGGCGCCGCTCCCGGCGACGGCACAGCCGCCCTTGCAGAGAGAAGTTCTCGGTCGCGTGTGACCCACACACGTCTCGCTTTGCTTTGCGGCAGATAAAGAGGCTGGAGGCCCGGCTCAGCGCCACGGACTGCACGGACGCAGACGGGGAGCCTCACGCCAACGGCGCCACGTGGAAGCAAGACGCGTGTACCACCTGCGAGTGCCGTGTGAGTGTGGGGCCCCAGCACGTGGGCTCCGGGGCGGGCGGCCGCAGGGTCCACCAGAGGCCCCAGTGCTTGTCTGGGGAGGGGGTGGCTCTTCCCCGAGAGCCGCCGTTACGGGGCGGCCCGCGCACCGCTGCCTGAGCAGTCCCGCCGGGTGGCCTGGGCCTCCAGAGGAAGGGGACGGGCCGCCGTGGTGCCCGGGCCGGAGGCTGGGGGCAGAGGCTGGGGGCACAGCACAGGGCAGTGGGCCGGTCTGGTGCCCCAGATGCACGCCGGGAAGGGGATGCTTCCTCCGGTCCGGGGACGGGAGAGGCAGGCGCCCCAGGATCCCTGGCGGTTGTCGCGTTTGGGCAGGGCAGGGACTGCGCCTCCTGACTTTGTCCTCCTCTGGCTGACATCCCCGGACGCAGGGTCTCAGGGGTGGGGCCAGGAGGGTGTGCTGAGCCCCCGGTCCCGGGCTGTCCTCAGGGTGGGGGGGATGGTGGGGAGCCGAGGGCAGGGACCTCCCGGAAGAAGTACAGAGTGTCCGAAGCCGTGAATCACCCGGACAACGACCCCTGTGTTGCACAGTGCACCAGAGAACTCGGGCGCAGGCGGGTGGGGAAGGGCGGGCGGGCGGCGCCCAGGACGCGCACCCCAGGAGCTGACTGGTGCTGCCGCCTCTCTCCTCCAGGACGGGCAGGTCACGTGCTTTGTGGAAGCCTGCCAGCCTGCCGGTTGCCCAGCACCCGTGAGAGCCCCCGGGGCCTGCTGTCCGGCCTGCCCGAGAGACAGCTCGGGGAAGAGGCCGTAGGCTCCGCGAAGCCTTCGGCGCCCACGCGGGGCGTGTGGACGAGAGGGACCATCGCCGCCCGGGACCCCTTCTGTCTCCGGAGGAGCACAGGTGCTTAGACCAGAGCGTTGGCGGAGGAGAAACCACGGACACACGTCCTGACTTCACGTTAGATTCTCAGGTTTTTATTTAAGTTTTTTTAATGACAAATTGGTGCTACTAGTAAATTGCACGGTCCAGTTATTTAGGCTCCTGGATTCGTGTCCCTGGCCGCTACTCGTCTCCCCAACCAAACGTTCGTCCCGCTGGGCTCCGACGCCGGGAGCTCGGCAGCCGCCCGCCGTGAGGGCGCGTCACGGAGCCGCCAGAAGGAAGCGCACCGCAGGGAGAGCGGCATCAGGACTCGGCCGACGGGCAGGCTGCTGGGAGAGGCGGCTGACGTCCGGGCGGCGGGTGCGGGCTCCCCGGCCCCGACCCGACACCAGCACGGAGCACACGGCCCCGCGGCTCAGCCCCCGCTCGCCGGCGACCTCTAGCACGTCTCCCGTGAGGACATCCAGCCACGTCCAGAAACCACGGCTTGCGTGGCGCCGCCTGGGGTGGACCGAGTGTGGAACCCCCCTCCCCCCACATTCCTACTCAACCCCGGGCGTGGTGCCCGCACGGAGGCCTCTCCCGACGGAGGTGTCGGTGTTGGCGACTTTCTGACTTCAGGTTGTGTAAGTGCCTTAAGGAAACAATCAGTCCCTATACCTCATTTGTATTTTCAAAATGCAGGATGTTTGACGAGATTGCGCCCATGTTTGCGGTGTTCGGGTGGCAGAGAAATGCCTTCCACTGTGCGAAAGTCGTCTCCGAATTCAGTGAAGAGCAACCATCATACCTCGTGGTCTCTCTTTTCAATTGACCAGAAACCTCCTTCTTTGTTTTCAATATGAAGTGATCTGTGTCCTCAGAAACGTGTCCCTGAACGTGCGGGCGCCGTGGGAAGTGCCCCGAGGTCACAGGTGGTTTCGTGTGGGGGGCGTGTCCCGGGCTGGGGGGTCGGGGGCACCCCATCCCTGGGGTGGCCGGGAGGCCGTCGGGCACGTCGTGAGCAGTTTTGAAGCCCGACCTGGGCCCGGCACGGCCTTCCTTCCGGAAGCAGGAGACCCCGGCTCTGTGACCAGCCGGCCCCAACCGCGGGAGGGAGTGCACACCCCCGCCATGAGCGTGTTCACGGCGGCTCTAAACACAGCCAACTTGACTTCTCATCCTCGTCACGTTGAGTGGTAAATACAAGCTGGTGTTCCGTGGGGCGTGGGACTGCCCCTGAGGGATCAAGTCACTTTTAACACCCAACCCCTAGAACCGATTTCTGTCGAGTCGAGAGCGGAGGACTGTCCACAGCGTGACAGTTGTGGAGGTTGCTCAGGTGCAGAAGGACAGCGGACCCCACCCTCCGCGAGCGGCCGGCGTCTCCAGGCGCCTTGGTGGCGGATTGTGGTTTTGCTCGGAGGCACACGCACGTGGGCTAGAACGGGTGACTGGGACCGTGTCCGCTACCCGGAGGCGCGGCTGCCTGCGACTCGCGGTGCCTGTCTGGAACCGCAGCGGGAACGTGGAATGTGGCGGGGCCACCGGATTAGTCTCACGCGGAGCGTCCGAGCTGCGGGCGGGGTCCCGGGGCCCTCTCGGCAGCCACGGTGACGTGAGGCGAGTGTACATATTTATTTACTTTCTGATGTTGCCAACAGACAAGTGCCTTTTTACGTTCATTGTAACCAGTTCATACCAAAGAAACGTTTGCACTATGTAACGATGCCTTCAGTTCAAATAAACGGGCCACGTTTTCAAACGGAGAGTGGCGTTCTTTTTTCCCTCAGCCCGTCGTCGGGGCGGCACCTCGGGGGCCCTTGGGAGGCCGACAGCAAGGTCGGGACCCGAGGCAGCTCCTGGAGAGAGCCCAAGCTGCTCTGGCCGTGCACGGTCTCCCACGAAAATGTGAGGAAGCACAGTTAGAATAGATGCTTTGGGGCCCCTGGGGGCTGTCAGTTTAGCGTCGAACACGATTTCAGCTCAGGCCATGATCCCGCAGTTGTGGGATCGAGCTCCGTTTCGGGCTCTGTGCTGACAGCACACAGCCTACTTGGGATTCTCTCTCTCTCTCTGTCTCTCTCTCTCTCTCTCTCTCTCTGCCCCTCCTCCCTCTCAAAACAAACAAACAAACAAACAAACAGACTCTGCTCTCAAATAGCTGGGACACTGTCACTGGTCGAGGCGCTTTGCCGTTTCGATCTCGGGAGCGTGACGTGTCGCGGTCTGGACCAAGACGTGTTTGCCAGAGATGCCGTGTGGCCCCGGCCGACACGCGGACTCTGCAGGGGTCCCAGAGACGGAGGTGACAGACGCGGGCTGTTCCTCCGGGGACCCGCCCTGGTCCGGGCTCTGGGTGCGAGAGGAGGGGACGCTGTTCCGAGGGGCACTGGAGGGGGTGGGGCACCTTCCCGTCTCTGGAAGAGTCGGTCCTTTTCGCCGTTATGGCAAGGAGAACAGGGAGGGAACGCCAGGGAAGATCACATGCGTTTCTCAAACTGCCGAGTTGCTCCCCAGCCAGACACGCGAGTGGCTGTGCGACACCCAGGTCTGGGGAGCTGAGGCCCTCAGCTACCGGATGCTTTAGCGACACGTCCTCCGTCCTCGACGGCGCAGCGGTGATGAGCGCGCCCGCTCGGGGTCGTGGGCAGCTTGCAACCGCTCTTCGCCAGCCACGCCAGAATTCTCGTCTCTCCTTAGACGCGTGTAATGCTACGTATTTGTGTGACGTGAACAGAATCCCGTTCCGTTAAACTCCATGTCGCGAGGTGGCCATGAGCCGGAGCTTGGGGAGCACGTGCCCAGGGGGCGTGGCGTGTCGCCAAAGGTGGGGAGAAGCGCTGGATGGGGGGGGTGCAGACCAGGCCCTGGGCCTCTCGTCTTGCTCCCCCTCCCCCAAGACCGACACCTGTTCCGTGTGCCGGCCACACCTGGGATGGCAGTCCCGGAGGGAGGGTCGGTGGGGGGGGGCGCAGCCCTCGGGGGCCCAGGTACACAGGTGTTCAGTTCACCGGGACCACCCGCGGCCCGGCCAACAGGAGGCCAGAGGATACTTCCCCAGCTGGCGTGGAACATGGTTGGCGGGGGGCAGGGAGTGAGTGCTGTTTACCTATGTTAAGTGAAACGGAGAATGTGAAACTGGCAAAAGTGGGTCATTTGGAGCTTGCTTTAAAAACCGTGGAGAACGTATAGAGTCTGTTGCCTTTCAAAAAGCCCCTGACACCTGTTTCCTGTGTACAGAATTGCACGCCAAATGACCTAAGTAGTTGGGTTTGATTTGCCGAGTGATTCACCAGAAAGATTCTCGGATGTGTTCCGGGAACTCGACAAACACATTTTAAACGTATTTGATATTTACAAAAGACGTATTTGCCGTCTGGACAGAGTTTCAGGAGATCGTCTGATTTGCACAGATGGGATCTTCCGTCACGTTCTGTGGCTTTACCACGTCATCGCTTCCCAGCTGAAGCCGTGAGACAAGAGAGCGCATGGCGTGCCCGGGTGGGAGTCGGTCACCCTGTGGCTGCAGAGAGGGCAGGTGGCCCCCACGGGGACTGCACCGGGTGACTGTGCGGGGTGACAGTGCGTGGGGTGATGGTGCCAGGTGACAGGGTGGGGGGTGACAGGGCACCGGGCGACGGTACGTGTGGTGACCGTGCACGTCGGGTGACCGTGCTTGGGGTGACGGTGTGCCAGGTGACAGTGCTTGGGGCCTCCTGCAGGTGGAGAGCAGGTGGGGGGGGTCCAGACCCCGCCAGCCCTCGGAGCCACGAGCAGAGGGCCCAGCCCTGCACCTTCCCCCTGCTTCCTGCTCGTCCCTCCCAGGCTCCCTCTGGGGTCCTGGTGACAGTAACCAAGGCCCTGATCAGATGGTGTCCCTGCTCTTCAGCTGTTGAGTGCACGTAGTAAGCTTGAAATCTTCCAGATGTGGGTTCTCAGCCATCTGTGTTCAGGGTAACGAGTATTGTCACAGCCCAAACTGTGACGCGTTGGCGGGAGATAGCACGTTTGGATCTAGAAGGTTCCAGAAACTCCAGTGGTGCCCATTTCTATGTTGGTGGTATTTGTTGAAAGTGACTCAGTCTCTGTCTGCTGTTTGGGCGTCTGTCTGGTTTCCTTGTGCAGAGACCGGCGTCCGAGGAAGGGGGGCTGCTCCCGAAGGCCCCCAGCGGCCTTAGCCAGTGTCCTGAACGTCTCCCTGACTTCGCACGGTAATCTCAAAGTCCCATTTCCCCGCTTTGATTCCTGACAGCTGGCCGCCTACGGTTCTGCCGGGAACAGCTTCATCCGCGGTCTTGTGACTGAGCGGGGAGGGACACACCCACGCCCCGTGTCACTTGCAGGGAGGGCTCAGGTGCGTGCCCGCTGCCGACTGGCTTTTCTCTCTCAGAGCTTTGGGGCGTGAAGACAGGAGTCTGGCTTTCACTGTGCTTTCTGCTCTTCCCGACGTTGACCATCGCCTGAAGCGTCGTGGAAACTGTCGTTTGTAAAGTGTTTGCCGCGACCGAATCCCGCTCGAGTGGTTGGCGACCCTCGCCGAGAAGCCCGGAGTTGTGCGGTGACAACATGACAACAGAAGCTCCACGAGCCTTCCGACCATCCTTGTCCTTCCCGCACACAGGCCGATCCTCTTACTGTTCTGTCTCCAGAAAGCAGAACAAGTCCGGACAGACAGACGGAGCCCTTGCCGGCCGACTCGCTGAGAACACGCATGTCTGTTCCCTAAAAACTACCGTGCCGGGAGGTGATGCCGTCCACGTTTCCCGTCACGACCTGGAGCGAGGGGGCTCGGTGAGGAGGCGCGGGCCGGTGCGCGTGGACCGCCGGGCTGGGCTCGGCGCCCCCAGGGGTCCGCACCTGCCGGGCCCACTTCTGACACGGAGGCCGGTGCTGCCTGCTTTCCTCGACCCCGAGCGGGTGGCCACCGACATCTCGTGAAGCCTTTGCTCTGCCCGAGCCCCTGACTGACGGGTGGCTCGGGGCTCAGTCCTTCCTCCACGGTGCTGACCTGCAGCGTGGACTGGAATCCGTTGCCTCTGTGACCGCGACCCGTGCCAGACTCCCGTCCACACCCGCCGCACGAGCCCTGGGTGTCACCGGCCCGGCACAGACTCGGGCCGGGATGGCACCGCCTGGCTCCTGGAGCCATCCGGCCCCGTTGCTGCGCCCTGGAAAGGGGGGGACGCAGAACTCCGGCCTCGGTTCGTCTGCTGCCCGCACCCACAGAGAGCGAAGTTTTGTAGAGAAGCCTCCCCCGCCGTGCCCCGGAATGGTTTCATTGGAGGCCAGCGGCCGTGCCCAGTGTCCGTGCAGAGACCGAGCTCCTGCACCCAGAGGGGCCTCCACGTCGCCAGCCTCCTTCCCGCGGCCTCCGTGTCTGCCTGCTCCTCCTCCTCCTCCTCCTCCTCGTGTCCCCGCACCACCTGTCACTGTGGTGGCCGTGGCCGCGCCCAGGACGGTGTCGGAGGGCGGGGCTTGTGCTCTGCTCACTGCCAGCCTCGTGGATCTTCTCTGCGGCTCGGCCCCTGGGTCCCTGGCCAGATCACAGCTCCCCCGCACACCCGTCCTCCACGCCGTGCACCCTCCCGTACTTCAGGAGTCACTGCTGGTCCCACTCCTCGTGGGCGGTGGCCCCCTGACTCTTCAGGGGAGGAACCCAGCCTGCAGGCGATGGGGGTGAAATGTCTTCACTTTGCAGGCAGTGCGCGTGAAGACACGAGGCGAGGGTGGGCCACTGCCCTGCCGGTGGCTCGCTGCTTGCTCCCACGGGGCCCCGCCGCCCCTTTGCGCTGCGAGTGATCCCGCCGGTGAGCGTGGCTTTGAAGTGACTATGGTAAGGTCGCTGGAAAAGGACAGAAACGCGCACGCTGCCAGGGACGGCATGTCGGGCGGAGCCACGGTGCCCACGTCTGTCTGGCAGGGAGAACGTGGTCCGAGCCCCCCGGGTCCACGGCCACGCGGCGTGTTTCCTGTGGGCCCACTGTCCCCGGGAACCTCCTCTGGTCTGCGGCTCGTCTTCGGGTGCGGTCAGCCAGGCTCTGCTCGGGGCTGCGCGCCGGTGGACACACACTGACCCGGGCTGGTGACGGGGCCGTAGTTGCCCCCAGGTTCCGGCCACCCAACCGGCCGCCTCTGCCCTCTGCTTGTTCAGCCGCTTACCGAGCACCAGGCCGTGGCCCGCGCTCTGTGGGGCTGGGGACGTGAGGACACGTGGGTGGCCGCGGAGAAGGGACAGAATGCCCGACCACCCCGCTCGGTCCAGAATTCAGGGAGTGGGACTTCGTGGCGGAGAAGCTGCGAGCCAGTTCGCTCATTCGTGGCCGTCACAGGCGCGCGTGGTGTCAGCCCTGTGCCACAAGCTGGCGGGATTGCTCGCTCGATCGGTGGCCCCCCGGTGGCGCGCCTGGTTCTCTGCACTTGGCAGAGCGCCTCCTGTGGGTCATCACCGAGGCCACGGAGACACGGCTCAGAGCCGTGAGGCCGCACGTGTCGGGGGAGGCTGAAGTGGAGCCTCCGGGGGGACCCAGACCGTTCCTCGTTTTCCCCACAAGCAGCCGTTGGAGGGAGACGCGTGGTCAGGCCCCTGCTGCCGGGAAGCCTTCCTGGAGCGCCCGCTGCAGAGCAAGGGCGCCGCCCTCCTTCCTGCCCCCGCCGCCCAGACGGCCGCGCCGGGTGTGAGGCGCTCAGGCCGAACCGTGTGAGAATTCAAGCGACTCTGTCGCTTTCTCCGGGAGTAGAGTTTCCGGATGAGGCCTGAGGGAGCTGGCCCCGGATTCAGGCCGCGTGTGCGTGTCTGGCTGTGTGTGTGTCTGTCCGGGTCCCGCCTGGGTCTAGCGACCTGAGTGCTGGACGCGGCACGGGGGTGGACGCGCTCGCCCGGCACCCACTGTTCCTCCGCTGTGTCGCCCGCGGCCCCAGGGAATCCCTTGTCTTTGGTGCACGGTCCTGGTCCGCGAGGGGAGTCCTGGAGGGGACGCCTGGGCCCTTGACTCGCTCAGGACGTTGGTCCTGTTGTCGGATCGTCTTCCTCACGCATCTGTTTCCCGAGGTCCCGGGTGTAAGGGAGGCTGCCGTGAGCGCCGTCTGGAAATAACTGGAGCGTGTTGCACCGTCCTGTTGGCCGGTCTGGCTGGAAGTCATCCTCCTGACCTGACAGAAGGCAAAGGACAGGTGCAGGTTCTGTAGGGAGCCCGGGCCAGCGGTGTGAACACAGGCGCCCGCCCACCGGCATGGTGGCTCCCAGGCGGACGGGAAGGGTCACGGGTAGGAGCCGGGTCCGCAGCTGCCTCGAGGTTCTCCGTCTGGAGCCCGAGGCCTCATCTGCACCACCAGGTACCACCTGTCAGCTGTGCCCACGGCCGCGTGTCTCCCAGACCTGCCGGCGATGCGCGTTCTCGTCTGCACGTTTGAGGCGTCGTGGTGCAACGTCCGGGGAAGCGCGGCACGTCTGCTTTCTGGAAGGGCCCGAAACTCGGCGGTGGCTCGGGCGGAGAGCCCGCGGCAGGGTGGGCTGGGGCCCGCGAGTCCGGCTAACGGGTGCTGTTTTGGGGGAACACACGTCCTCCTCAAGATCTTGTTCTTCTCGTTAACACGTCCCTTGTGTTGGAATCAGCAAGGTAACCCTTTGGGTGGGGACGGGGTGGGCTTGTCGTGAGGACACCTGGGGGCACCAGCTCATCGGGATGCGGGGGGTGGGGGAGGAGCAGGGACCTCAGCGTGGCCCCCAGCGCGCAGCTTTCCCGGAACCCGCCTCTGGACGGATGGGCTGACGGTCGAGAACAGCGGTCACCGCCCAGGAGGACGGACCCGGGCTCTCTCCAGCTGTGTGATACAGGTGCAGTGCTCAGCCCCTCTGAACTTTGCTCGTGGCTTTTGTGGAAGAGTTGCTAGGCCCCGGGTGGCTTTCAGGACGGGATGCCAGCCTTGAATGCTGGAGCAGCGCCGGGAAAATCGAACAGTGGTTCTCGTCACCGACCTCGTGGGCTGTGGCTGGATTCTGTTCTGTGGTGTCCACAGGGGAGAAAGTGATGAGGCTCAAGGCAGAGGAATTTGTGGGGGGTTTTCCCCTTTGATTTTCCCAAACCCCAGATGCTCGAGCAGGCTTAGAGTGTGTTAGCATGAAGACGCCGAGCAGAAGGAGATTTGAGCCTGTGGGTGGAAGAGAGAGGGGTCCAGGGTCTGGACAGCAGAGAACCAGGCGCCTGCCAAAGCACCGTGAGCCTGAGGTGGCCTCGAGCTTCCTGCCTTTGGCGCCTGGTGGCTCTGGGGCGGGCGGGCAGAGTCTCCTTGCTGGACGAGGCGCCGGGTGCCCGGCCGGCCGCTGGACGGAATGTGGGGAGGCGGGGGGTCCCAGCTCGTGCAAAGGGTGTTGCTGCAAACCAGACGGCAGGGCTCGGACTCTCCCGCCCACAGGTCCACGCCTCCTCTCCCACACGACTAACTGCCTCTGCTCCCAGCCTGAGGCCACACACCACACCGCCTCTTCCGTTCACGCCACCCCCGTGGGACGTGGCTGCTTGCCGGGCAGCCACCGTCACTTGTGCCCCAGGCCACTCCTCTCTGCCCCCCACGTGCTCACTTTCAGAGGCGACAGATTATGCCTGGACTCTCCTGCGGCCCGGAACCCTCCCCTTGGCCTGAGCTGGGCTGCACTTCTGTTCCACAGCCCGGGGCCCTGGGGCCTTTCCACTTAACTCCCCGTGCGGGACGCCTCCCCAGCCCCGACCAGCCCCAGACCAGCCTGCAGAGCCTTGCCGGTTGAGCAGGACCCACTCGGGGCTCCTTGGCCGGGAAGTCTTCTCCAGCTGTTACACTGACACAAACATTCCTGCCTTGTAAGGGCACGGGGCTGGCCCCTGTCGTTCCGGAACTGTGTTCCCCAAGGAAGTGCACGCAGGTGCTGAGGGCCTCTGTCTGCTGTGCTTTGGGCTGGAAGGCGATGCACCCGTACTGACATGATGTTTTAGGTACGTGTGTACATATGAATGTATGTTCATGCAGATAGGTCATCACATGCTGTTCGTAGACAGGTGTTCACTACACTAGACATTCACGTGTGTACGTGCTTGCTTCTGTAAGGGGGGGGGGTCCTTCCATGAGGAGGGCGGGGCTGTGTCCTGGAGCCGAGGAGGGGCTCCCAGCGTGCGACGGGGGCGGGGGTGCCCTGATGAGGGGCTCCCCGCTTGCAGGGGGGCCGTGCCCCAAGCAGAGGTGGCACAGAAAAGCTGGGGGAGCTCTGGTGTGTGGGGAGGTGGGCATCTTGGTTGTGTTTCTGGCCGGCTTCTCCCCTCACCAAGCTTGGACCCCCATTAACAGACCTGCGGGCCTCATGTGGGGCCAACAGTTTCTTCCTGAGAACAGTGGAGCTGGGTCCAGGCCACCAGTGACGTGCCCGACGGCAGCTGGTTCTGGAAAACAGCCGAGTGATGTCACCCGCAGACACGGTCCCCGGGGGTCAGCGCGTTCGTGGTCCACGGGCTGATGAACTGGTTTTCTCTGCGGGCAGCGTGACACGTCCAGGAAGGATCTGATCCTCACGCTGACGGGCTCCCTCCCTGGGTCCTGCCCACAGACGCCGCCGGTTGTGTTTGCCAAGTGCATTAGCAGGTGTGTTCGCCAGGTGTGACTGACGAGTGCGGACATTGGAGATCAGCGGCCGTGTTACACGGAAATGACCGGTCTCGTAACTCGTGTGTGGAGACCCTGTGTCACGTGTGCAGGAAAGATAACCCGTAAGCGTCAGAGCTCCCCAATCTCGGGGTGGGAGGGGGGGATGCTGAAGGCGGAAGTCGCCGGATTCTTCTAGTGACGTGGCTTTTCGTGGCACACGGACCGTCACAAAGCGTAGGCACTCCCACACAGAAACCCCGAAGTCCGGCTTCCCCTCACAAGGTCTTACAGTGCAGGTGGGCCTGCATGGGGCAGCAGGCCACGAGCCTGCCGGGTTCTGAGCTGTCCTCGCAGCCACGTGACCTGTGGCCTCGAGAAGGCCAGTCGGTGACCTGGAGCGTTAATAAAAATCCCGGTTTGGTTGACCGTTTGCTTTGCAAATGAATCTGGTCTTCCGGCCGGTGAGCACGCTTGCTGGGCCAGCCCGCTGTCCAGCCGTCTGCCGGGGGCTGGGCTGGAGGCACGTCTTCCTCTGGAGCCCCCACCCCCACCCCCAGGAGGAGACTTGGTCCCCACGGCTTCCGCGCGGCACGGCCTGACCCCAGCAGGGCTGCAGGCCGCATCACGGGCCCTGTAGCTTCCAGCGAGCGCCCACCCTGGTGTCGCCCCGGTGACCCAGATGGGGCCCAGGGCCCCCAGGAGATCCTGAGCGCTGGCCCCAGGCTGACCAGACTTCCCCCCGCGACTTTCGGCAGGAAGGTGGCTGGTGGGGGGACACAGCGGGGGAGGGGGATGGGGCCATTCCTACTGATAGCTCCTCGCTGACTGGGTGCATCCTGCCACGCCTGCTGGCCGCCCCCCGCTGACCCCCCACTGGCCCCCTCCCCGCACTGACCCACCAGGGGCCACCCCCCTGCTGACCCCCCACTGGCCCCCCCGCTGACCCCCTACTGGCTGACCCCCCCACTGGCCGCCCCCCACTGTCTCCCCCACTGGCCACCCCCCTGCTGACCCCCCACTGGCTGGCCCCCCCCACTGGCCGCCCCCCTGCTGACCCCCCATTGGCTGACCCCCCACTGGACCCCCCGGACTGACCCCCCCAGTGGCTGACCCCCCAGTGGCCGCCCCCCCTGCTGACCCTCTCACTGGCCGCCCCCCCCACTGCCCCCCCCACTGGCCACCCCCCGCTGGTCCCCCACTGACCCCCCCCACTGGCCGCCCCCCCCACTGACCCCCCACTGGCTGACCCCCCACTGACCCCACTGGCCGCCCCCCCAGTGGCCGCCCCCCCACTGACCCCCCCACTGACTCCCCCCCACTGGCCATCCCCTGCTGACCCCCCACTGGCCGCCCCCCCAGTGGCCGCCCCCCCGCTGACCCTCCCACTGGCCGCCCCCACTGGCCACCCCCGCTGACCCCCCCCCCACTGGCCACCCCCGCTGACCCCCCCCAACTGGCGCCCCCCCACTGACCCCCCCCCACTGGCCATCCCCTGCTGACCCTCCCACTGGCCGCCCCCACTGGCCACCCCCGCTGACCCCCCCCACTGGCCACCCCCACTGACCCCCCCCCACTGGCCATCCCCTGCTGACCCTCCCACTGGCCGCCCCCACTGGCCACCCCACTGACCCCCCTCCCCCCACTGGCCACCCCCGTCCCTGGGCCGCAGTCCCCACCTCCTCTGGGGTCTTTCCTGGTCATATGCCCTGGCCCGCGAGGTCTCCGTGCCAGGCCGCACACCCCAAGGACAGAGCCCGGCGTCCGTCCCCACGGGCAGACACCGCTGTAGGCAGGTGAACAGGAGTCCAGTCCTACCGAGTCTGACGCCGTTGGGGACTGAGCAGACGTCACGGAGGACGTGTCTGCCTGCAGACACTGGCGGACCCTCTCCGTGGTCACCGCCCTCGTGGCCCCAGGCTGGCGCTCACAGCCTGCTTCCAGGAAACGGACGAACTGGTATCTGATCACGTCTCGGATTTCCAGGGTCCAATCGCCCCGATACAAGTGGGCGAGAAGGTCCCCCTGCTGTGTGGTTGGAGGTGATTTCCGTCCCTAACGGTAGACGTTGGCATCTCGATCGTGGTCACAGGTGGTGCAGAAGACGCGGTCCGTGCGCTGAGGTGGATGTGGGGTCGGTTCCCAGAGTGTGGGAAGGAAGAGCGTGCCCCGGTCAGGGTGTGCAGGCGGGAGGGTTTGTAGAAAATCCTCCGTCAGGCTCACAAACGGAATTTCCCTTTGTCCTTAGTCGCCCGGCTCATTGGAAAGGCTGCCGACTTTCTGCCACGAAAGCGATCTGAATGTTGAAATCAGTGACCTCTTCACAGAGACAGTAGGTCTGGGGGAGTCCACGGGCCCCTCCTGGTTTCTGTCCGCTTAGTTCAGTGCCCAACATGGTCGCCTGTGTGCGCAGTGCTCTCTCCGTAGGTGACAGCGTCACCGTGTCATTCTCTGGGGTTCCCCAAACCCAAGGGGGCCGTGAACCCGTCGGCTTACACCGTTGCCCTCCTGGTAGGAAGGGAGCCCCGGAGACCCCTGAGCTGGGCAGCAGGCGGGAGGAAGGCCAGTGGTGGGTCTGAGGCATTGGGACGTCTGACTTTGGGTCGCGACCGAGTTAACCTCATCGTCCGTTTGGCTCAGTGACCCCTCTGAGGTCGCCGGGCCGGGGTCGGCCCCCAGGGCTCTGCCTGCGGGTCCTGCTCCCCCATCAACAGGAGGGGATGGGACGCTGGCCGGCACGGGGAGCCTGGGACAGCCCGGGCGGCTTCTGTGCAGGACCCCTGCCCCCCGACCAAGGGACCCCGCTTTGTGGACCTCCGAGTGTCCCCAGCTGTGCCAGGGCCTCCTTCCCGGGGCTGGGAGTTTGGAACCATCTGCTGTTCTCATCACATAGTTTCCACCTTCCTGGGAACAGCCCGTTTGTGGACGGCGTCCAGCTCCTTCTGTGGCGGCCGCCTCCTCTCTGGTGTGTGTGTGGCTCGGGCCCCACGCAAGCCCTGCCCCCACTGCCTGACACCTCAGTCCCTGCCCCCCGGGCTTGAAATGAAATAAAGCTGGCCTCAGGGGTTTGCGAAGGAGACACGCTGTAGGGCACCAGTCCCGGGATGAAGGTCTGGAGGGTCCGCGGGCTGGGAGAGCCCCGTTGCTGAGGCAGCGAGGGGGTTCGCGCAGGTGTCCCGGCGTCTCTTGCGGCAAACGGTGCGCCCCACAGAACGTGTCAGGTTCGTGCTATTGAGGACGGAGCACAGCTCACCAGGGGTTGTTAGCCGCAGACCCGGATCTTCCGGAGGTCTGATCTGCCCCTAAATTGTGGGTGGACCGTCCAGGGAGCTCTCCCTGGCCCCGGTGACACGCTGCGGGCAGAGGTGGGCACACGGGCCACAGTAACGTCATAATACGGGTAAGTGGATCAGAGGAAAGTGTCTGTAACACGGCGGGGTGGTGAGGACAGGAGGAGGGTCCTGCAGTGGGACATGTGTGGCACATTGGAGGAGAGGCCGCCAGGCGCCTGTGTCTGACCTGACATGGGCCCAGGACGGGGCTGGGGGCCACCAGAGCACGCACACCCTTGGGCGCTGGGCCAAGGATGTGAGGGTCTCATCAGAGCAAAGGGAGTTAGTGGAGGGACTGTGGGGGGTCGAATAGTGTCCCCCAAATCCAAGTCGCCCGGGCCTCATTAGTGACTATTTGGAGGAAGGGTCTTTGCAGATGTAATTAAGGTAAGGGCAGGAAGCAATTGTGGTGTGAAGCGATGGCCCTAAATCCCACGGCACCCTTGTGAGAGGCACAAGAGGACGCACAGAGACACAGGGAAGAGCACATGGTGGCCATGAGCCCAGGAAGCAGGGATGCGGCGGCCACCAGCCCAGGAAGCAGGGATGCGGCGGCCACCAGCCCAGGAAGCAGGGACGCGGCGGCCACGAGCCCAGGAAGGAGGGACGTGGCGGCCACGAGCCCAGGAAGCAGGGATGTGGCGGCCACCAGCCCAGGAAGCAGGGATGCGGCCCTGCCCTGCCCATACCTTGACTTTGGGTCTCCAGCTCCCAGAACAGTAGAGGACAAGTTCCTTTGGTTTAAAGCCGCCTGGTTTGTGATAATTTGGGAAACAACACGGGTTGTCAAAGGAAAGGAAAGTGATTTCATGTATCAAAGCCAAGAAGACACAGACCCTGGGTCCCGGCCCTGTTCCAGTGTCTGCTGTCCTCGTGCCTCGGTTTCCCTGAGCGCTCCACCAGCCCCCCCCCCCCCTTCGTCACTGGTGTCCCTCCCATGGCAGAAGATGAAGACGTGTGTCTTCCCAGGGAGCAGCTGGGGGCCCCGGTTGTCCCTGAAGGTCTCTGTGGCGAGTGGAGACCAAAACAATGCCTACCCCGCTGTGTTTACGGGCACGTCGCTCGGGCTTCTGGACTCTCCTCTCTGCAAGCTGGCTTGGGTCTCAGAGAGGGAGACACGTGGCGACAAGTGGGATTTGCCCCCTAGATGCGTAAGTGGCCACAGTTCTTACGTTCTGTGTAAGTTTTGACTGTTTTCTCTGTATTAAAATAATTTTGATGCATGGTTGTTGTAACGTGAGTAGGTGACTTTCGGTTCACTGTTTCCAAGTAAAACGCCAACAGCTCAGAGCTGATCATCTGGAACAAAGTACACACGCCTTCTGCCGTGGCCTCGCCCTCTGGTGTGGCCCCTCGCTCCCGTGGCAACCGGCTCCTCGGCTCCACAGGTGTTTCCAGCACCTTCTCCGGGCATTTCTGAGGCACCGAGAGATTTGCTCTTTTCCCTCCTTCTTGTTCACTGTAATGGCCAACATGCTGCAGTGGAAAACCAACATTTGCTTTGAGTTGTTCTTGTGAGACCGGCTTCCGAACAGCACGACTCCACAGGCACCTTTCAGGTTCGAGTTCTCTTCGCGTAAGACGGGGCGAGTAGCACCTTCCTCTCTCCTGGAGCAGCGTCAGCATTGGCGTCCCCTGCGCTTGCCTCCTTGGGGAGGGACGGCGGGATTTGCTGGTGCCTCGGAGACTCTGGGGGACGCCGAGCACACCCTCTGGCTGGAATCTAAAACAGGAAGCGTGGACTCCAGACCCACAGCTTGGAATGTCAGAGCCTTTGTCGCTGGAACCAGCAGAGGCCAAGGGAACGCAGCTCGCTGCCCTCCGGAGGGGGGGGGGGTCCTCCAGGGCGACCGCAGGACCCTCTGTGCTGTCAGGGCTCCGCCCCTGCTGGTCCCCACCTCCGGCTCGGTGTCTCAGAGCCTCTGCTCAGCGGGAAGGTGAAGCTGGGTGAGCGTCCACGGCGCGTCCCCTGCTCCCCCCGCCCCCAGAAGAGACCAGGAGGCCCAGGGGCCAGACGCTGTTCACAGGCCCAGGGAGAAGCGGCCGCTGGCCGGGCTGGGTCAGTCACCTTGGGGGTCGGTGGGAATACGGCAGCTTTGATGGGAACCGATGCCCAGAGGAGGCGCGTTTCTCCAGCACAAGCGGCGGCGGGGGTGGAGGCTGGTCCTCGCAGCGAGATGTGGCCCCAGCGGCCGTGCAGAGGGGCCAGGGGCTCTGCCACTGTGTGTCTCAGGGGCCACTGAGTTTCTAAATCACACGCATGCAACCGCAGGGCACGCAGCTCCCGTGCAGGACGGACACATTCACTTCATTCACGTATCCGGGTATCGTGCCCCCGCTTCCTCCAGCTTGTGATCCCCTGGCTTGAACGTGACCTCCGCCTCGTGGTTGGTCCCCGTGAATCTGCCTAGAGCGGCCATCTTAAACGGAGGAATCGCCACCAAGCACAAAATTGCCCCAAAACGCCCACCCAAACCGCGCCGCCGGGTAGACCACGAGAAGGAGCTTCGATTGCGGGAGGAGCTGAAGCAGGAAGTTGGGGCGTGGCCTCGTCCCCGCGGCAGGACGGTGGGCAGGGCGGCCCCCGCTTCCTGGGGCGCCAGCGGCCTGACAGTGCCCATGCGGGGCTGCAGCGCACTTCCGCGAGCAGGCGAAGTCACAAGGGGACCCCGGATAGCGAGCAGGAGGAGGGACGTCGGGGACGGCGTGGGGCGCGTGCTCTGGGCGAGGCGAGGGACGGACCTCTCAGACGCGGGAACGTGCGGCTTCCCGGTGCCTGTCCTCCCGTGTGGTTGGGGGTCTCAGTCTGCGGGCCTCAGGAAGCCCTGCTACCCCGCTCGCGGACTCCCCGCCAGCCCAGCGCTTGGCACACGGGGTGGGGGCCGGCCACCTGCAGCTGGGGGACGGGGTGGGGGCCGGCCACCTGCGGTGGGGACGGCCCCGGGGACGCTCAGGTCCACACGAAGCCAGGCCGCTCTGTCCGAGTGGCTCCAGGGCAGCAGACAGGTGGGCGAGGCCTCTGTGTGAGCGGGGATCCTGAGCCACACAGCGCCCTGAGCTGACCTGACCTGCACCCCGGCTGCTCGGATGCACAGAGTCGGAGCAGGAAGGGCACTGGTTTGACTGGAAGAGACGCAAAGCAGCCACAGCCCACGGCCAAGGGGAAGGCCTCCCCTTGGTGAAACCACAGCCCGTAAGAAAGACAGCTGTCACCAACCACGTCGTCCAGAGAGTTTCCAGTGAAAATTGTTTTTCCGTTTGGGGTTGGGGAGAGAGGGTTCCAATGCTGCCAACAGAAATCACTTCTCGTGGCAGGTGCAGATTCTCGTGGCGTTTGTAGGCAGCTCTGTGTTCTCCAGAGGGGCTCTTAACCCCACGGAGCCCATCTGTGGTGGGGGGGGGCCCGACGGGGTCTGTGTTCAGTGTCTCAGGCTCTTGTCATGCGGGGCAGGGAGGAGCCGCACGAGCCCTCCCGCGTGTCTAGTCCCCGCACGGGGAGGGAAGCTCGCGAGCACTGTGGCCCCACGATGCACGTGACAGGCGGCCCCCGCGGGACGGCCCCAAGTGCCTCTGAAAACGGCCAGCGGTCCCAGGGGAGCTGGGGCACACGGGCTCTGAACCTTCCCTGTGTGCCCACCTCCCAGCACATTCTGGAATGAGCTCAGGTCTGCGTGCGCCCACGTCCTGGCTCCAGGCGCCCCTTTTTTCCCTTTTTTGAGTACCGGTTTGAGTTGCTGGGAGTCAGGAACTTCCTGTGATAATCACTCGATCCATAAGCGCAGGCCCCTGAAAACAAGCCCCGTGGGCTTCCTGTGCCCAAGGAGATGGGGTCCCAGATGAGGAGAATCTGTGCACCCGCGTTTGTGAGGGGATTATGAGGAGGCAGGTGGACTCGAGGGACAGGCCAGAGAGGCTTCCTGGAGGAGGTGATGTTGGCTCTTTCAGTGTTCCACTTTCTCTTCAGAATTTCAAGAACAACGGCTTCTGAGATGTGTTACC
Source organism: Prionailurus viverrinus (assembly GCF_022837055.1). Classification (NCBI taxonomy): domain Eukaryota; kingdom Metazoa; phylum Chordata; class Mammalia; order Carnivora; family Felidae; genus Prionailurus; species Prionailurus viverrinus. The sequence goes on from NW_025927604.1 coordinate 1,609,876, forward strand.
GATGAAAACAACTCTGACGATGTTAGGAAGAGAAATACTCAAAGGGTTCCACGAGAAAAACATCGGTCTGTCTGACGTGCGCTTTGGTGACTTCTGGGAACACTATCCTGTGTGGCTGCGGCGCCCCCTCGTGGGGCCGCACGTCCGCGGGGACACCGCAGGTCAGGGATGGGAAGGAGAGCGGTCCCTTCCAGCAGGTTGGGGGACACTCGGCCCGGTGTCCCCGGGGAAGGACGCCTTGGGGACTGTGGGCACCTCTGAGATGGTGACGTCCCGTCTGGTCACTGGGTGGGGACTTGGGTGACGGTCAGATGAGCAGGGGACACGGCCTTGAGGCCTGCAGATATTTGGGGTCCAGGCAAGGGTCAGGTTGCCCCAAGAAAGGGCAGGGCGTGCAGAGAGGAGGCCGCGGGGAGGCTGGTGTCAGCCTCGTGGCCCGGACGGGTCCGGGGGCTGCTCTCCCCATCTCCCCTCTGCCCAGGATCACGTCCCCAGGGCCGGCTGTCCTCTCCCTGGAGGCGAGCTGGGCCTATCCCCTGCACACGGGGCCGTGGATGCGAGCACTCCTGAGGGTGGGGCCGAGTGCTCCTCGATTCTCCATCCCCCCTGCCCAGACCGGACAGAAGTCCTTCATCCGAGGACCGACCTGACCCGGCCACGCCCCGGGGCCACCACTCTTCCGGCTCCCTTCGTGCCGTCGTGTCCATCCCATTGGTCCTGGGACGGCCACGTGGGGCCCGGGTTAGCGTGAGAAACCACCACGGTCCCTGCTGGGTTCTTGCCACCGGCAGAAGGGTCTCCCCGTGGCCTCCGCCCGGCGGGACGGCTTGCAGACCCCGTGCTCAGGTGGGTCACCAGCTGCGAGCCCCACCCATGGACGAAGTCCGCACTCCGAGCCCGGGGGCCAGCGACGGTGGTGTCCCCGCCAATGTCACCTACTGCCTGTTTTGGGCATGAAATTTTGTTGGTGCTCATCTGTCCACGGCCGCTTGCCGCGGCAGAGACCACGGCTCCCTCTAAGCCCAAGACATTGTGTGGCCCTCTGCAGAGAAGTCTGTGCCTGTTTTCAGGCAATCGTGATTTTACCGATGGGACCGTGTCCCGAGAGGCGGGACCACCGCAGGAGGCCCAGGAAACCACTTCCAAGGCGGGTGGTGTGTGGTGTTGGCCGTGGGCCCCAGGCCACAGGGGCTCCGCCCGCCCTCCTGCACGAGTGATTACAGTCTCCTCAACCTCCCCTCTGGAGCATAGTGGATAGTTACCTTTTGTCCCATCCCGCGCATCTTACAGTTCGTCTAAACTTATTTGCATAAGTGATGGTTTAATTTCCATGAGAAAAAAGGGGGCGTCTTTGTCCAGATGGATTTTATATTCTGTCTGCATCACGGATATCAATTTTTCATGCAATGCAATAAAATGGGCTCCAAACTTTGCTTGTTTTCTAATTCACCTGTTACTGCGGGGGTGGGGGGGGGGTCAAAGCTTTTACAAAATTCTCAGAAAGATTTTTTTGCTTTTAAAAACATGTTTGATAACGGATCACTGGTTCAGACAGCAAGGCCGTGCGGGGTCCCGTGGGGAGCTCCGCGGCAGGGGCTTCACGAGACCTCAGGGCGGCCTGGGGACCCTCTGCGGGCACCGCGAAGCCATCTGCTCACCGGACCCCCACCTCCTGCCCCCTTGCCGTCCCTGTTCTGACCTTCACTTTCCAGCCCCGAGCCCTGCGCCCTCACCCGCCCGGTGCAGAGGCGAGAGTCACAGCGGAGCCCCAGCAGCGCCGTGTCAGCGGAGGCCGTTTCCCAGGCTGCGAAACAGACTCTCCATTTGGGGAACCAGGATATGCTCTTACAAGGTCCTGCTTCCTCGAAGGTTTTCCTTCCCGAGGACTTTTTGGGTGAATGTTTTTCTTCATATTCTAGGCCCGAAGCTTTGAGAGGAGGAAGTGATGCTCTCCAGGGAACCAACTTGTCCCTCAGGTGCTGGGGGAGAGGTGGCCCTTGGCCAGCGTGGCTTCTGGGACCCCCAAACTCACCCCCCGCCCTCTTTGCTACCTCCCCCATGATAGCCTATTCTCTTTTTATAAATATGTTGTTTAAATTTTTTTAGTGTTTATTTTTGAGAGAGACAGACAGAGACAGAGTGAGCAAGGGAGGGGCAGAGAGAGAGGGAGACACAGAGTCCCAAGCAGGCTCCAGGCTCCGAGCTGTCAGCACAGGGCCTGATGTGGGGCTTGAACTCATGAGCTACGAGATCATGACCTGAGCTGAAATCGGATGCTTAACCGACTGAGCCATCCAGGAGCCCCCATGACAGCCTCTTCTGAGGCATGGAAATAATATCAGTCATCTGTACTTTAGTGAGAATTAGGACTAAAATTTCAAGCCAGAAGTTTCCACCCTGCCTTGTTACAGCAAGTGTTGTATAGTGCTTCTTTGCTATCCTGAAATGAATCTCACAGCTAAAAGAACTTATCTGCACAGTTTAAAAATCAGCACAGCGTCCTAAGTGTTGTATAAAGAAGAAGAACTTCGGAGCAAACCATTTAACGTGAAAAGGATTATCCGCAGCTGCCCAAGAGGCTCCTGCTGTTGGCTGCTGTTTTCTAAGGAAGTAATGTAGGCCGAAAATAAGTAACATGACATTCAACTGAATGTCGTCAATGCTTTTTTGTTTCTACTTCACGCCTTGAAAGGAGGGATAAAGGAGTATCTTTATAAAAGTACACAGAACCGCAGCAAAACGCAATCACCCCAGACGCAACCCCGTGGGACGTGTGACCGAAGAGCCTCGCACAGTCCAGAAATGAGGAGGAACTTTGGCTGGGAAGACAGGGTCCTGATTTGCTTAATGAGCTCAAGACACGAAAACTGTGCAGAAAACGCTCTTGTGTTTCGGAATGGACCGCTTCCCCGGAGTTGGGGCCCGGTGGCGGGGGGGGGGGGGGGGGGGGGGGTCCTGAGGCGGGACCACCGCCTGTGCCCTCCCAGCCCTCATGAGACCCCGGCCCCGCCGACTTCCCCACACCCGAGGTGGGGCCTCCGGCTAACAGAGGCTGTTCTAACGCTCCTTTGTGGAATCCACCGGAAAGAGACCCTGCCCCCACCCCCCAGCCCCAGGTCCCAGGACCGCACCCGCTCCCTCGTCCAACACCCCTCCCTCGGGGGGGTGCAGGGGAGGACGGAGAGATCGGCGACCTTCCAACACTTCGCCAAAGAGGGAGTGGGATCCCAAAGCCCTTGCTTCTCCGCTCAGCTCTGTCCTTTGCAAACGCCACCCGCTTTTGCAGAGTCCTCCAGCCACCTATCTGCCCAGTCCCCGTGAACGAACCAGCACTAACGTCAGCCCCGAGCCACCGAGGGGCAGCCGGCCGTCCCCGAGGCAGGGAAGCGCAGGGCCGGGTGCTGGGCGGGCACCGACCGGGGACCCCGTCGGGTGCGAGCAGGGCTGAGCCGGAGCCACGGGAGGCCGGCGGGTCCAGACCTGAGGCGCCTTTGCGGGGGCCCGGCCGAAGGTGCGCGGGCGGCCCTGCTCACCGGCTGGGCTGCTGTTGGGTGGGGGCGCCCGCCCGCGGGTATTCCTGCCCCTCGCTGGGGAAAAGCCGCTTCGACAGCACAGTGGTGGCCGTTTCGCGGACCCACGCTCAGCACGTGTGGGCTTGAGCCTTGGCTGTGTCATCGGCGGTCACACTCTCACACTCAGTGGCCCCTGGGGCGGCGGGAAGGGTGGGACGGGGCACCGACGCCCCCTTCTGGTGGGGTCACCCCCTGGCCCCCACCTTAAGCGCGGGAGGCAACGGCACAGGGGCGGGGCTTCTGAGCTCACGGTGGACACCTGTTCTTGCCAGAGGCCCTCCCTCTGCTGTCATTTGCCCTCCCGCTCCATCACCGCCTTGTTGGGACCCACCCGGGGGGAGGGGCGTGGTGGGGACCCAGGGGCCTCTCCCAGCTGTGGGTGTGCTTTGACTGGCCACGGAAAAAGAAAAAAAAAATCGAAATAAACAGAACAAAAATCCCCCAAGACCAATAAACACAAACCAAAACCCCCCAAAGTCAACCCTTTTTCTCTGACACCGAAAGCTGCTCTCGGTCCCACACCCACGAGGAAATGAATCCTGCCAACGATCTTAATTGCTAAGGGTTGGGATCCGCTTCCACCCCGACTCTGGGCGTGGCCTCCTCCAGCCTGGCCCCAGATGCGAGCCACCCCGACAGGACAGAGCCCAGCACCGCGGCCGGCGTCCTGGCCAGGGACTGGGGAGCACACCCGGGTCCTGCTACAGCTCCTGGTAACTGGCACACCGCTCGGGAGAGCACGGCAGCTGGAGTCCGGAGCGGGGCTGGAACCCTCAGGACTATTCTCCCAGATACACCTGCCTCCCCCAAGGGCTGTCTGGGGGTAACATGAGGTGCAGCGGGTGCCTGGAGGTGGGGGCGCCTGGAGGTGGGGGCGCCTGGAGGTCAGGGAGCCTGGAGGTGGGGACGCCTGGAGGTCGGGGCGCCTGGAGGTCGGGGCGCCTGGAGGTCGGTCACGAAGCCTGGTCCTGCCCCACGGGGGGCCCTGGTCGGCGGTGAGGCTCGCCCGGGACGGACGTGTGCACCGGAAGGGCCAGTGAGGGGTCGTCAGACCGAGAGCCGTCGGGACCGCGTGAGCTGGGCTCGTCCTTCGGGCTCATTACTTGTTCATCAGCACCGCCTACGAGGCCGGCCCCACGCGCACAGGCCCCGAGGCGGGAAAGCCCAAAACAAGAGCCTGGAGCGGAGGCCACGCACGAGTCGCGCTGTTGGTGGCTGGCTGGGACCCTGAGGGGCAGCGGACTGTCCATCCGGGTCCACCCATCTCCTTACGGAAACCGCTCGGAGTCAGAGCCTGTCCCAAAGGCTCTGTCCACAGGCCGGGGAGTACGCGGCGTGCAATGTTTGTGGGTCCACTACGCCCCCCATGTCTGGTGGTGAGGGGTCTCTGGCCGGGGTGCTTGACTGTGGCTGAATCGTCATTAACTTCATATTAACAGCAATGAGAGTCTGGGGACACAGGAAGACCCAGCACCCGTGGGGAATGACAGAATCTGCAGGTTCCGAACGCCAGGGCCGCGGACGTTCGGCAGTTTCCTTGCCGTGTCCTCCTTCCCGGCGCGTCGTGAAGAGGTGTCCAGGAGTGTGTCCCTCAGTCACCAACTCCCCAGGTTCCCGGGCAGGTGTGTCTGTGCTCTTCCCATCTCCCGGCTGGGCCCAGGGGGACTGGCCACCTTGGAGGGACCCAGGCTGCTGCTTGGTCGCTCGGTGTGGAAAAGTGGGGTGATGACAATAGCTGCTTTGTGGGGATGACCGGTCCCCCGACGCCAGCAGGTCCGGGGCCTTAGAGGGCCTCCAGGCTGTTGCCCGAGTGAGGGGAGCTGGGGGCAGGCAGCATGTGTCCAGAGCGGGGCGGGCCGGGCCCCAGGACACCGTGCCATCGACCCCTCGGGGCGGGGGTGAGACAGACCCCGAGAGTCGCCCTGCTTCCAGGCCCACCCGGAGGAGGGCAGCCGGGAGAGGACACAGGCGCGAAGGCCACCTGGGCACAGGACACTGGAAAAACGCACAAGCAGGAAACAGGTGCGCGGGCAGGAAGCGGGGTGGAAGGAAGAAGCAGCCAGGATGAGAGCGGGGGAGACAAGGCCTGAACGCAGTGGACACGGCGCCTCCCCGTCTGTCCGGCTGGACGAAGGGGCTGGTGAATCCCCGTCCGGGAGCCCCAGGAGGAGCCGGCAGGCAGGCTCACACACACGCACAGACAGACGGTTCACACACACGCACAGCCAGACGGTTGTCAGGGGAGGATTTATTTGTCCGCCCTTGAGTGTCACTGGACCACACGCCAGACGGGCCCTGATGTGGAAAACAGCCTCGGGAGTGATTTGGGGAACACGAAACCATTTTGAAGCCTCGAATGCCCCGGTCAGTAAACTGCAGGCCTACTGTCTTGTGTCCCGTTCCACAAAGGGGCAGCACACGTGTGTGTGACACGCGGCTCTGAGTGTTCAGAAGCAGCTCGCTTCCTGCAGGATGGAAAGGCCCAGGCCATGTCATTTCCAGGGTGCACTTCTGCCCCAGATGCCCCGAGACGGCCATGCGCTCCCAGGAATCAGCAGGAAGCAAGTTCTCATGCGGGGTTTCCAAGCAGGCGCCTGTGGTTACTACCGGCAGAGGAGGGTCTGCGATCCATAGGCCGGGTCCTGTGGGAGACAAGTCGCACTGAGCACACGGACAGCGTGTGCTGTCCCGCGTCAGCCCTCGGGTCTCGGCCGGGCTAATTAGGGGCACAGGTGTGCAGGGAGCATCTCCAGGGACAGGACAGCGGGCTGTTGCAAGGGCCCGCCGACCTCCTAGGTCTGACAGGTGCAGGGGTGCGAAGTGAGTTTTTAAAAAGTCTTACTTATGTTTATGCAATCTCTACACCCAATGTGGGTCTCGACCTCATGACCCGAGATCAAGATTCGCACACTCTTCTGAACCAGCCGGACGCCCCTAGAAGTGACTTTTTAATGCATCTGTTGAGGTCACACGTACAGAGTAAAAACGGTAAAAAACAAGCCCATACGCTACTTACAGCTATTCTTTTTTTTAAAAAGTACATTTAGGGGCACCTGGGGGGCTCAGTCAGTTAACTGTCCGACTTGGGCTCAGGTCATGATCTCGCGGTCCGTGGGTTCGAGCCCCGCTTCGGGCTCTGTGCTGACAGCTCAGAGCCTGGAGCCTGTTTCAGATTCTGTGTCTCCCTCTCTCTCTGCCCCTCCCCCGTTCATGCTCTGTCTCTCTCTGTCTCAAAAATAAATAAACATTAAAAAAAAATTTTTTAAAAAAAGAAGTCAACGTTTCCTTTCAGCTCCTGTTCGCTGGCAGCGTCTTGAGCCAGTACCTGGGGTGAACGCCCTCAGTTGGCACAACGAAAGCGTTTCACGGCTTCCACTCTGGCTCACCAGCTCTAATTTGCCCATGCTTTTTAAAAAGTAGGTTAACATTTCACTAGTTCACATTCTCCTGTAAATGCGATTTGTGGGAGAAAACACACAGGCAGGTGCAGAATGGGGAGGACCGGGTGCTGTGGGGAGCACCTCCTGGTCGGAACGGAAACACCTGCCACGCGGGGACCCACGATCGCCCGGTGTGCACCCACCTGCCCCACGCCCCGAGTGCAGGCACCAGGCTGCGTCCCCGTTTCCGGGGATGTTCCAGGACCCGGCGGGCAGGCTCCTCCTGTCTGCACGATGGGCAGTGAGGATTTGCGGCCCGCGTGTGTCCTGTGGACAAGCACACACTGGTTACGACTGTCATTCCTCAGAGGGACCCCAAGGGCCCGCCCCACACGCCGTGCTGCCACCGTGACTGGAGGGAGTGTTGGAGCACCGGGGAGCCCCGCCCCAACCCCGACCTCTCAGGGGAGGAGCCTGGTGGCATTACTGCGACGAGAACGTTCTCGCACGGCGTGGCCTGTACTGTCCTCGGTCAGACGAGGGACGTCAGGAGGCCACGGAGCGGGGCCAGCGCCAGCCCTGCGGCCGCAGCCACCACACCCGAGCCCGGTGCTGCCACCCCTATCTGACGGCACTTTTAATTCGTGCAGAAACGCGTTCAGAAACTCACAATCCGTATGCGGAAAACTGGGATTACGGGCAAGACCCCCACTCCCACTGACGTTACAATTCTCACACTCACTGAGGACGCTCTGCGTTTGAACGTGACCGTCTCTGACGCGCTGCATGCGCCTCTCCTGCTGGGGCCAGTTTTGGCCGTGGCCCCCCACCCCACAAAGCAGGGGCGTCCCCAGCGTGGGACACAACACCCTCCCCAGCAGCCGGGGGCACAGGGGTCACAGGGAAACTAGGAAATGCCGCGGGACGAATGGACGTGAGCACAGGACGCACTGGGCCCTCGGGCGCAGAGGTGGCCCCAGGAGGAGGGGCCGGTCCCAGTGATGCACGTCTACGTGGATATGAAGAAAGACGTCAGCCGAGCCACCTTGGTTTGCAGCCTGGGGCGCCGGGAAAGGAAGGACCGGTGGCGGCCGAGAGGCAGAAGGACCAGAGACCTGGGCAGACGAGTCTCACGGGCTGTGTGCCTCAACCTCCCCTCCCCCCCCACCACCTCCGCCTCTGCCCGCGGCCCAGCTCTCCCGCCGGGTGGGTGCCCCAGGGGCGTGGGCATGTCCGCCACGGATCTGGGACAGCACAGCACGTGGCCACCACTTGCCAGGAGGGGCCGTGCTCTCTGGACCCCTCTGTCTGGGATGTGTGGCTGCAGGCGTGGGACAGCCCCCTGTCTGAACCGCACGTCCCACGGAGACGGGCCCGCTCCCAGAGACACCCTCTCGCCGGCACCTGCCCCGGGCCCCCGGGCGTTCCGCCTCCCCGTTCGCCAGCCTTCCGCTTGTATCCTGTGTTTACCCTGCCATTTCCACTGGAGCTCCCGTCCCACAATCCATCTCTGCCTAACGGCGCTGGGCACGCGGGCAGCCGTGAGGGCCTCAAGGGACAAGGCGGTGGTGGGTTCGGTTCACACGGTCCTTTCGTTAGGTCGCTGCGGTCAGCTCAGAGTGGGAACATGCGTGTGCACGCGTGTGCATGCGTGTGCAGAACACTCACACCCCCCGACGGCCGCACACAGGCCACCACACCAACTCCCTTCGTCAGACCTCATGTTCTCGGGACGAGTAGTTTCACAAACAGGTTTTCAGGGAAAGAAAAACAGAATCTTCTGTGGACAGAGCATTAGAGCGGACTGTTTCCCTTTCCATCCTCCTTTTCGTTTGTCACGGAATTATGATTCCAACGTGTTCCGTAAGGAACGAGCGGGAAGCGGGCTCATGGGTCCTGCTCCCGGGACGTGGGGACGGACGGGACTGGTGAGGTGGCAGGAGGTGGGTGCGGGCTCTCAGGGAGCCGGCTGTGTGGAGAGACAGGAGCGTGAGGCTGTGAACGCGGCTTTCCGAGCCCAGCCTCCTCCTGTGGTGGGCGGGTCACCAGGACCTGAGCGAGAGCGTGGGGAGTGTCGGCCATCCTGGAGGAAGGTGTCGCTGATGGTGAGTCAGTGAGGACTCAGCAGGACATTCGGACACGTCCTCCACCCGCCAGCTGTGCCCGCCGCACGGGAGCCCGTCATCCCCGCGGTCACTTACGACGTCTCCAGGACTCAGGACACGACAGCAACAAGCCTTGGGGGGACCACCCTCCCTGGGGTAGCGTGGGTGAAGGCGTCTGGTCTCCTGGAAGGAAAGCTCTGGGAAGCCGGCTGGGCACTTGTTCCCGCTGGGTCCCCTGTGCCCGGACTGCAGAGGGCTCAGGGGAGCGCGGGACAGAGAGGGAGCCTCGGATTCGGCCCCCCCGCCCGGCTGGAGCGGAGGCAAGGAGGCCCCGTGCCTACACCCTCTGGGAAGTCACTGAATTTGCTCCATGGGGAGCAGAGGCCAAGACAGGAGGACAGGTGTCCCAGGCGTGTGGCCAGCCGCCACGCGCGACACTCGCTCCAACGGCGCAGCATGCTGGAGGGCGCCAGGCGAGGCCACCCAGCCTGGCGGCGGGGGTTGGGCGGGAAGCAGGGGCCCAGGTGCCAGGCGATTGTGGATTGCGCACGCAGAGCCGTCCGTGTGGGCACAGCCGGACTCTCCCTCTCCCCCTGCTGAGCGCCCGCTAACCAGATGTCCCAGGAGGGCTGCCCACCAGGAGCTGAGCCCCCTCCCTCTGTTCCCTGTGTGGGTTCAAATCCAGAGGACAAACTCCCCCTTTCCAAGCCTCCCCCCCTTGCTGGGAGGACCGAAAACTGGGAAAATTCAAGCTGTCGACCAAAGCAGTTTCAGGTAAAAAAGGTGAAAGGCCTTCGGGGCGCGGACGGGAGTGGACCCCGCAAGTGGAGAGGGTGCTTCTGGGCGTGGCAGGTCTGCACCCCCTCGTGGCTCAGGGTGTGGCTGCCTGGTCCACACGGCGGCCCCGGCCGTGGTCTGAGCCCGGTTCCTGCGTGAACTGGCGTCCTGTTTGCAAGTGAGCATCCGCCTCGAGCCGCTCGGCCGAGTGATCTCAGGTGTTCTCCCGGCTGCAGTCGGCCGTCAGGCTCGGGGGATGCTTCCCCCCACACTTCCCGGGAAAGGTGTTCGTGGGGCCGACGGCTGTCAGTTTCTTGGTGTGGGGGCTACAGGCGTAACCCGGTGACCAGGGCCGGTGTCTTAACGGCGATGTTCGCAAACACAAAATCGCACGTTCGCACTCAATTACGGAACATCAGCTGCTCGCCGCGTGACACTTGGCAGGTCGGGAGCGGCGCCCAGCCCGTCTGGCGGTGTTTGCTGACGGCCCCTCGAGTTTCTGTTGCTCCGCTGACTTAGCGGCTCGCTGCGGGGGTACTGGCGCCAGCATCCGCGCCTCTAAGAGCAAGTGATTCTCACAACAGGTTGCCGTCCTACACCTGGAGACGCTCCGCGAACCCGACTCCAGGGACTCCCCGCCAGGTAAGTGGGGGGTGGGGGGCGGTGAGCGGTCCGTGACCAGTCAGAACAGCCCTGAGGGTGCGACCACAGTCGGGCCAGAGTCAACTAGGAGGAGGCAGGGGCGCGGTGGCCGAGGACAGGCCCCGGCCCCGCGCAGCCCCCGGGTTCCCGCGGCTACTCCACGGCCGACCAGCCTGGGCAAGTGACACATTCCGGAAACGACAGACCGACACTATCATACGAGTTTCTGGGGCTTCAGCAACACCGTGTGGCGGCCTGGGGACTGGGCAACGGGAATCTGCTCTCTCCCTGTTCTGCAGTGTAGACACCCGAGGTCATGATGTCAGCAGGGCTGGAGAGGGACCATCCGCTCCAGCCGCTCTCCTGCTTCTGGGGTTTGCTGGAGACCCTTGGCTTGTAGACGCCCCGATCTCTGCCCTCGTCTCCACCCGGCCTCTCTCTGTGTGCGTCCTTGTCCCCGTCCCCCTTCTGTGAGGACGGCAGTCCTGCTGGGTTGGGACCACCCACTGCAGCACGACCTCATCTCAACTAGTTTCATCCACAGCCACCCCGCTTCCACATGTGGTCACGTTCCGAGACACCGGAGGTCGGGTCTTCAGCGTGTGACCCCGGGGGACGCACGTCAGCCTATAACAAAGACTCAGGTGACCGACAGAGAAGTTAGACGAGGTAACAGCTGAATTTACCGGCCCGTGTGACCCGTGATGTCTGGGTCTTCCTGTTCATGGTGACCCGAAGGAATCCCTCGCGGTATCGTCTGAACTGCGGCAAACGTTAGTTCTGTCGGACGTTACGAATCTGCTGCAAAGCGTGTCCTTTAAAAACCACTTAGCAGACACACAGTGAACTCTTCAGGGACAGAAATCGAGGCAGAGGTGGTCTTGGAGCTTAAAGGATATGGGTGCCGGGTCTATCAGTGCGTTTCGGCAGGGGGATGGGCGGAGGGGGGCCGTCGTGCTAGGGGGGGCTTCACCTCCAGCTGCTGGGGACAGAAGCAGGGCTGTGGCTGGCCTTGGTCGGTGACACCCGTGGAGCACAGCAGTGGCCTCACAACGGTGACACCTGTCTGCCGTGGCTATGAGGTTTGGCTGTTTAAAACCTGCTTCTGCAGGGTGTAGGAACACGGGGAGATGTCCCTCTTCAGGTCAGGGGCAGGCGTCTCTGAACGTGTTGGGACGTGGCGGGAGCCACGGAGGCGCCGACGCGTGGAGGTCACCGAATCGCTGGAAGACGGGAGAGACGCAGAGCAACGCGGGAGCCGCGGGGGCCGTGGGGCGAGGCCTCGGGGCCGTGGGGCGAGCGGCAGGAGGGACAGACCACAGGAAGCAGTGGTGGACGAGGTGCGGCAGACGCGGGTGTGGAGGGGCAGCCAGACGGCACGAGCAACGGCTTCGTGCATTTTATGCACGTGAGAAACTTCAGCAAGAGTCTGAGCTTGACTCCTGAGAGCTGCTGGTGAGAGCGGCTCAGGGGCGCGGACCCGTCCGCCGCACAGACGCCCAGATCTGCCTCTGAGGCCCCACCACGCTGCCAGGTTCGGCGTAAAAGTCCAACTTCCCAATTCCCAACTGCCCAGGAGTCGGCCCTGGAGTGGCGGATGTGGCTGAAGACAGGACCCTTGTTCTCTGAGAAACCAGGGGCGGGGGGGGGGGGGGGGGGGGGGGCGAATCTTGGCTCCTGAGAGAGCATCCTGCAACCTTGTAACATTCCCAGAACCCCATCCCCGGGGTCTCCGCCCACAGACACCTGACTCCGGGGCGTGAGGGCCATTGTCCCGCTTTCCTTGTTTGAAGCGTCATCAAGAACCAGGAAGTCTAATGCTTTGTACAGAACAGCTCTGGGGACGGAAGGGCTTGGGGCACTGACCCTCTACCCTGGCCCCTGAAACACAGCAGCCTTGCCCGCGGGGAGGAAATGGCCTCCCTGCGGCGGAAGAGCGGGGACTTACCACCTGCAAACCACCGTCCAGGTGAGGCCTGCCAGGCCGCCGACGAGCAGGGCACCCAGCGCCACGGAGACCCAGGACGCCTTGGGGAGCCTCCCGGAGTCTGAGGAGAAGGAGGGGGTTAGCGAGCCGGCCTGCCGAGCGTGTGGCCGGTGTGCCCGGGAGCCCGAGCCCACCCTGGTCCCGAGGGGGCCCGCCTCTGCTCGCGACGGCGTGGTGCCCCTGGGGGCACAAATCTGCCCGAAGCAGCCATTTGCACCGACGGGCTCCCCCCGATGTGAGGTGCAGGGAGAGCTGGGGAGAGCGCAGGGGCGCCTGCCCTTTTCCAGGAAACAGGCCCTCCCGCCAGGACCGACAGGCAGAGCCGCGTGAGCCCCGTGGAGAGGTGCTGGGGACCCCGCGTGCTGGTGCTGCGCTCACAGAGGGGCCGAGCGGGCGGGTGGGGGGAGGTGCAACGTGACGCCACGAGCTCGAGCCCTCGGCGCCCCTTCTCGCAGAAGCAGGTGGAGGCCGAGCTCCGTTCCATGGTCGGAGCCCCGAGGGGGAGCCGTGGGGCCCCGACACAGCAGGCGGCCCAGCTACGGGCTGGCTGTTCATTCTGCAAAGAAACTGAGCAGGGCTGATGGGTGCGGACCGGAAGGGGCCGTGGCTGGACGGGGGTGAGGGGGGGCTGCAAGGAGTCGCCGGGGACGTGCAGGGCTCGGTGACGGGACTCGGGAAGTGCCCGGCCCACACCTGACTTCCACCTCCCCATCCCAGAAGTGGGGAGAGAACAGGTGGCCTCTCCAGACCCGTCGCCTCCCGGGTCTCACCACCTGCCCAGGACGAGCCTGACAGGGGGAGAGGGCGCGGGCGTCTCTGCGGCTCCTGTGTGGGAGCAGGTCCTGTGCCTACGTGTGGGTCATCCCAGGTCTGCTGGGCTCAGTGCCGGCCAAGCAGACACATGGGACCTGTGACTCTTCGATCCCACTGATTTTTCTAAAATGGCCAAGAACAGACTTCCCAGACGCCTCCACCGCGGTCTGTGGCCTGTCACCCTGCATCGAGCCAGCTCCTGTGTGGGAGGGGCCCCACCCCACCTGCCTGATGTCCACCCGGCCTTGCCACTGTCCCCAGCCTCAGCGCGGCTGCACGCAGATGGGCCTAAAGAGGTAACTGAGGTCGAACGAGGTCGTGAGGCCGGCCCCAATCCCGTTGATGGGCGTCCTGTGAGGAAGGGACATCAGGATGCAGCCAGCACAGGGAACCAGGTGAGGACCCGGGAGGAGATGCCACCCACGGGCCCGCCGGGGACGGCCCTGCCCACACCCGGATCCCCGACTCAGCCCCCGGGACGGGTGACAGGTCTGCGGTCCGGCCCAGCCCGTGTGTGTTGGATGTCCGGGCCACCAAGCAAGCGAGCACAGGGCCCCGTCCCAGGGCTCCGAGCCAAGCAACCCCGGAGCTGGCTGAGCACGACTGGGTTCCAGACGCCATCCCAGGATCCGTGCGGCTGCCGCGGGGTCTCCTCTCACCTACCCTGATTCGGGGAAAGCCCGCACACACGTGTGGCCATTAACAATCGTGCACAAAACGCACCAACACAAGGGCCCTTTGCCCACAACGTGAGCGTGCCCGGTGGCCCAGCTTTCCCGTGGCACCTAGGGTCTCTCAGCCTGTACGTGGTCGTGGACACCAGTGGGCAGTGGGTGTGGCGCAGGGAGGGGGGGGGCCGCGCCACAGGGAGGCGAGGGGGGAGCCTCCGGCAGACGGGCATCAGCACTCTGTCCCCACCCACCCAGGACGGGATGACAACGCCGAGTGACCCAGGCGAGAGTCCGTCTTTCCCAACACCAGGCCCCCGCCTCGCCGAACACGTGTGCACGTGGGGTCCTCCCGCCTGAGAGCCCACCCTCTGGGACAGGATCGCTCGGAGAGGCTGGTGGGGGGGCGTCCGGAGCAGACAGCTCCTAGCGTGCTGGAGGCAGCCACAGCGGGTCACGTGGGCGCACACACACACACCCGGCCACGACAGCAGCGGGACGCGTCCCCGTGGGCGGCGCCCAGGCCCGGTGCCCGTGCCACAGTAAGACCTGCCACGGTGCTCGTGGATGTGGCTGTCAGGGACGGAGATCCCTCAGGGTGGCGAGACGGGGGTGTCTCCCGTGGGGGGCCCCCCTCGCCTTGAAAGCGGGGCGCCGGGGCCCCAGAGCGCAGGGACTGGATTTTCCCTGCACCTGCCCCTGACGCCCTCCAGCAGCTGACGCCCCGCCTGCCGCTTCCGGGCCCGGCGAGGCTCCCCGGCGGGACCACGCGGTCGCCCGGCACGCGCGACCAGCGCTCTGCACGGGCGGCGTGTGGGGGCGGGACTGGCTCCTGTCCGGGGGGCCCTTCGAGTCACAGCCTCTCAGAACCGTCCACGGGGCCTCGACCCGCCCGCCGCACTCAGCCCCTCAGTCGGCCCTCATGACCGGAAACCGTGAGCGCGCCCGCCGCTCTCAGCGAACACACGGGCGCCAGGATGGGCGCCTTGGTCCCAAAGCTGGCCGGGCCCCTGCACCGCCCGCCTGCGGAGCGCCCTAGGCTCCCCGCACATCCCTGTCCCTCGCGTCCACCTCTGGTCGCAACACCCACGTCCTGCCGCCACCTCGGCCTGGCCCACGGCAGCCGTCTCCTGCGGCGCAGGTGTGAGGAGGCGCCCCGCCCCCCGACACAGGGACATAGGGGACAAGGGCCTGCTCCGCGTTGCTCTCGCCGCCTCTCCTGTCCCCCCTCCTCCCAATCATCCCCGCGGGCCTGCCCCAGGGCCTTGGCACCGAAGTGCTTTTCCACCCCTCACCTCCGCCTGCGCCCCGCTGTGACAGAGACGCTCCCTGAAGCCCTGGGCGGGCCGGCGTCCTCACGGACATACCTGCACGTCACGCGCCCCTTTGTGGCACTTACCACGAAGGCGGGCTCTTCGCGGCTTGTGAGGCTGTGGGTTCGTGCCTTGCTCCCCTACAGGACTCTGACCCCTCACAAGCCGGGGACGTCAGGGTCCCGCCACCCCGCCATCCCTGCGCCTCATGTGGGCGCCCGGGCGGTGCCTGCTGCATGCATTCGGGGACAAGGGTGCCGCCTGGAGTCTGTCTGGAGCGAGGGGCCCCTCCTGCCCCCCACACTCGCCGCTTCTGCAGGGATCCCCCAGCCTGACCACGCCCTCAGGCTGCTTCCCCCCCCCCCCCCCCCCCCCCCCCCCCCCCACCAGCCCGCGCTGTGTGGCCGGCTTCGGGTCTCCGGCTGCCCTGGCGTGTTTGCAGTTGGGCTCCGTCGGCCTGGTGCCCCACCCCCACCCGAACAAAATCTGTCCCTGCAGATTCTCCTTCACGGGGGCGAGGCGCCAAGTTAGGAACCTGGATCTGCAACCGAGTGGCTGTGTGACCCCCAGCAAGTCACTGGACCTCTCTGTTCCGTACGGAGAATGAAACGTGGTGCCAGCCTCACAGCGGAAGCTCCCGGGAGAGGAGGGACGGTGCCCCCACACTGGAGAGGACAGGAAGGTGTCCCCAGTGCCGGAGAGGACGGGGCGGTGCCCCCACGCTACCTCGCCCTTCACGAGTGTCGTGTCTTTCCCGCAGCCAAGCTGGGGTCGGAACCGGCTGGTCCCCGCTCCCACCCAGAGTCACGGACGCGGCACAGGGAGCACACACAGGACGCCACGGGACACGCATCTAGGAGGATGACCCTGCGGGCCTCTGGAAGGCGCACTGCAGACGCGCTCAGGACGCAGGCGGAGGGTGGACTCACCCACGCACGTCGTTCCGTCCTCCCCCAGCACGTACGGGTCTGCGCACTCACACCGGAAGCTGCCCTTGGTGTTCCGGCACCGGGCGGACGGGTGGCAGGGGGGCTGTGCCACGTCTTCACACTCGTTCACGTCTGCACAAAAGCACACGGAGGTCAGGCGCCGTCCCCTCCCCAGCTCCGGTCCTCACCCTGGGCGCAATGCAGGCCCCCCAGACTGCTGCCTAGAGAATACGAGAACCCCCAGTGCCCTGTGGGGCGTGTCCCTCTCGGGGGAGCCTCTGTGGGAGCACCTGCTCTCTTCTCGTCGGCCTGTGAGGTCAGCTCAAGAGCCGGTCGGCCACTCTGTGACCACGCTGCCCAGCACGACCAGGCCGTGTGGTGGGCGTGCGGGGCGGGGTTGTTCCTGACACGGAGATCGAGGTGTGGGCTCCCCCCAGCTGGGCTCTTCCCACGTGTAAACGGGTGTAATTATGCACATCCAAGGGGCCAGGGGTCAGGGCTGCGGTGTGTCTCGAGGGACATGCTTGCCCAGGTTGGGGACCCGCACCTTCTGCTCCCCCTGCCCCGGGGAAGCCACGGAACGCGTGGGACAGACCCACACTGGTTAGGCTTTGCCTAGTCCTAGATTCCTGGACCGTTACCTGCCCAGGTGCGTCTCCCCCTCCCGAGCTCAGGGTGCTGACCCGGGGCTCCCTGTCCAGTAGACACAGGAGCCACCGTTTGTATTCATGGATCACACACCCTCTGGGCAACAACAGAGCAAAGGGCCACAGACACCCCGCGTTTTATCCACTTTGATTCCCGACTTCGAAGCCCTCACGAGAGCCTCATTGCAGTTAATTTCTAGGTTCGCTTTTTCCACCAGCCTTTCGTGTGGATGGGCTGGTGGAAATGTAGGGCTGAGTGACGAGGAGAGTGCGTGTCTCGTCTGACCCGGGCACCACATCCTCAGGAAAGCCTTTCTTTCCTCCCTGCAGCCGTGGCCGCCGTGGTTCACCGAGGACAGAGGTGGCTCTGACCTTCACATCAGTTCACCCCACGAGGAAAAGCACTCTCTGCACTGTGTTCAAAGGCTGTTTTTCCTTGACTTAGAAACTCACAGTGCAGGGCACAGATCAGGTGAAAAACACCACGTACAGAAATAGCACATTTATACCGCTGGCTGCACCGCGTCAAGTTTTCCAGAATTTGTTTAAAGATATTATAGCTTAATCGTTAACGCAGGAGGACAAAACACAGGTCGTGTAAATAAGAGGTTAACACCCTCTCCTTCCTCGTCCGGTCTCACGGTGCCAAGTTTGAAACCGAGATTAATGAGTCGTCGTCTTCACGAAGGCATTGGAAGTATTTACAAACAGGCTCCTCTCGCCCCAAGCGGGTTCCCACTGTGCAGCTGCTCCGTGATGTGCATCTCACCTGGTGAATCTGCGGACAGTATCTCACGTCAGTGGACACACTGCTAATTTATTCAGCACCAGAGTTCCCGGTGTGGATCCACCAAAATCCAACCCACCGGCTCTGGACCCGCTATGTTGGTAACGCTGGGCATCTGCCTGTGCTTTCGCTGTGCCTGTGACTAACCGGAACGGAGAAGCCACGGACACGGATGACCCCCCTCGGTCAGGTCGCCTCTGCCAACGCGGAGTCACAGAAGCCCTTGGTTTGGGGGCAGATGACAAAGCTACTGAGGTGGCCCAGGCAGGGTGAGCGGGGGCGCGGGCCAGCGGGGGGCAGGATCATTAGACCGGGAGCAGGCTTCTCAGAGCCGCCCCGCCCGACAGGGTCTTGGTATCCGGGCAGGTAGGTCCAGACTCGGGAGCTCTGGGCGCCCGGGGGGGGGCGGGGGGGGGACCGTGAGCCAGGAATTGTGTCCACGCGGGGGGCCACGCCCCCCGAAGGCTGCCGGGTTCACCCCACCGGGGTTCAGAACCGAGTGACGTTCACTGCTAGTGGTCAGCATGAGCCAGGCATGTGCCGGGCAGACGGCTGATTAAGGAAGAAGAAACACCCGATGGGTGTGAGACGGGACGTCAGGAATAGAGCTCTGGGGTCACGAGGGCTAAAATCTGCTGGAATCCACACGTAAAACGTCTAGGTATTTAGGCAAAAAGGGTGTAACCCATGGCACCGTGGGTTCCTGTGAACCTCGAGGACAAAGCTCTGGCTTCCCCCGACCATGTCGGATGAGGCGCGGGGTGTCCTCCAGCCTCGCCGCTCACCTCCTGCTCATGCAAATCTGGGCACGGGGGTTTTCCGGTCCAGCCCTGGGCCTGGCGATACGCTCCCCCGAGCCGGCAGGGTCTCACCTGGTTGCTCCTGTTCTGGCGACTGCTCCTCAGGGCTCTCCCTGGACACGACTCTGGGGCCAGCCACCGGGCCCCTCCGGGGACCCCGACCCCTCCCAGACCCCGGCCCTCGCCAAGCAGGTGCACAGGACCGCACTGCAGCCCGGCCTTGGCGCTCACGGTCTCCGTCAGTCTCTCTTGTGTGACCACCGCAGCCCTTGGGGACAAGACACCGCTGGCCTCCGAGACCGGAACCGCATCTTCGTCACCGAGACAAAACGTCCGCAACGTGAACCACTTCTAGCTGAGCATTTCCGTGGCCGTAAGCTCGCTCTCGCGGCCTCCATCCACCTCCAGAATGCTTTCCTCTTCCTGAACTGAAACTCCTGCGTGGCTGCACCCCTGTGCCCGCTGGGCCGTCAGCAGCTCCTAACAAGCAGCCCGCGCGCGGCTCCCTGCCTGCCGCCAGGCTCCTCCCAGGGGCAGTCGTGGCCAAGGTCGTGGGCCGATGAGCGGAGCCTGCGTGCCTCCGGCATCGCTTCCCCGGCTGCCGCGGCCCAGTGGGGTGCACGCACGGTTTGTGGGTCACTTCTCAGCCAGCGGGCCTGCGGTCACCAGGAGTCCCCGGCCTCAGGGACCCACACACAGGGATCTGCTGCAGACGGCCATTCTGCCCGCTCCTCCGCAGGGGCAGGGCCGCTGGGGGACCCTCACCTGCGCTCGCGCCCCTCCCCCCGCACCGCTGCCAGCAGCCAGGCTGGACGAACGGATGGGAGGTGACCTGGGGGCGCCCACATGCCCAGGTGCGCAAGCCGGGCGACAAGTGTGTCCCAGGGCGTTCCGAGAGGAAGCACCTCCCTCCTTCAAGTTTCACTCGAGAATGTGGCTCTAGAACCTTCTCCTGTGAGTCACTGACTTGTCCCTAATACCTGCGTGCCGACGTGACGGTCGTGACACATCTAGACAGCGGTCCACGAGGGCACCCCCACCCAGGAGACGCTTTATTTCCCCGCCACCCGGGAGGGTCGTTACGCTCAGAGGCGCCTTTTCAGGAGCCACACTTGCACTTACTCCCAGTCTGACGGGCACAGATTTGGGGGTGAAGCGGGGGCTGAGGAGCACTCACCTCTGCACACGGGGGGCTGGAAGCGCCCGCCCCGGGGGGAGCAGGCCACCTGCTCTGGGCCGTGCAGCCGAAACCCATGGTGGCAGGAAAACACCAGCACGCGCTGCCCGGGCTCGCCGCACAGCGCCCAGTCCCCGTTGTCCACTCCGCCCTGGAGGCCACACGCGTCACCTGCACAGGGACGGAAGGCGGGTGCCCTCAGCGCTCACTGCCGGCTCCGCCCCGCCTCCGCCCGCCACTCGGACCCCACGTCCCGCGGGTTGGTCCAGCCGCGCACGACCAGGAGCACTGGCTTCAGAGCCAACCCCACCTGCCTCAGGACACCGGCTCCGGACCAGGTCCCCCCCCAGGCTCTGCTGCCCCCCGACACGCTGCTCCCTGGTCACCAGACACAGCAATGGCGTCCAGGACGCTGTGCCCGCACCTTCCTCCTGCATCAACCCCTCCCTGGGAGGCCTACCCAGCCTTCCTGCCCCCTGGCGCCTCTCAGGGCTCTCACCTCCTGCCTCCTTCTCACTCCCTCACCCCCCTGACCCCCCTCACCTCCCGCCTTCCAGCCAGAGACATTTCTGCCACAGCCCAGCGGGCCATGCAGCTTCTTGGCACTGGGCAGAGCTCTGCAGACGGCACCACTGAGGCCCAGCGGACACCTGTGCCCCCGAGGCCCATGAGCTCACCTGTCCGCCTGCCCACCCCGACTCGAGGGTCCCATGTGCAGCTCACGTGTGGGGCGCCCACCTCCCCCGTCCTTGCAAATAATGCATGTGCCACGACAGAAGTTAAGAAGGGCTTTACGTCACCTTGAGGAAGGACCTCCCTCCACGCGTCCAGGTTCAGGCCTGGAATGTTCTCGCACGACTCAAAGTCCCTCGGGAATCTTCCGACCAGGAAGGCGTCAGGGGGCACGCTGGGGAGACCCGTGTTGTCACAGATGACCCGGGACAGGGAATGCCTGGCCAGCTGGCGCCGCTGGGCCTCCGTGAACACCCCGCTGCTCTCCCACCAGAACCTGCGCGAGAGGAGAGGGCCTGGGACCGGGCGGCCGTTGCGGTCCGCATGCTTCCAGACTTCTCACGCCCGCCATGCCGGGCCCAGAGCCAGGACCCTCAGGGTCCTCGCGGGGCCCGGGCCGAGGCTGAGCCTTCAGAGGGCGCCCTCTCGGGCCTGGGCCTCAGGCCCGGGTTAGCGTCCGTCTGCCCCACTGGGCAGACCTGTCAGAGAACACCCCACAGCGGGCTTCTGGCGCCAGAAACACGCGCTCTCCACGCGACACCTGCTCACAGGTGAGGCCGGGCGGTTGGGACGCGTCCGCAGCAGCTCACAGGGTGCTGGCCTGCACGAGCCCCGTCTGGGGTGACCCGGGGTCGCCTCCCGCACGAGGGCCCGGTCGGGTGCACCCACCGGTCTCCGTCCCTCAGGGCCTTCATCTGTCTCCCGATGAGGCAGGCGAACAGCGGCCCCGTGCGCGCCCGGGGGAGGAAGGTCTCCGCCAAGCCACCCAGCCAGACGTCGATGTTGTCCGGGTGACCATACAGGTCCATCATCCGGCCCGCAATGCTGGCGTTGGCAGTGGCCGTGCGCAGGTGGGCGCGGGTCTCCAGTGCAGGCAGGCCGCAGAACCGCCTCCACGCGTTGTAGCCTGCAGGGGGAGGGGCTGTAGCGTCCGACCCGCCTGCCTCACCGCAGCCACGGCTCGCCCGTCCCGTCCAGGACGCCTGGCTACAGAGAACCCACCCCACTACCCAACGTGCCGGGACGTTCTGGCACCGACGTCGGGGCCTCCCTGAAGGGCTGGTTCATAAACCCAGTGGGAGGCACAAAATGCCAGACCCCAGATGCCACGTTTTACCGCGATCGTAGCTCACCTCCCGGGCCTTTGAGGGGGAGGTAAGAGGGGACACGTGGGGGGGGGCTCTGAGCAGGCTGGCCTGGTTTCCCACGGCCGGTCTGGGAGTCCCCAACACACGCAGAGAGGGGACACGTCAGGCGTGGCCCCTGACCCAGAGGGGCTCCCCAGGCACCAGGGGAGTCGTGTCTGCACACAGAGACTGGATGGCAGGCGGCAGGGGCCTCGGGTGGCTACCAAAGGCTGGCCAGACAGCCCAACTATGGGCGCCCCAGAGGAAAGGCCACGGAGAGCATCCCAGAGGGTCTCAGGGCTGGGGCGGCGAGGGTTAGGACAGGTAAGGGTGATGGGGCCTGAGTGGGCACGGCAGGTGGGGGTGGGGAGCTAAGAGCCTCCCGGGGAGAGGGTTCCCACCCACACAGTGGCCAGGGAATCAGACTGCTGGGGTGAGACGGCCTGGAGGCAGCAGAAGGCTGTGTGCTGATTGGGACGGTGACAGGGAGGGGCGGGCAGGACAGCCGCCTCTGACTCCCCTGGAGCTGTGCCTCGTGTGGGCTGCTGGGAGGCCAGACCATCTCCCTTTTCCTCTTTTTAAACCCCCTGCTCCTGCCCCACTGGGAGGCCCCGGACGCCCTGCGGGGCCTGTCCTCTGAGCAAGCTGCATGAGCTCCCAGTGGATGAACGAGGGTGCTTGGAAGGCCCATTTCTTAGAGACTGGACAAAGGTTGGCGATGCATTTACTTCTGAGAAGACAGGCCCAGGTGGGAGGTGAGCCAGGGAGGAGCCCGGGGAAGTGAGTCTGGGGAGGTGAGCCCAAGGAGGAGCCCGGGGAGGAGCCCAAGGAGAGTCCGGGGAGGAGCCCGGGGAAGTGAGTCTGGGGAGGTGAGCCCAAGGAGGAACCCAGGGAGGAGCCCAAGGAGAGTCGGGGGAGGAGCCCAAGGAGGAGCCCGGGGAGGAGCCCAAGGAGAGTCCAGGGAGGAGCCCGGGGAAGTGAGTCTGAGGAGGTGAGCCCAAGGAGGAGCCCAGGGAGGAGCCCAAGGAGAGTCGGGGGAGGAGCCCGGGGAGGAGCCCAACGAGGAGCCCGGGGAGGAGACCAAGGAGAGTCCGGGGAGGAGCCCGGGGAGGAGCCGGGAGCAGGCAGACCTGGCAGGCCGTGGTCCCGGCCCCGCTGCAGGTTGATGGACGCCAGGTCCAGCATGCCCGAGCTCCCCAGCACGAACAGCCTCTCTGTCAGCTCCTCGTTCATCAGCTGGTCCTGTACCTGCAGCTTGGCCGGTCTCGAGAGAAGGCCCCTCACGAGGGGGTCCAAACCGCCTGGAAAATATCACGGAAGAGGCCAAGGTTGTCTCACGAGTCCTGGGAAAACCACAGCGTCTCCAACGGCCAGCTCTGCTTGCTCTTAATGGATGAGCCCTTCAGGTTCTCGAATTCCCTCCACGTGACTCCGAGGGCTTCCCAGAGCTGCTTGGGTTCTGCCGTGTGGGTGGGTCGGCACCTGGCCGGGCCCCCCAGGGGACTGACTGGTGAGCGTAGGGGGCAGGCTGCAGGCCCAAAGGGGACCCAGAGAAGGAACCCGCAGTCCTGACGTTCTCACGTTGTGCACCAGTGAGGACGGTGTTACTTGTAACGAACGTGTGCTAACGAGGTTTCTACACGAGCTTTGAAACACTAGGTGGAGGGGGGCTGCACCTCAGGTGGCCACCCTGCGGACTCTGAAGAGCTTCAGAATCCGGGAGGAGGTTTTCTGATGAGCGGTCGAGCCTTTAAAAAGCTTCTAGGTGTTGACTTTCCCCGTAAAGGCCGATAACCACACAGAATTCGGCCAAATGTGCTGGGAGCGGAAAGCCTGCCGTCACCACGGGTTTGTGGGCGCTTGTGCCGGGGAGCCTGCGGGAGGGGGCGCACCTTCCTTGAGGACCCTCCAGGGGCTGAAGAAGGCGTCCTGCAGCCGCAGCGGGGGGAGCGCGGGGTGCTCCCGGAAGCTGGCGTCCAGCCGCCGCACCAGCGGGTGCACCGTGGCATGGCCGAAGCGGAAGGCGGCCGTGGAAAACACGTTGGACACGGTGGGGTCCACGGTGGGGTCATAGCCCTCATAGGGGCCCACGTGCTGCTGGAAGGCCTCGGGGCCCAGGACTTTGGGGATGTAGTCTCGCATGGTGATGATCTACGGAGAAGGGAAAACAGGAGCTTCTGAGCGGGGCGCCTCAGCAGGGCCCGGGGGCCAGACCGGGGCCACGTCCAGAGACAGGGGAGGACTTCCTCCTGCACATGCCCGGGGGCAGAGGTGTTCCAGGAGGGACGTGCCATCCAGGCAAGGGAACAGGCAACCAGCTGAACGGATGCGAGTAGCGACCTCACAGCTCTGGCATTTACGGGACGGGGCGCGTGTCAGCGACACCCCCGACACCCCGCAGGGAAGGCCACACAAAACGTGGCTGCACACCACGCAGACACCGGGGCTGTGGCACTGCACCGCGCTTCACCCGTGGGCACTCCGGCGACGCCTGAACTCAGAGCGCAAGTCAGAAGTCCAGGCGTTTTGCGGAACCTGAGACCAGAGGCTCAGGATTCAGAGCCGGGAGTTCGAATCCCACCTCCTCCTTCTCAGTTGCGCTACTCTGGGAGGGCCGGGGGCCTCTCTGGACCGGCTTCCCTATCTGGAGAACCTCTTTCGTGGAGTTTCCGTGAGAGCAGGAACCAGCCGTGGTTTTCTGTGCTGGGTGTGCGGTGTGGTGTCCCCGTGGCAGACACGTTACTTACAGAGAGGGTCTGGGCGCTGCTGGACTCCCCGCCCGGAAGCGGGAAGGAAATGGCGCGCAAGCCGAGGGCTACGTGGGATTGAAGGGTCCTCGCCGGTTAAAATTAGGCCGAGAGAAACACCCTGTCGCTCCTCCCCCCCCGAATTGTGTCTGTCAGGCGGTTGGTTGGTTGTAACAGAAGCAGGAAGGCAAGGGGTCGGCAGGGGTCGCCACGGGAGCCGAACCCGCGTGTGGGTTTTGTAAACGAGGCCTCGTCCTAATTTGGTCCCGAGCTGGAAGATGCATCGCTCTGTCTAAGGGGACAGGACTGACGCGGCCTGTGACCCTCCCCAGGTGCCCTTCAGGATCACGGGACCCAGCGGAGAGACAGGTGCAGCCCCCTGACTGGACCAGGTCTCAGCTCGCCCTGCCCTGCAGTAAGGCCTCAAAGTGACTTCTCCACAAGGTTTTTGTCCTACACCTGTGGGTTCCCCTCGTGGGAGCCCCTTCCTCGACCTGGGGCAGGGGACGCGCCCCCCCCCCCCCCAGGGCTGTCTGTCCGCGGGCTGAGGGGCCCCCAGGACGCAGCCCATGCCCCTGCAAGGGTTTTACCAACTCTTTCAATGCAACCTATCGTTATTTTAAGGTTTCCAAGGCATTTGCAAAAACCCCAAAGAGAAGCTATTGACCAAAGAAAACACAGAAGGAACTTTGAAAGTGAAATGTGAGCCTCAGAAATGTTGTAAAGTCCTGGGCAGCCGCAGGGAGGGGCTCCGGGGTGATGGGCGGGGCTCTGCTTCGTTCTTGCCCTTGGACCTGGACCCCTGCTCACACGGGACAGCTGGGAAACACACCGTCTGTCCCCGCGGAGCGTGCGTTCGGGGAAGGGGCACAGACACGACACGACACAGAAAACAAGGGGACACGCGCCATGGCAGAGCGGGGGGCGGGACGCCCCCGACGGGACCCTGTCTGAGAACGGATGCGCCTGCATCGCCTGCATCGGAGGCCACTTTGTTCAAGGTCAGAGCGTGTCTGACGAGCTGTTTGACTTTGCCAGAAGACGGTGGCGGGTTTCCGGGTCACATTACATCGCCGTCCTCCAAATCTGCCTAAACGCCCCTTCACAGGCCCTACGTGGTTATCACTTCTTTTATTTCGCCGACCGCGTGTTCCCCTCTGTGAATCGTCAACGTGACTCCGAGGTGAGCTCCCCTCCACCGCCCGCGGGTCCGTGTAAGCGTGGGCATCAGGTTCCCACGACCGGCTCCACCCTCCAGCACCACCCCCACAGCACCGGGCTCCCGCGCTCTTACCCCGCCCCCTGCACCAGGGGGCTCCCGCCCTCTACCCCCCACCCCTCCCCGCACCACGGGGCTCCCCCCGCTTACACAAGCACGCAGCTCCTTCCGGAGCTCTACTCCTGAACCTCGGGGCTCCCGTGCTCCCCGCCTCCCGCCCAGCTCCCGTCGCCCACACTAGCACAGGGCGTCCCAGTGACCTCTCACACCTGGTGCAAGGCGCCCACCACCTTGCGCGCCTCCTGGTAGGCGGTGTCCGCGCTCCAGTGCGCGTTGAGGGCCTTGAGCGCCACGGCCAGGCGGTTGTGCTCCCGCAGCCACAGTGTGTGCAAGGCCGTCAGGGCGGGGACCTCGCTGGCACGGCCGTCCCCGGCCAGGAAGCAAGGCGCCTGGGCCGTCCCGCGGGTGCCGGGCTCGGGCGCGCAGCCCGTGGGGCCAGGTGGCCGCGCGAAGGGCAGGTAGGCGCGGCCGGCGTCCCAGTGGCGCGTGTTGACCCGGAGCAGCCCCTCCGCACTGGTCCAGTTGCGCAGCTGCTTCTCCAAGGCTGGGGAGCTGCCGTACACGGTGGACGCGTCCAGGAAAGAGGTCAGCCCGTTCATCTGCTGTCGCGGGTTCGCCGAGGTCAGGTTGCCGAAGAAGGCGCCTTGGATACCGGTGCCACAGGCCGCGGAGGAGCGGTAAAATGGCAAACAGGACCGGCCTGAGGTCCCCGAGCCGTTGGTGGGTAGCTGCCGGCAAAGGGGAGACCGGGTCACTGGGCCTCTGCAGACACCCTGAAAGCTCTAGGCGAGCCGGGACCCTAGGACACCGGCGCCGCTGTCTGCCCCGCCCACTTCTGTCTCCTGCCCCGCCCACTTGCCCCCCTCCAGCTCCGCCTTCCTGCCAGGGTCAGGACATTCGGAGGAGGCTGGAGTTTCCTTAGGTGTGATTGGTGCAGGCCCCATGGTGCCCTTTCACCCCTTCTCCACAATCTTTCCTTTTGGTCTGTTTTGTTTAGATGCCTGGCCTGTTGGGGCCTCCTCTGCAGACGCCCAAAGGGTCCTAACTTCTGGTTCTCTTATCGGGACCTCCCACCAAGCTCGGGCACAGCGTGGCCCAGAGTGGCTGCTCCAGGAAGGTGTGTGGTACCTAGGGGACATGGCCCAGACAGTCTGCTTTTGGGTAGAAAGTGCTCCCCCTACCCCCGACCTTTGAGGATGTTTTCCAAAGAGAAGTGATGAAACCCTTACCTGCACTGTCTCTTCCCTTGCTAGTAAGAGAGGAAATTAGCACAATATTTACAGAGACCAGATTTGCAGTGTCTGTGGGCGCATTCTGTGCTCCCCCAGCTCTGTACCGTTAGCCCTGCCGATGTGCCCGCTAGGTGTGCATGCGTGCCCCAGGCTCTATGTCCAGGTGTGCGCCCGCTTTGTTATTTGTGACAGCATTTTAAAACAACAAAGCTTAAAACCACCTAAATGCTCATGAAGAAGCTAATCGTTAGTAAGTTATGACGCGTACTGCAGGACTGTCGAAGTCTGAAAACAATCACGTTTCTGTCCACTTAATGACACGGGGAGAACTATAACTACTGCTCGGAGACCCACACCAAGTTGGGAGCAACGCACATGGTGCGACACACGAGCTGTGCGTGAGGCTCCTGTACGCACATAAGGACACGTTATGTACATACACGCACAGGCAATTTCTGGCCGCATCCAAAGGTTTTGACCTTTCATTTTAGACTTCTGTTTGATTTTTTAAACGACATCTATTACTTTTGTAAGCAATGTGAAGGAGTTTAAACTTGTACCTGTATGGGAAAACACGGGTCTTGGTTTTTGCAGGTCAACTGGCAGTCAGCTTCTCCCTCAGATGCAACTTTCCTGGTGCTCTGAGGGGTGAACGCGATGTCGTGATCAATATATTGGCCCCACACCATCAGGAGATCAGAATATTGGTCATCTTCCGTGACGGCCTCGTTGGAAACTCGAATAACTTGCCTTGTCACCTCCCGGACCTGGGTGAAAGAGACCAGCTTGTCATGTGGGAAGGCCATCGGCAGAGAAAGAGGACACTGGGGGACCCTGAGGGTCGTAGGGCCGTGCTCGTTCACAGGACAGGAGGCTGCGCCCATTCACGGATGGCTGGCGCTCAGAAGTTCGAGTCTGTGGCATTAGGGTGGGTGGACACATCCAGGCTGCCTTCAGCATAATGCATTGGTTTGCGGTGATTGGGGGGCCTTCGTTAACTGCCCTGAGTCTTAGTTTCATTATCTGCATGTGAGTATGAAATGTTGATAGTTCAGGATCATTGTGGGGATTAAATTAGGTAATTTATTACACAACTAGCCATTGGTGTGACAGAGGTCATGACTCAGAGGACAGGGCCACGGAGGGCTGTTCCCCAGGCCTTGACACCTTTGTGGATGTGATTACTGTAAGGACCTCAAGACAGGGGGCTACCCTGGGTTTCCAAGTGGATCCCACGCAATCACATGGTTCTTAAAATCGGAGAGCTTCTCCTGACTGTAGGCAGAGGGGATGCAGCTTTGGGGGGGCAAGAGCCAAGGAGGCAGTGTCCCTGGAAGCCAGGGGGCCAAGAAGCAGACCCCAGCCTCCAGGAGGAACGAAGCCCAGCCCACACCTGGATTGGAGGCCAGTGAGACCCATGTCAGACTTCTGGTAACTTTGCGTAGTTTAAGCCACTAAAATTGTGCTAACTTGTTACAGCAGCAGCAGGAAACTAATACATCCCATTAAAGGTACCTGAGCTCTGACCTGAGTAGCTGTATAATTCTGGCGGGGTTGCCCTTAACACTGAGAGTTCAGAAAGCCTCAGGGCGCTGATAGGTCTGGTAGCTAGTGCAGGACAGGAAAGGTGTTATTACCTCATTACCCAGGCAGCTGAATGGAGGCTGCAAGTGACCTGCAGAAAAGTACGGGTTAGCACACCCAGAGGGGCCTGTGCCAACCGCAGGGAGCCCACGGTGAGGCTCTGACACCAGGCGGCTCCTGTCCTCCTGCCTGTCAGCCAACGGAAGACCTCCCAGGGAAGCTGTTGGTTTCCGTAGGGGAGCCTGGGGACGGGGTGGCGGTCCCCAAGCTGGCATGGTCACATCCTGACTTCTCACACTAAACAGGGCGTCCCTTTTATGTTTCTGGAGAATTCCACTGTCACATATAGGACGGGACCAAGCAGACTGGTTTGTTCATGGAAGCAAGTAGTCAAACGGAGGGTCAAATATCCATTTTTTTAACCAAATTGATCAGTGGATTGGATATGAGTTTGCTTAGCAAATAACTTGCCTCTGGGAGTAAAGCGGCAACCATCCATGGTTTTGCATGAATGAATGAATTACGTAACTTTAAGAACCTTTGAATACACCCCCTCCTCTGCCCATGCATAGAGGATTTCTTTCAAATACTGAAATGAGGTGACGAGCAGAGAGTTAGAGGAACTTTAACTTAAATCTGCCTTGTTGTGCTCCCTGGCTGGTGACTGGGATCTCTCTGTGCCCTGGAGCACAGGGGTCGTGAGGGTGGACGGGGACTCTCCGAGCCCACTGCCCTGAGCAGGCTGGCTTCCTCCGAGGTGGCGGGTGGCCGGGGAGCATCGTGGGGACACAGCGCTGTGAGCTACATACGGGGGGCAGTGGAAAGCCGTTGTACAGGACGTGGGGGTTCCACCCCCTGGCCTCGCTGATGCCGTCTTCGTAGGCGGGGGGCAGCCACCTGGCCAGGGCTGTGTTGGAGGCTCCCCACCTGGGATGGTCTCTGCAGAAACAAATGTGAGGCTTCCAATCATGAGATAGCCTACATCTGGGGAAAAGTGATAGATGAATTAGAATGGAAACACTGGTTCAAAGAGCAAAAGGAAATGCGAATTTTCTGCTACAGAAAAATCTGTTCTTTGTTTTTTAACAGCTAATTTGGGTATAAAATTGTTCATGCTCCCTTGGCATTTACCAACCAAATCCACGTGGGGTCACTCGGCATCTGGGGCGGCCCTGTGGTGCTCTCTGCAAGAAAAATGAGCAAGGTGGCCATTTGAAGGCAGCAGGCAAGTGTCTGGCTCAGGAGGTCACACGGCAGAAGGACCTGAGTGGGCAAACATTGGGATCTAGACTTCAACGATCCTTTCGTGCATCTGATGTGTAGGCACTTGGAGCACCTAAGTAGCAAAGTCTGAGAGACTCGTGACACGCTGAGTGGTTTTTTTAGTTTGTGGAGTGTTTAGAAATAGACGTATTTAAAAATTAGTTGTGTTCTGACACAATTATCATTATTAAGGACATCATGTATGTGGATCATTCTGACATAAATGTGACTGATTCCGATGCTCTAAGAGGGAAGAGAACCGGGAGCTCCTGCGAGTGGTTTCTGATCTGGGCAATGGAGTCGGCACATTAGAAGGACAGACTGAACACGGCTTCTCCTGATGGTGCCACATGGCTCCTGACTTAGGGAAAAGGGTTTTATTGCATCCATCACATCGTGGCTGCCTTACCCGGGAACCCTCGGGAGCACCTAGCAGGAGGCGGGATGGGCACTGTTGTGTGTCTGCAGGGACAGTGGGTGGGGATAATTTGATTATCAGTCCTTCGTTGATCTCCAGCACACTGGAGTGGTTCAATTTGCAGAGCGACACGGGACAGCAATGCGTTTAATTAGCTGTCATAAGTCAGCGTGGGGAGATTGGTGTGCGCTCCAGTAAGGTGTCAGATTTGTTACAGTTGGTTTCTCTTTACTGGAATCCCATGAAGAATGGCTTGGAGGGGTACTCTTTCAATCAGTTACAAATGAGATTTTTTTTTTTAATAATTTATTGTCAAATTGGTTTCCATACAACACCCAGTGCTCATCCCAACAGGTGCCCTCCTCAATGCCCATCACCCACTTTCCCCTCTCCCCCAGCCCCCATCAACCCTCAGTTTGTTCTCAGTATTTAAGAGTCTCTTATGGTTTGCCTCCCTCTCTCTCTGTAACTTTTTTCCCCCTTCCTCTCCCCAATGGACTTCTATCAAGTTTCTTAGGATCCACGTAGGAATGAAAATATATGGTATCTGTCTTTCTCTGCCTGACTTATTTCACTTAGCATAATACTCTCCAGTTCCATCCACATTGCTACAAACGGCCAGATTTCATTCTCTCTCGTTGCCAAGTAGTATTCCATTGTATATATAAACCACATCTTCTTTATCCATTCGTCAGTTGATGGACATTTAGGCTTTTTCCATACTTTGGCTATGGTTGAAAGTGCCACTATAAACAATGGGGTACAAGTGCCCCTCGGCATCAGCACTCCTGTGTCCCTTGGGTAAATTCCTAGCAGTGCTATTGCTGGGTCATAGGGTAGTCCTATTTTTAATTTTTTGAGGAAACTCCACACTGTTTTCCAGAGCGGCTGCACCAGTTTGCATTCCCACCAACAGTGCACGAGGGTTCCTGTTTCTCCACATCCTCGCTAGAATCTACAGTCTCCTGACTTGTTCATTTTAGCCACTCTCACCGGCGTGAGGTGGTATCTCAGTGTGGCTTTGATTTGTATTTCCCTGATGAGGAATGACGTTGAGTATCTTTTCGTGCGCCTGTTGGTCAAATCCTAAAATCTGTATGGAACCACAAAAGACCCCAAATAGCCAAAGTAATATTGAAGAAGAAAACCAAAGCGGGAGGCATCACGATCCCAGACTTTGGCCTCTACTACAAAGCTGTAATCATCAAGACAGCGTGGTATTGGCACAAAAACAGACACATAGACCAATGGAATAGAGACTCCAGAATTGGACCCACAAAAGTATGGCCAACTAATCTTCGACAAAGCAGGAAAGAATATCCAATGGAAAAAAGACGGTCTCTTTAACAATGGTGCTGGGAGAACTGGACAGCAACATGCAGAAGAATGAAACTAGAACACTTTCTTACACCATTCACAAAAATAAACTCAAAATGGATAAAGGACCTGAATGTGAGACAGGAAACCATCAAAACCCTAGAACAGAAAGCAGGAAAAAACCTCTCTGGCCTCAGCCGCAGCAATTTCTTATTTGACACATCCTCAAAGGCATGGGAATTAAAAGCAAAAATGAACTATTGGGACCTCATGAAGATAAAAAGCTTCTGCACTGCGAAGGAAACAATCAACAAAACTAAAAGGCAGCCAACAGAATGGGAAAAGATATTTGCAAATGGCATATTGGACAAAGGGCTAGTATCCACAATCTATAAAGAACTCACCAAACTTCCACCCGAAAAACAAATAATCCAGCAAAGCAACGGGCAGAAAGAAGATGTGAATGAGACGTTAACTGCTTAGGCTGCGATGTTTGTGCCGAGTGACTTTTCTATTTCAGTAGCTTGTGGGCTATCACAACCGCCCAGGGGCACTCATGTGCCTTTGTGGACACTCAGCAAGGGTGTGCACTTGACCTGCATACCCCATGTGGCCTGGTGCCCTGCCGGCCGGCCTGGAAGCATGACCATCTCGGCCTGCGGTGCGGGGGCCCCTGCTGGAGCTCCCCCATCGGCGGCAGCAAAGACCCGTGAGTGTGAGAGATGGGCCGTGGAGGGGGCACGACTGAACCCTCCCGGAGGAACAGGCTTTTCCGTAATTGGTACGTGCTCAATGTGTTCCCCAAACTCTGGAAACCTTACTTATCGTGGTGACATCTGTGCCCACGTTGTGTTCCTCGATATTTCATCAAGAAACCAACACCAGCACCGTCTACTTTTCCTTAAAGGCTAACAAGCGTCCGTGGGGCCTCGGGGGGTGGCCTGTGCCTGTCAGGGGTGCTGTTCCGTTTCGGGTTTGTTTGGATTCAAGTGTTAATACCAGTAAAGGATCTGAGGACAGCGCGGGTGCTGACCCATCTAACAGCTGGTTTCAAGCAGATAAATGCAGGCGTTTAAGGGAGAGGATGGTGTGAAGGTGACACAAACAGCTCCCTCAGTGCGCTGAGATCCTCAAGGTTTCACCTCCGCTGGGCAATTTCGTGCCTTCGGTCCAAACACAAAGGAGAAGAAAAAGTCAGTGTGAAAATGACCCCAAAGCAAATGGCCAGAAGAAAAGGGCCCTGGGGACGTGAGTCTTCAGATGCCTGGCGTTCGTACAGCCACATATGTTGGCAAAGCCAGATCCAACACTTAATTTGGTTTTTGACAACTTTTTTTGGCAAATTAAGACAGAGAATTATATATACACCAGAACGTATACTAAACCTAGGTATCTTTGGGGGTTCTTCCTATAATTTCAATGTACGTATCAAGTTTCGCCTTCAGAGTGTATTGTTTCCTCTATGAATTCACGGGTTTTGAGGAGAGAAGGTCTCCACGGATGAAGCTTGGTGCAGAATTAGCACGTAAAGGAGACTGGCATGCCAGCCTCTGGTAGGATGACGACCTGCAAACCTGGTCCCAACCTCTCTGTACGTCCGTGTGCAGGACGCACATCAGGCAGGCCTGGGAATTAAGCAGACGAATCCAGTAACAGGCTGTGTCTCTGTCACCGTGTGGATGGAAACGTCGTCTGCAATCTCCATGCCTCTGCCGGATGGTTAGAGAGGCTGAGGGCCAGGTTTACTGGCTGCCATCTTTAACTCGACGTTAACCAAGCCTGAGCCGTGAAGAGTGTCGCTGTCACCTTGAGAAGCAGTATACATCACAGCTGCCTGATCGTAGGGGCCTCCCCCCTGCTCTCGGGAAAATTCACATTGAAGGATGTTTCTGGCCCTCTGTGGCTAGTGCCCTCGGCCAGAGCCAACTGGTCACATGTGGAACGGTCATTTCATGGTAACAATCATGGCAACACCTACTGTCCCCAAGCTTGTAGACTGCATGCAGGGACCTCTAGAAACGCGTCTCAAAATCAGCCCTGCCGGTATCATTCCCATTTTATGGATACAGAAATAGAGCCCGGAATGCCTCCGAGAGTCATCAAGGTGGTCCCCGCTGCACGCAGCAGCCAGAACTGGACAGCACATGTGTGAATTTCTGACGTCCTACATGTCACGTTTGGATTTACCGTAGGAGACACAAGCAGCACCCATGCCCACACCGCCACACGCGGGGAACCCAGGTGGCTGCCGGAGCCCGAGGACCAGCTGAGAGCAGAGAAGGGCCACGTGAACGGGTGTGCACTCGATTCCTCGTGAGCAACACGCTTGTGGCACCGATGAGGTCACACAAACAGAAGAGAGACCGTAGACATCCTTCTCCACTTTGGCTGCTGATTTTGCGTGATGCAGCCCAGCAGTTGGGATATTCTCAGCAGAGGGAAAAGGAAGGTTAGAAGCCACGCCCCACACACATGAGGTCTACGCTGCGAGAAAACCAGTACAAGTGGAGAGTTTTTAAACCCACCGTGTGGAGACTTAGAATTTGTACGGTTAAATCCCAGGTCGCTCTGGCCACCGCACCGCTGTCAGTAGGCCCAGAGCACCGCTGTTCGCTGCCTGGCAGCAGCTATAGGATAAGAAGGGACTTGGTTAAGGAAGAAAAAGGGAAGCAAAAACGCCCACTGCGTGTCCGAGTTCGAGTGTGGAGGAAAGACCGCAGCAGGAAGCAAACCCCAAGAACTCGGAAAGAAGCACTGGCGAAATTTAGGACAAATGGGAAGCATGACAATGGTAACGGCCAACACGTCCGCGATTTAACTCTGCCACCTCGTAGGGAAGTCTGACCACCGGCGAACCTCGAAGGAACAGCAGTCCCGGCTTCCTGCTGACGACAAAGCTGCTTTCAAAACTGAGATAAAAGATGTAGAAACTCAGCGAAATAACCAGAAGTACCCAAAAGGAAAATACGCTTTCCCAGTTAAGAAAATACGGATCAGAAAGAAATAGCTGCTAAGCCTTTACTCCCCGGGTGTGAACACACCCGTGTGCATCACGCCCGGGGGGGCCGCACAAGCCTTGTGGAGCTGATGGGACCCGGGGCCCGTGTGAGCACACGCGTGTTGGTCTCTGCGGCACAGACGTGCACCCCGGAGCAGCCATGAGCGGTGTCTCCCGTGTGCACTGAGGACTCACCGGTCCGGGCGTCACCGAGGCTCCCGCCCTCCGCAGCCTGCACCCCAGGCAAAGCCAGCGCCAGCAGGAGCCGGGGCGTCACGGAGGAAAGAGGTGCGGCCAGGAGAGGCACCAGACAAGACCCCCCCGGATGGAGCTGGCAAGGGCTCCCCAGGGGGGCCCTGCCCCCACAGAAGGAGCCTCAGAGACGGAGGCGAGAGGCCCAGGCCCTCCTGGGGAGGGGGACGGGGGGTGCCCAGGGACGCCCTCAGTGGCGTGCAGAGTGGGGGAGGGACGCCGAGCATCTGGTCGTCCTTGATGGCTTGGGTCACAGGCATCACCCTCTGCCTCCGACAGCAGCCCCGTGTGCACGGCCACCGCCTGACCAGCCACGTGGGTGTCCCCGTTTCCTTTCCTTCATGTATTAAAAATGGGAGCTGTTCCTGTTTACGCCAGACCCACTGGGGCCCGTGGCCTTATTTGTCAGCTGCGAGGACCAGGCTGTCACATCCCCCAGCATGTGTCACGGTGCCTGGCTCTTTGGGCGCTCAAAGTGTTCTGAATAAACAAGGAATGAACGAATGAACGAGCCAACGAACGGACGCATGGCTGACGGCCTTTTTCTCCCAGCCCCCACCCCAGGGCCAGGCCGCAGCGGTGCTGCCCTCCGGTGCCTGGCGGCTGTTCTCCTCCTCCGCCCGTGACCCAGCCCTGCGTCTGGGTCTGACGGAACCGCCCTCGGCCCTCGTGCTTCCGGGTTCTGGTCTCAGCTGAACCCATGGCTCCTGGGCCTCCCCAGCCCCGTCACACTCTCCCCTGCTCTCTCCCCTCCACGCCACTGTCCCCCGCGCTTGTGTGCCACTCTCTCCCCCACCCTCCTGTGGGCCCTGCTGTCCAGGGGCTGGGCGTCCCCTCACCGGTCCTGCAGGCAGATGTCCAGGGGACACCCGTGGACAGGATGGGGGCCGGGTTCAGGGGCCACTGGTAGATGGGACGGGGGTGGCATCCAGGGGACACCCGTGGACGGGTGGGCAGGTGAGGTGGTCGAGGGTAGAGAGATCCGGCGCTCAGAGGCGGAGACGACCCCGGGTGGTCTGCCACCTCCCTCAGGAGGGCCGCTCATCGTGTCGGAATCCAGCTGAGAAAACCGGAAGGAAATACCTGTTGGTGCAGGCGCCCGTGATGAGCCTGTACTTGTTTGCCAGGCAGGTGTCTGGACACGTGGGGGGCAGCATGTGAGGCAGGCATCCGGACAGGTTCGCGATGGTGCTCAGCACGTCTTCTGGTAGGACATCTGAGGAGAAACAGCAACGCGTTTGTGGCGGCAAGCCTACCGATGCGGCGGGCACTGTCCCACACTCTCAGGGTGTCTGTGACCCCTGTGTTCGGGCTCACACGGAAGCCACGCGGTTCGCTGGGGCAAGGGCTTCCTTCTCCGTCAATCCAGTCGCTCTCTCAACAATCCCCCTGAGCCTCTCACCGCCAGCAGGTGGCCTGTTAAAACCTGGTTTTGCTTTGTGATCGTTCAGGAAAGCAAGTCAGAGCTCCAAGCCCCCAGACACAAGCCACCTAGTGGGGTCGCCTCCCCGACGTGCCTGTCACACCCTCGCGGTGATGGAAGACAGCCAAGCGCAGTCCTTGTCCCTCCTCCAAGCCTGCCCTGGTCAGGCGTGCCCGCAGCATCCGTGTGTCCATCCACAGAACCTTCTTTTCTCTGTGCACTGATTTCTGGATCCCTTCTCCCGAATCTTTCTAGATTAGGGGCCCAGAAACCTGTCTCTTATTTACTCACTTTCTCCCCAATTCTGTTGCTGCTTATTGAACAAATCAAAGCCAGGACCGCTTTGTTGTCTGCTCGCAGAAGGGATCACTGGCCACTTCTCCAAGATGGTTTGTACAAATCTTCAAGATAACGCCTTAATAAGCCGACTAACCAGACACCCGTGAAGCTGAGGTATTCGGCAGAGAGACACAAGGAGGAATGCACCCTGTAAACTGGGGAGAAATGACACCAGCTTCCTGACCATCAACGTGCGCCGAGCAGTCCCTGCGGCTCAGTGACCCTCCGACCACGCTTTCCGCTCAGCCGACGGGAACGTGTGCGGCTCACGACGTGAGCGCAGAGCCTTCAGAACAGGAAGCGCTCTGCCGTGGGAAGCGTGACCAAGCCCGCCGCACGGAACCACGATCGTAGCTGCGCTGACGGACGGAACCAGCGTGCGCGAAGGGCGGGAAGCAGGGCGCCTGCAAGTAGCTGTGGATGCTGCGCGCTGATGAGGTCCCAGGGGCCGCGTGGCCTCAGTTACTTTTCCCACATTCTACACTGTCTACACCTGTCCACGCTGTTGACAATGGCAGCCATAGGAAACTCCCTAAATTAATGGGTTCTTCATTTCTGTATGTTGGCCTGGGCCAAACCCCTCTGCCCCGTCTCCTGATACCCCTGCACCCCGCGGCTGAGCAAGGCTCTGGGGACGGGATGGGGCCTACAGCCCTCAGAGCCCTCACTCAGCCCCACGATTTGACACAAAACCACGTCAGAAGAATCTTTGGCTGCCGTGACGTCAGTCGAACCTGGTAAGTGTACTGTCTGAGAATTCTGGTGAGTCCCGACTCAGCCAAGCCTGTCTTGTTGTAGAGACTAAGTAACCACTTTAGGTTAAGTGTCTACGGCCAGTTCGGATTAAGGGACCCAGTAGCTCGTGGCACCACACTGGAAAAGTCTGGGTGAGTTTGTTTCTTAAAAATCCTGCCTTCTAGTTGCCCACCCCAGGGCTCACAAATGTGCCCGTGGTCACGACGGCCATCAGCGCAGGGCCCTGCACCCACGGGGTGCTTTCACCCGATGCAGCTTGAGCCCAAGTCTATTTTGTTCTGCCAACAGCCCGGCAAGCCGGCAGCCGG
Source organism: Prionailurus viverrinus (assembly GCF_022837055.1). Taxonomy (NCBI): domain Eukaryota; kingdom Metazoa; phylum Chordata; class Mammalia; order Carnivora; family Felidae; genus Prionailurus; species Prionailurus viverrinus. The sequence continues at coordinate 1,647,248 of NW_025927604.1, forward strand.
TGTGGTGCCCAGTTCAGGGTCGAGCACCCTGGTTCTCCAAGGCTCTGAGCCAGTAACAGGCAATGACTTGCCGTCCTTGCTGGCCCCTGAGCTCCTGGGAGCTCCCCGGGTTCTGACCAGGTCTGTGGACCTCCCCACACTCCGTCCACCATGACGCGGGACGCCCAGGAGGCTGAGCTCCTTGGCAGGTTCAGTTCGGACGGCAGAGCAACAGTGACCTCCCAGGCCAGTGCAGACACAATGTGACGTCTGCCTGAGCCTGTTTATTTAAGAGCCAAGTGTCGGTCCTGGGAGTGAGCGGGGACCCCATGTGTGTGCAGCGGAGTGAGAAGTGCCCTCGAAGTCCCCACCCAGCCCGGGGGTCGGCTCCTCGGGGGCCGCGGCTCCGGGTGGGGGGCACCTCGGGGAGCTCACCGGTGGGAGGCTGAGATCGCCTGAGCTTCCCGTAGACTCTTGTCTTCACGGCCTGCACGGAAGCTTCCATGATCTCAGCCGCTCGGGCGACGGCGCGGCTGGTTGGCTCGGGGAGCTTGGAAAAAGACAGCAGCTGTGACGGAGAAGGGCTCTCTCGTTCGCTGAGTTCTCTGCGCACAAGAGGAGACTCGGGGTTGGTAACTCTTTCGTGGCTGTGTTCATCGGCCGTCACTGATGGCTTCAGCGGACGCTGTGGAGCACCACATGGCCAGCACCGTGCGGGCTGCAGGTCAGGCTGATATACACGCTGCTCGCCGGGACTCAGGGCTTAGCCAGGGGACAGGGCCTGTGCGACACTGTGTGAGATACACCTTCTCCCCCAGATCCCGAGATGCCTTTGCCGTGTTCCAGCCGGTGAGCGAGCCGCCCTGAGTGCCTGCAGCCCTGCGAGGCCCCGGGGCCAAGAATCAGCCACCACAGGGCATGACGCAGCCACACGCCCTTTGTTCTCGAACCGAAATCACCCTAACGCGAAGTGCCATCGGTGTCGCCGGCAGCTGGCCTTCCTGGCCTCTCACATCCCGGGAGTCCCGGCCACAGGGGGTCAGTGCGGCCCCTCTGCCCACGGCATCTGGGGGCCAGGGCCCCAGGAGCAGGGGGGCCGGGCTGGCCTCTGTGCCGAAGCTGCCCTCGCCTGGTGGCTCCTGCATCATGCGGCCCCAGGTGGAAGCAGGAGCTGGCAGGAAGGCCCGACGCTGAGGCCTTGGCGAAAAACAGCCAAATTCTCGCTCAGTCGTCCCCCTTGCTGCCATCCAGTGGGCCACCTCTGTGTTCCATTTGTTAATAATAAGCACAAACGGGCAGGGCTTCCTGGGTGAAAACAGTGTGGCAGGCGCTGTGCTAAGTACTACTTTCTTCTCAGTAATTCCTCACAAAGGCTCAGGGGATAAATTCTGCAATTATGCCCATGAGACCAGAGCAGCTGGCCTCAGGCCGACAGCCAGCGAGAGAAGGACCCGGTATTGGGACACAGAAGTCACACACGTCTGCAACGTGTACGTTAGAGACACCTGAACGCACATATAAAGGTATCTGACATGTAACTTTAATATAAAAAGCTGTGCTTAGACCTGCCAGTGTGTTTTTTAACCACATGATGGCATCACGCACTTGAGGGGATCCAGCTTTTCATAGAAGCTGAGACACTGGCCTGCATACTGCACAGACCCCCAGACAGGGGACCCTGGCCCCAGACACGGAATCCCAGCCCCAGACAGGGGACCCTGGCCCCAGATACAAGACTCCCAGCCCCAGACAGGGGACCCTGGCCCCAGACATGGGAACCCCAGCCCCAGACAGGGGACTCCGGCTCCAGACAGGGGACCCTGGCCCCAGACACAAGACTCCCAGCCCCAGACAGGGGACCCTGGCCCCAGACACGGGAACCCCAGCCCCAGACACAAGACCCCCAGCCCCAGACAGGGGACCCTGGCCCCAGACACAAGACTCCCAGCCCCAGATAGGGGACCCTGGCCCCAGATACAAGACTCCCAGCCCCAGACAGGGGACCCTGGACCCAGACACAGGAACCTGGCCTCAGACACAAGACTCCCAGCCCCAGACAGGGGACCCTGGCCCCAGACACGGGAACCCCAGCCCCAGACACAGGACTCCCGGCCCCAGAGAGGGGACTCTAACCCCAGGCACAAGACTCCCAGCCCCCGACAGGGGATCCTGGCCCCAGACATGGGAACCCCAGCCCCAGACAGGGGACCCTGACCCCAGACACAAGACTCCCAGCCCCAGACAGGGGACCCTGGACCCAGACATGGGAACCCCAGCCCCAGACAGGGGACCCTGACCCCAGACACAAGACCCCCAGCTCCAGACAGGGGACCCTGGACCCAGACAGGACCCTAGTTGTGGACACCGGACCAAGCTGCAAACATGAAGGGACCCTGGCCCCAGCCACGAGCCCCCAGCCACAAGTGCCAGGCTTTCTGGCCCCCCCTGAGACTCTGTGTGGACAGGAGAAGGGCCCTCCAAAGATGTCCACACCCCAGTCCTCAGAGCCTGTGAACACGCCTGGCCGCATGGCAAAGGGGATTGGGTTGCAGGTAGAATCTGCCTTGCTGGTTAGCCGATGGTAAGATGACGTTTCCCTGGATTGTCCCATGGGCCATGTGCCCCCCAGGTCCTTGCGAGGGGAGGACGAAGTCAGAGTGAGGACGACCGAGGAGAAGTGCTCAGGGACCCAACGTCACCGCCTGAAGAGAGAGGAAGGCCCACCAGGGGACGTGAGCCGGGAACGAGCCGGGACGGTGAGGACAGAGGTTTCGTCCCGCAGGCTCCTGGGCTCTGGTGCAGCGAGGGCCATGCCAGGCTTGTAAGCACAGGACCGTCTGCCGACTCACGAGTGCCATACTGAGCCCTGGGGTTTGGGGCAGTGTCTGCATGGGCCTCGGGGACGAGCACCCCACTGCTCCCAGATGCCCGGGGAGGACGGCGGTCCGTGCGGTGCGGTGGCCTCGCAGCCTCGGCCGGGAACCCCACTCCACATGGGCTCCCTGCCCCCCCAGGAGCCCTGCCTGTTACGTCCACAGGATTGAAGCTTTCCTGCTTGTGCAGGGAGGCGGTGTTTCTCCCAGGGCTTAGCCACTCTGTGGGAGACCTTGGAGAACTGTCCAGAACAAAGGCAGAGGGGCCTCTTAACTGCCTTTCCGAGCAAACAGGTGAGCAGAACCTTCCAGGGGCAAACCCCCGGCTGCCGGGCCAGGCCACAGCCCGGAGCACGGGCTTCCAAGGTCACAGACACCGCCGGCACGGCCCGCGGTGGGGAGGCGGCCTCCAGCACGGGCGGGCCTGGAGAGGCCACCTGAGGAAAGGGCTGTGCCCACCGTCTGCTTGCGGGAGGGGCCCACGCAGGCAGCTGCACCCCACGGGAGCTTGCACCGGTCACACCGCCTCCCATCCCATGGGAGGGGTCCCCCGAACGATTGAGGCGCCTCCATTGAGACCACCCCATCTGCTGGGACCCAACAGCGCCCCCCAGCCTGGGACCCAACAGCATCCAGCCCACACCAGCCTGGGTCCGTCCCCGCTCGGGGCACCTGCCCGCTCACGGGGAGAGTGCACTTTAACACGCTGCTCTGTGCTTGTGGCTGACCCCCTGGCTGCGCTGTTCCAGCCCCGATCCCTATGTAAGTCTTCTCGTGTGGAATCCCGGGACCAGACTGCGTCCACACAGCACACATACGCCCTCACCCCTGACAAAGGTGTGGCTCCTTTCCGGGCTGGCCTGGGGGAGCACGTGCAGATTCACAGAAGTGGGCTTTCACTGAGAGAGTACAGACACATGCCACACATATGCACACACGCACACGCATGCGATGGGAGCCCAGAGCCCAGCACAGTACACACACATATGCACACACACACGTGTGACAGGAGCTCAGCACACACACATATGCACACATGCACATGTGTGAGCCCAGTGCTCACCAACAGAGCCCAGCACAGTACACACACATATGCACACACGCACACGCATGCGACGGGAGCCCAGCGCTCACCAACAGAGCTGAGACAAAGCCCTTGGAGCCCTTCTGGTGAGGTTGACAAGACACATCCTCACGTCCAGACCCGGCTGGCCCGGCTTGGAGCGAGGACCGGACACCAGCCCCTGCCCCTGGGCCCCAGCCTCGTGCAGCCAGGCTCCCGTGCCCCACACAGACCTGCCCTGGCTGGCGGCAGGCCCTCGTGTGCTTCCCATGGACGGGTGGTCCTCAGAGATCTCCTCGGGGACGCACGTCACCCGGCTGTGCGGCCTCCGGTGTGGACTGCTTCTCCAGCCCCCAAGGCACCCAGGCCAGCCTGTGCTGCCCACTCCCGTGACCAGGGTCTGCCTGCTGACCCCCTCCCCCCGGGGGGATTCTCTGTTCCCTGCGAGGCCCCGGCTCCAGCTGGCTACCCTGCGTGCGGGCCTGGCCGTTCCGGGCCCGTGACAGGCTGGTGGCAACCACGAGTTGTCCTGCGGGCGTGTGTCCCTCTGGGTGCCTGGGCTGCTCCCTGCGGAGGCGCCTCCACTCCTGTCACCTCCGCTCCATAGCCACCCCGTGAGGTCGCGGGGGTCGCTCACGCACGTCACAGTGCACACCCGGACCACGGCTGCAGGTTGACGGCCTCAGCTCTAGAGGTGAGTAAGGCAGCAAGCATGAAGAGGCGGCATACCTACCCTCTATTCGCAGCAAAACATGCCTGATTTGGAGCTCAGATCTGGGGAGCTCTCACGGGCTCAGCATCAGCCGTGCATCGGATCCCGGGTCCCGATGTCGCCCTGGTTCCCCTGGAGCGTCAGAAGCTCCCTCAGCCTCCCCCACGGAGCCGGAAAGGCCACAGCGTCTGCAACGGATGGGCTCCAGGGACACCGCAGACCAGGTCGTGCCACCCGGGGCGCACCTTCTCCAGGCAAAGTGAGTGTCGGAAGTGGCCGGAAGGCCAACCTGGGAGGATTTAGCGCCCGGGGACGTGAGCCCCAGCATCGTGCCATTTACACTAATACGAGCGTTGGGGTCCTCGGGTCCACGTTCCTGGACCCAGCGCCTCCCGGCACCACGGGTCCCCTGCTGCTGAAGCGTCACAGACAGGAGGACCTGCTCCCCACCGCGTGCACGCGGGCCCTGGGAGCGCATCCTGGGAGCGCCAGGGAACGGTCATCAGCCCTTAAAGGCAAGTCATTGGGCACTGGGGGCATTCGGGACCCTCCCTGGGAGACTCAGGGGGCAGGGGTGGGGGGGTGGCCGAGGTTCTCCCTGACATGCGCCTCTGGGCTCACCTGTCTGCTCCCTGTCCCGTCGCTCACCTGGGCCACTTCTCAGCAGCACCTTGGCCCCAGCCATCTGGGCTCACAGCCAGAGCACGGGGGGATCACAGCCCAAGCACGGGGATCACAGCCAGAGCACGGGGGTCACAGCCAGAGCACGGGGGTCACAGCCAGAGCACGGGGGTCACAGCCAGAGCATGGGGGGTCACAGCCAGAGTACAGGGATCACAGCCAGAGCACAGGGGTCACAGCCAGAGCATGGGGGGTCACAGCCAGAGTACGGGGGATCACAGCCAGAGCACGGGGGTCACAGCCAGAGCATGGGGGTCTCAGCCAGAGCTTGGGGGGGGTCACAGCCAGAGCATGGGGGGATCACAGCCAGAGCACGGGGGTCACAGCCAGAGCCGGGGGTCTCAGCCAGAGCTTGGGGGGATCACAGCCAGAGCACGGGGGTCTCAGCCAGAGCATGGGGGGATCACAGCCAGAGCACGGGGGTCTCAGCCAGAGCATGGGGGGGTCACAGCCAGAGCATGGGGGAGGTCACAGCCAGAGCATGGGGGGATCACAGCCCGAGCACGGGGGTCATAGCCAGAGTACATGGGTCACAGCCAGAGCACGGGGGTCTCAGCCAGAGCACGGGGGTCTAAGCCAGAGCATGGGGGGGTCACAGCCAGAGCATGGGGGGATCACAGCCAGAGCACGGAGGTCACAGCCAGAGCACAGGGGTCACAGCCAGAGCATGGGGGATCACAGCCAGAGCACGGGGGTCTCAGCCAGAGCACGAGGGTCTCAGCCAGAGCATGGGAGGGTCACAGCCAGAGCATGGGGGGATCACAGCCCGAGCACGGGGGTCACAGCCAGAGTATGTGGGTCACAGCCAGAGCACGGGGGTCACAGCCAGAGCATGGGGGGGGTCACAGCCAGAGCAGTGGGGATCACAGCCAGAGCATGGGGGGGTCACAGCAGAACATGGGAGTCATAGCCAGAGCACAGGGGTCTCAGCCACAGCATGGGGGGGTTACAGCCAGAGCATGGGGGGGGTCACAGCAGAACATGGGAGTCACAGCCAGAACAAGGGGGCCACAGCCAGAGCACAGGGGTCTCAGCCACAGCATGGGGGGGGGTCACAGCCAGAGCAGGGGGGATCACAGCCAGAGCATGGGGGGGTCACAGCAGAACATGGGAGTCACAGCCAGAGCACAAGGGTCTCAGCCACAGCATGGGGGGGTTACAGCCAGAGCATGGGGGGTGTCACAGCAGAACATGGGAGTCACAGCCAGAACAAGGGGGCCACAGCCAGAGCACAGGGGTCTCAGCCACAGCATGGGGGGGGGTCACAGCCAGAGCAGGGGGGATCACAGCCAGAGCATGGGGGGGTTCACAGCCAGAACACGGGGGTCACAGCCAGAGCACAGGGGTCATAGCCAAAGTATGGGAGGTCATAGCCTTCAGTACACAGGTGACAGTCCCCAACTGGTGGGCTCCAGCCCCAAGTTCCGCACTCATGTGTCAACCAGCCCTGGAGGCAGGGTCATAGCCTTGAGTCCATGGGGTCATAACCCCGAGTATGTGGGGCCACAGCCCAGAACACATGTGGTAACAGACCTGAGATGGTGGGGTCCTAGCCCTGGGCAAGGGGGCCCCTTGGTCAGTTCATGGGACCTTCCTTCCTTCCTTGATTCTCTTTACTGTCCTTCCTGCTCTGGATCTTTCTCCTCTGCCTTTTCTGCCCTCCGTCTGTCTGTCTGTCTGCTTCCCTGAGTGTCCCTCTCTCTCTGCTTCGGGATGAGCAGGGCCAAGGCGGCGCCCTGGTCCACAAGACGACCCCCTGGCGGCCGGGGTGACTCTCGCACCCCAGTCACTGGGCTTGTGCACTTTGTGGAATGAGGACATTAAAGGCATGTGATCCTTCCAGTGACCACCGTGGACCCCACAGCTGGATTCTTCTCGCTTTAGAAGAATTCACAGAAGAGGCAGAGCTCACATGGCACATGAACCACGGTCTTAGCCTGAGTACTTTAGAAGCTCTTCAAGGATCAGGATAAAATATGCTGAGAAATTACCTTATTTAGGCAACTCAGGTTTTATATGTTATCATTTCATAAATAATAAATAATTAAGCGACCACGCAATTATTGGGGGATTTTTGTTGAAACTTAATTAGTTATTTAAATGCAATAGTTCATTCTATGATTAGTAAGCAAATATCAAATTAACGGCTCCTTAGTTCATTAACCCTAATTGAGAAACAATACACGTCAGGGGGAAAATGTTGGCATTTCTAGCCTGAAGAGGCTTGTGAATGGAGGGCAGGAGTGTTGGGGCCACAGTGGAGCCGCGAGGCCGTTGGGGGCAGGTCTGTGCACCCCAGCCCAAAGGGCATGAGTTCAGGGGCACCAACCACCCGGCACCACCCCCTCCAGAATGAGGCTTGTTTCTCCGCCCGCACCCAGCGCCCGCCCCGTCCCAGGTCGCCCTGCACCTGCCCCCGTCTCGGTTCCTCCAAAGCTGATTCTTTATCGCTAACCGACCACAATACTTTTTTGATGATCGGTGCGCCCGTCCCTGAATTAAGTGTGTGTCTCCCCAGAAGGAGTGTGGACATGAGATGATATTCATCTTCCTAACCCTAGCGGCACGGGGCTGGCCTTGCTAAGTAGGGAGAGCATAGCCCCTCAGGACACACCGGTTGAGTAGGCAAATCAAGCATTATTTGAGAGTTCTCAAAAAGCAGATCTTTCCAATAAAATATCCCAAGGGGGTCGTCACGGCCTCTTTAGGCTGCAGACACTGGCTTCAGCGGGATCTGTTGCCTCCGCCAGTTTCCAAGCAGGGTCTGGCTGGGCCACTGACGGCCGTTCCCACAACCGCTGTCGCGGTTTCAGACACGCCGCCAGAGTAGGAGTGCAGGGGAAGTGGGCTTTCTCTTTCTTCCCCCTTTGACTCAAGGTTTTAGAAAAGAGGTAAAAATTAGTTTACTATCAATACAGACAGCAGGGGACTTTTCTGGCTGGAAAAGCAGATATTTGGAAATGAACCAACTGTGCCTCGTGACATTCTGTATTTTGACAGTTTATATAATTATTAGTCAACTTCAAAACCTGCTTTTTAGTTGTTTTGTGTTTTATGAACATCTAATGTTTGAGACCACGGTATCTTTGATGTTGATGTCAATTATATATTTAAAATCGAGGTGTTTCGGGCGCCTGGGTGGCGCAGTCGGTTAAGCGTCCGACTTCAGCCAGGTCACGATCTCGCGGTCCGTGAGTTCGAGCCCCGCGTCGGGCTCTGGGCTGATGGCTCGGAGCCTGGAGCCTGTTTCCGATTCTGTGTCTCCCTCTCTCTCTGCCCCTCCCCCATTCATGCTCTGTCTCTCTCTGTCCCAAAAATAAATAAACGTTGGAAAAAAAAAATTAAAAAAAAAAATCGAGGTGTTTCTTAACTACTTAAACCAGAGTGATGGGTGGCCTTAATCCAGCACCGAATGCGCGTCTTTGCCAGCCCCGCCCAGGCCCCGGTCTCCCAGCTCCCCCGCCTCCTGCTCCCCAAAGGCTGAGTCTCACCCCCCAGGGAGAAGCCCCCGGCCCCCAGGACTGTGAGGACCGCAGCACTGAGTCCCGGGGACGGGGACGTCACTGTGCTTCTCCACATGCTGGAGGAAGAATTTGACACTGAATATGGGTCTTTCCAGCTCTTGCCCGAGAAACCAGGAAAGTGGATTTGCACAGGCAAGGTCTCCTGAGGTGTGGAGACGCTGGGCCGGTGGCGAAAATTAACCTTAACCTGGCAGACCCGTGCCCTCTCCTGGTGACCTGGCGGCTCCCCTCCTGCCCCCTCCGGAAAGCCCACCTTTTCATGGTGTGGTAGATGGCCTCGTCCACCATGCGCCTGCTCTCTTCCACAGCGCGAGTCACAGCAGAGTCTAGGTCCTTCCCTGTGGACGACACACCCCACGGTGAACCACATTCGAGGTCAGCCACCCTCTGCCACCTTCAGTTTCTCCACCAAGTCCACGGGAGGCGGCGACAAGCTCGCGGCTCCTGGGCCCGAATGTGGGGTCCTGGCTAGGTCACCCCGTGGGGCCCCGTTCACACATCGCAAATCGGGCACCAGCTCCCCCTGAAGAGCTGCCGTGGAGCAGAGCGCCAGGAGCAAGCGGGCCCATACCCCCTCACCTCCTCCAAGGTCGGTCTGGCCGCCCTTCTTTCTCTCTTGTCCAGACACCACTGCCGATTCCGAAAACTCTGAGTACTTTGTTACCTAATCGGTGATGTGGTGAGTTCCTAATATCTTCCTATTTTAAGTTGTGCGTTTCACAAAAGATAAAATACTTAAATATACCAGCTGTTTCCGATGACAAGACTTCCACTATTTTATTTTATTTTATTTTATTTTATTTTATTTTATGTTCGAAATGTTTAACAAGTCCTATGGTCTAAATGCTCATGTCCCCTCAAAATTCGTACACTGAAAGCTAACCCGCAGCGTGACCGTGTGAGGACAGAGGGGCTTTGGGAAGTGATTAGGTCACGAGGTGGAGCCCCTGAGTTGGGACCGGGGCCCTTGTAAGGGACCACACAGGGCCCGTCCCTGCGAGGACACAGCCAGGTGCTGAGCCAACCGTCTCACCAGACACCAAGTCGCTTGTCCATCTGGGACTTGGGCCTCCGGAGCTGCCGGAAGTAAATGGCTCTTGTTTGTAAGGCACCCAGCTGGCGCCATTTTGTTACAGCATCCCCAGCGGAGTGAGGGAGTCATTTACGACTCCAATCCGGTTAAAACGTGAGGTTCCACATGATCACGTAGCAGGCTCCTTCCAGTGACGCACACGAGGAGCTTCTGTTACTAACGTATCTTCACACAATCAACACTTCATCAAAGGAAACGCATTTGTTTGTAAGAATAAATGGAATATCAGAATGTTTTCAAACATTACACACCTTATAGGAATAAAACTATTTTTATTTCTTTAAATTTTTTTTTCAACGTTTTTTATTTATTTTTGGGACAGAGAGAGACAGAGCATGAGTGGGGGAGGGGCAGAGAGAGAGGGAGACACAGAATCGGAAACAGGCTCCAGGCTCTGAGCCATCAGCCCAGAGCCTGACGCGGGGCTCGAACCCACGGACCGCGAGATCGTGACCTGGCTGAAGTCGGATGCTTAACCGACTGTGCCACCCAGGCGCCCCAAACTATTTTTATTTCTTTAACGTTTATTTATTTTGAGAGAGCGCGAATGAGCAGGGGGGCAGAGGGAGAGGGAGAGAATACAGAGCGGAGTCTGCTCTCAACACAGAGCCTGATGAGGGGCTTGATCTCACGACCCTGGGATCATGACCTGAGCCAAAACCGAGAGTTGGACACTTAACCCACCGAGCCACCAGGCGCCCCAGGAATAAAACGACTTTTCGAAAGGTAACTGTCTGTATTTGGAATGACGGAGCCCAGCATATCCCAGGAAACAAAGAGGTGAGTATGCCAGGCAGGTGGCCTCTGTCCTAAAATGTAACTAATGATTCCCTTGCAGGAACAAATAAATGCGTCCATAGTCAGGAGCATCTGTGGGTCTGGAGACGGCACGTTCCTGAAGGCGGAGACCCCAGCAGGTTCCCACCACCCGCCGGGGTGTCCGACAGGGTTTCGAGCGTGGAGACCCCAGCACGGGCGCCTTCCACACAGCCTCTCCACTGCCCCTCCGCTCCGGCCCTGTCTATTCTGAATATGTCATAAGAAGGCGAAACTCCATGTGGATCATCCCTGGGGTTTTGGGAGAAGCGATTAGCCCACGTGCTGGGTGGCCCTCCCTCCGCAAGGGTCTGGGGGAGCGCACTGTGGGGCAGGTGCGGCTGCGACCCCCAGGCCAGGGAGCTCAGGCATTCTCCCTGGGGCCGCAAACAAGGGCTCAGCCAGCATCACAGACCTGGAGACTTCGAACTTGCCTTCTGCTTTTCAGATCCGAAAGCTGAATTCTAGAGAGTTCCGTGGGGCGTCTGATCTGGAGACGCCAGCCTTCTAAGGACAGTCACAGCTCCCAGGGGGTGTACATCCCCCCGGAAAGTTCTCTTCGGGACACAATCATCTCACACAGGGGAGCTGGAGCGTGGGGAGTCCTTCAGGAAGAAGGTCCAGCCATTTCCGAAGAGTGCTCATTTAAAGAAAAAGGTCAGACAAGAATGCAGAGTCTTCCTTCTCTGAAGCCATAAACCGTGAGGGCCCCCGTGTGTCACTGTCGACTGACTCTGAGGACGTGGTTCTGTTCTCATCTCTGAGTTTGTGTCCTCACGTTACTGAGCCCTGGTGCTGAAACCCAATCAGCAGGAATAAAGTTTGTGCACTTTTCCTTTTTAAGCGTGTGTGCTGATTCCCGGATCTCCCAACCTGCAGGCAGCTCTCTGCCTCCCTATGCACCCTGATCTCGTCTGCTGTCGCTGTTGTGACTTGTCCGAACACGGGCCGTAAAGACGAGGTGCGTAAGTCTCAACTTTGCAGGAATGATGGAAACGCACCCCCTCTGCGTGCCGATGGGTACGGTGACTTCCGCCAGGAACCCCAGGCAGGGTGTGCTGAAGGGACTCACCCTGTTCCTTAGACCCACAGGGCCGTGCGTGTATTTTTGACAAAAATGAAATCCCCCTGCATCAGTAGAGATTGCCAAAGTGTGCCACTTTGTTCCTCCCTGGGCTGAGCCCTCCTGGGACCCTACTCTGGGTCCAGACTCAAGGGTGTCTCAAACTGTGCAGGTCACAGGCTGACCCGCAGTGTGTCTGTCCAGATCTACGTGTGCCATGAGTGTTTATCAGCCAGACTCCCGTCCAGTGGAGGGGGGGGGCTTCCACAGAAAGACCTGGGGAGACAGTGAGCCTGGATACAGCTGCACCTCGGGTCTCTGGGGCCCTCCTGGGCCGTGGCTGGGTCGTGGCTGGACACAGGCCTCTGGGGCCCTCCTGGGCCGTGACTGGGTCATGGCTGGACACAGGCCTCTGGGGCCCTCCTGGGCCGTGACTGGGTCATGGCTGGACACAGGCCTCTGGGGCCCTCCTGGGCCGTGACTGGGTCTTGACTGGACACAGGCCTCTGGGGCCCTCCTGGGTGGTGACCAGACGTGCACACGCCAAGGAGAGGTGCCCAGCACAGAGCCCCCAGGCAGCTCTACATCCAGGCAGCCAGCTCAGCGAAGCCCCGAGTCCTGCGGTAGGAGCTCAGGTTCACACAAAAGTAGAGTTGTGTCGTCATTTACATCGGCTCCGGTGAAATGTGACCGATAAAAATATTTCAAAGAAAGTTAGGAGCGAATAATGACCTTGTTTCAAAGCTGTCAGGTTTTGTCAGCTGGAGAAAATAATCTCTCATATTAAAGAATGTAAAGTCTGTGCATTACGAGAGAAATATTTTGTAAGCAAGTAATTTGTAAATAATTAATAATCCAGCTTCAAAATATTCCGACTGATCATAAATTAACCTCCAAAGTACAGCGTTCTGACCAGACGCTGCATGGTGCATTATCTATATATTTATTCAAACTTTAAGCCAAAGAAAATCAAACTCTCAGGATGGGGAAGTGATAATAAAATTGCTGTCTCGAAGCTGCAGAAACCACATGTCCTGATACTTAAAAACGTGGTTTCTAGAACTAAAAATGGGGTGCACGTATTTACATTCTGTTGAACGTCCCTCACGGGTAACAATTTTGTCTGCTTAGCCATGTGACTTCTAACTCTTGCTACCGTGGTTTTACGGAACGAGGGCCTTGATAGACACAAAATAAAAGGACAGATTAGTTAATCCACGAGACACTTGCTGGGCATCGTCACAGGCGGGCACTGGGCTGCGTCGTGACTCACTGAGGCTGCGGTGGGACTACTTTCCCCTTGAGGTGCTTGAACACGTGAGTCCGTTTTATTTTTCCTGGTCCCGCCCAGACCCCGTGCATTCAGTGCCCCAAGCGCAGCACCGCGGGCCCTAACTGTGATGGATCTTTTCCCCGCATCCTGCCTCCTGGGGTGGGGGCATGTTTGTAGGGGGCAAAGGAGTCTGTGGAGGGTTTTGGTGCGACCTGCAGTACGGTCACGGAGCCCCCTGATCCTGGAAAGTGGGAAAATGGGAGCTCCCAGCAGGACGTGGAGTGTGGACCGGCAGCAGGAGGGCCCTCCACCCTGGGGCGGGGGGGGGGGGGGGGGCCCTGGGTGAGCAGTGAGTCCAGCCAGGCTGGGGGAGGGCAGGGCCTGCTGGGGGAGGTCTGAGTCCTGAGGTCTCCCCCAACATTGTGTTGAGGTGCCCCCCAACATTGTGTTGGGGAAAATTCCCTTCAAGGAGTTCAGTGCCTTCTTTTCTCTTTTACTCTTTGTCAGCCAAACAAAAGCAGAATTTGAGCTGTGATCACTTTAACCACCCATCCCTTTCTCAACCGGGTTTGACACTGTAACATCCCGATCCAGAAAACACATCATAAGAATTACTTAATGAAAGTGACTTCATAGCAAAGAAACAAGCAATTTCTCCCAAAGAAAACTTTTTTCGCATATACGAGCAGATAAAATGGAGATTCTCATCGTGAATCAGAGGACACGAGTTACTCCTCGGACATAATTGTATTTTAACCCTTCTACTGTCCAGAATCACTGTCCCCTTCTGGGGAAAGCCCACGAACGGAACAGCCCGGGGGCCCCGGCTGAGTGCCAAGTCCCCCGTGACGCTTCCTGTCCCGGTGACCGTGGACGGTAACTTCAGGTCAAGAGACCGTATTTCATCTGTCACTCACCCCAGAGGAGGTCCTGGCCGGTCCGGATGAAGGGGAGGAGGCGGTGTGAGCAGGCCACCAGCAGCGCCACGCCCAGGACCGCGAGCACCCTCATTCTAATGGCAGAATCGATGGAGAGCACGCACGCCATCGGGGCAACGCCCACGAGAGCTGCTCTTTGGGCAACTTGTTACCGGAGCCTCTGGCGTCTGACGGCTCACTGACTAGTCTCCACGCCGGCGACAGAGCCCCACAAGCTTGGGTCTGAAGCCCTGACTCTGACTTGCCTCCCAGACTAACGCTCTGGCTCCCCGGGGCCGCGGCTGCCGCCCTATAAACCCTCTCGCGCTCCAGTGCCCACTCGAGTGTCGGGAGCCGCAGCGGCCCCTGTGCCCTCGGGTTTGCGCCAGGCTCCTGTGCCGTCAGAAGCAAGCGCTCGTTCCCTCCTTCAGGCCCTCGTGCGGCTGAGCCCCTGGCTCTGAGCCAGGAAGAAAGGCAAAGAGCGTGCGCGTGTGGAGAAAGAAGAAGCCGGCTACAATCAGCCCCTCATGACGCTGGCCTCCCCTTCTCTCCTCTCTCTCCTTGACCTTCAGAGGCCGCCTGCCTTCGTGTGGTCCGGTGCGGGCCATTACCTCCATCTGGAAGGTGAACGGGCGCCTCTCCCAGGGTGGGGTGAACAAGGAGTCCCCGTGCAGGAGGTGGGGCCCCCCACCCCATCCAAGGGGGGATCCGTGCAGGAGGCGGGGCCCCCCCACCCCGTCCGCAGGCGGATCTGCCCGAACAGGCACCTGACCTGTGTGCACGCCGCTCCCTTTGGAAGGTGAGGGAGGAAGGGTTTCGGCGCTTCGCCTCCTCATAGGCTTCCAATCTCGGCACGAACGTGCTCAGCCCAGCATGTGTCCACAGCAGTTCTCTCCCACTAAAGACAACACCACCGTCATGACCTTTGTTCTGGGTGTTTTAATGGAGATGTACACTCTGTTTCCCATGGAAGTCTCTCGGGTTCCTACTATGTGAACACCATCTTCTTTCTCCTTTTCTCCTTTCTTCTCTCTTTAGGACCTACTCAAGCAGGCCCGTGGCTTCTCCAGGAGGGCCAAGACCGAAGTCTGAAGCCATCAGGCAAGGTGACCTGGAGGTCAGTGTGTCAGGAGGTTGCAGCAGAATGTCAAGATCAACACGACAGAAACCCTGACGGTCTGGGATGATCAGAGTCCTGGTAGAGGAAGGATGAGGGGGCCCTCTTCAGAAGGAGAGTCCTGGGCTCCCTGGGCAGAGCAGGGAGGCCAGCCAGGCTCAGCCTGCTGGCCTGATTCCCGGACATCTTGTCACTGACCCTGGGAGGCCAGGGGAGGAAGGAATCGGGCACGAGCCACAGAGGACTGGTTCAGGTTTGGACACGGAATTTGGGGTGTGGGATGCACACACAGGCGGCAAGCTAGTAGGGTTTGCAAATGCGCCTTTGGGGCCCGGGCTGGAGTCTGTGCTGAGGGACACATCTGGGGGTGGTTGCCATAGATTTGCAGCTGGATAACTGGGATAAGTGATAACTGGGGTCATCTGCAAGAGGACGCGGGAAGGTTCTGGGCACCAGCACCTCTAGTGCCATAGTGGGGGCTGCCGTGTCCCCAGCGACGTCACGTCCAAATCCTGGAACCTGGGAGTCTTCAGACGTGACTGAGTGCACGACCTGGAGATGGCAAGGAGCAATCCCAGGATCCTCACGGGACGCAGGCAGGAAAGTCTGGGGGACAGAGGTTTCGATGGCAGCAGAGGCTGGAGTGATGTATCCACGAGCCAAGGAATGCAGGTGCCCAGAAGCTGGAAAGAGCAAGGGAGAGACTCTCCCCTGGAGTCCCGGAAGGACCCAGTGGTGAGGCAGCCTGATTTTATTCCCTACGGGCTCCTTTTGGACTTAGGACCCCAGAGGTTAGAGAACAGATTCGTGCTGTTGGAAGCCACCAAGTGTGTGGTAGTTTGTTGTAACCAAGGAGACCAGCACAGGGCGCAGGAGAGGCTCCGACAGACAGTGGTGCCTGGGGCTCAAGGGGAATGTGAGAGTGGACAGAGGCAGAGAAACCGGGCCTGGAGACGTTACCTGGGAACTCATCACACTTGAGTTACCATGTTGCTCGAGGAGCGAATTCTCAGATGACGTAAAAATCCAGGGGGACTTAAATCGGGTCGAGAAAGTTGGCTCTCCGGACATAGGAAGGAGAAAGTCTTCTCCACCCTTGGGGTCTGCCAGCGGGACGGAGGGTTAAACTGGCATGAGACAGACGAACAGGAGGGGTACCAAAATCTGACCCCGTGTGCACGGAGGCCCAGTAGTGAACTTAAGACCCAGAACGTGACCGAGGCAGGCAGTGTTTAGGATGGTAAATCTTTGAGGGGCTGACAGACAGGGAGCACTCAGCCTTGGGAGCTCCAGTTCGTGCAGGGACTTGAACGGGTTTGGGGAAGGGGGATCGGGGTGGTCCTGAACGGGTCCCTGAAGAGGTTCTCACGGGGTGTACGAGTAGGCAGGGCCAGTCATTCATGGGCCTTCTCGGGCCGGAATGTGCCCTTCTGGCAACCAGGGGGCTCCCCTTACCCGGGACACGTATTTCCTGCTTCCAGGGGGCAGAGGGGGATCTGAGTGCCCGGTCTTCATTGGCTTCCAGGTAGAACAGCAATATGCCTGAGTGGGGGGTTTAGGCCGGCCTGCCCGTGGCCCCGATGGCCCCACAGGAATGATGAAGATTGCCTCCTATCCAGCCTGTGGGTTTGTCCTTGACAGAAAGTGAAAAATTCAGCCAGAATGAAAACCCACCAGACTTTCCCCTTGTGAAGGACCAGTTCTTGTGGTCAGTGTATTTAGTCCAAAGTGATGACACTGAGCGGGTCCAAAAATAATGGCGTTGGAAGAGGACGCTACCTGCCTTATTTCCTTCCACCCACTCTTACCTGATTGAGGCCCCGTCCACGGGTGCTGGGGACGTGAGCGCGAGCCCCTGGGCCTTGTTCTCAGGGGCAGGAAGTACTTAGTGATAAAATCTGGGAGGAGCAGATGGCGCTCATGCCTGGTAACGGCGGGGGTGGGTTCTGGCCTAGGGTCACGCCCTCAGGGGGCACGAGGCCCTGGATTCAGCGACTGGCCTACTCTGCAAATGCCCCCCCTCCTATCAAAAAGAAATCTAAGTATCTTTCTCTGAAGCTACAAGGACATAGTGAAGGAAGCCACTGGAAGTGGAGATAAGACGTGCACGTAAATCATTACAATGCAAACCAGAAGTGACAAATGCCAGTGAGGCGGGTGTAGCCCGAGCTCTGGAGCCCACATGCCTTTGCACTATGGGTGACTCTGACCTCTGGTGCAAAAGCCATAGGACGCAGGGACACATGGGGCAGGAGACTGCACCCATGGGCACCATCGCCTGTGTGGGAGTAGGACCGAGGTCTGCCGGGCTCATGGGGACGAGGGTCTGCAAAGCCATCCCTGCCCTCGGGGTCTGTGCTGGACTACTGCCAGGAAGGATGCCCGGTGGGCATAGTTAGTGCTGGAGCCGGGGCTCTGGGGGCAGTGACATGGTGCTGCGGATCCTCAGGTCACAGCCGGAGGGAGACGGCAGGACAAAGGTCACTCGGATTGAGGCCCTGTGGCTGGAAGAATCACCCTGGACCCTGGGGCTTGGGGGTGGCAGGAGGCGACACTGGCTGGGGCTGGGGTGTGACACAGCAGGTGAGAAAGGAAAGTTCGGAGGTCTGCACCGCCCGCTTGGTTCGCTGGCTCTATAGTTTGGCTTCTGCCACACCCAGGAGGCCAGGTCCCCTTGCCACCTCTCGACAGTGGCTCCTTGTGGCCTGGACCCACCCCTTGCTCTCCCAGGGTGCACTTTCAGTGGTCTTCGCATGCAGAGAGGACACAACCTGACTATGAAGTCAGAGAGGAACTCTGGTCCCGGACCCACCTCTTTCCAGCTGCGGTCCCCCAAGGTCAGCGCTGAAACTCTGAGATTACGCATTTCTAAACGTAGCCACTGTCTTGTGCCACACACATCACACACCTGCACGCACACACGCACCTGGGTGCACACACACACCCACACATTTGCACACACACGCATGCTCGCACACAAACCCACAAGCACACACCTGTACACACACAGGCATGCACATGCACACCTGCACGCACAGAGGCACGCAGCTAATAGCACACACACACCTGCTTGCTCACACACGCGCACACACACAGGCGTGCAGCCAGTAGCACACACACATGCATGTTCACGGACAGCTGTATGTGCACACACACGCACAGGCGTGTAGTCAGTACGTTGTGTCTGGGACAACACACGTGTGATAGCAGGGAGAGCGGTGCAGACGCCCTTGCTCAGCGTCTCCTTGCCCCTGCCGAGCTCCCTGCGTCTTGTGTGACATCCCTGACCCTCCTGATCCGGGCGTGGCCTGCCACAGCCCGTGTCTGCTCCTGTTCCACTCAAGCTGCCCTCGTTGTGCCCAACAGGAAGACGGTCACCGCGATGCGTGAGCACTTCTGAGGTCTGTAACACAGGACATCCTGTGCCTTGCAGAAGACAAGATGGTGGATTTTGTCACCAACGAACTCGTCGTGTCCTAAGAAAACTCATGTACGCGTTACTGACTTGTGCTGGGCGATTATTTGTACTTTGGGTGTCAACAAACTATCCAACAGAGTGGGCTTTAGTGAATTGACACTTTAGTGAATGTGTGACCACTAATTTTCAAAGAATCAGGCCACTGAAGACCATCCTCGCACCAGCCCTGCAACCCTTCTGTCTGCCCGTCCTCAGCTCTGCTGGCAGTGAGACGCTCCCCTCCTCTGGGCCCAGGGGAGCCCCCAGACACCAGCTCTGAGGCCACCTTCACCTTGACTCTGGGTTCAAAGCCACCCACCCCCTTTATTGCTGCGAACCGAGTGCCATTCTTGCCTCTTACCTTTAGTTGTGTTGTGTCGTTTGTTCTTTCATTTGTAAACTTGTAAGTTAGTCTTTTTTAAAAGAAAGACTGTCCCCGATGTGGGGGGGGGGGCAAGGGCACTCGGTGACAGCATCACTGCAGCCTGGTGTGGGGCTGGGTCCTGAGGCCCAGCAAGGACGCTGAGGGAGACGAGGAAGCAGAGCGGCTCCGTGGCTCGGTCAGTAGGATGCGGCTTCCACAGGCCTGTCAGTGGCCCCAGCGGGGCTGGTGAGATGGGCACGGGGGCCTCCGACCGTCTTCCAACTTTGATGGAAACCTACAATCATTTTAGAATAAGCTCATTTATAAAAAGAAAAGAAAATTCTGCATTCAGACTCGTTAATTTTCCTTATAAAATTTGAGTAATTATTCAAGTTTGTTAAAACCTGAGTTTAGGTCAGCGGGTCACCTGACAATTCGTGCAAGTCTGACAAAACCAGGTGGGGACAGGAGGCTTTCAGCGCGAGACGCTCAGCAGGCACAGTGCCAACGCTCCCCAACCCCCGGCGTGGCCGCCTCCAGTTGCTGGCTCTGAGCCGGGGCCCGGCCTGGTCCCACTTTCCTGTGGGGGCGTCACGGGGCAGCAGCAGCAGCAGAATCTAGGACTTTGGGGCCAGATTGTCGGCGTCTGTGGGGCCAGAGCTGGCTGCGGCCCTGGAAGTGAGGATGCACACAGGAGGCACAGAGGCTCAGTAATTTGTTGCTTTAGTGAACAGCTCAGGTGCTATGTGCAGGGCGTTTGAGAAGGGCCTGAGATGCTCTGCGGCAGGAACCGGTGCCTGGGTGGCTGCAGCATTTGGCACGAGGCCTCATCTGGCGTCAGGCTACCGTGGAGTTTGCGCAGATGCCCCATGGAGGGTGAAGAAGGGTCCGCGGTCTGCTGAACCTTCTAGTAGTTTCCAGTTAATGGTCATTCCCCATCAGCTCTCCTGGGGGTATTCACAGCTTCATCACGTTCAGCAAAAACATCAGAACTTCGCAGACCGGGGCCTGGACTCTCCCCACGTACTAGCACCTGCTTTAAGCTGGGTCCTCACAGCCCTGTCCTGGGGGCTGGTATCAGACAAACAATCTTCCCAGAGAGGAGAGACACGGGAAGGTTGCAGAATTAATCCTACTTTTCAGTGCATTTACATTGCTACAGGGATAAGAGAACAACTAGTGGATGTTAAGGGGGCACCATGGTTTTCTGGTTTGTTAAAGGTTCTTAGGAACTCAGTTTCATATCGTGCATCACACACTGAAGAAGCAATAAGGAAAACACTTTGGCATTTGTTAAAGGAAAGCAACACAGAGAGGCCTCCCTGTGAGGTTGGAAAGGCCCCCAGATCGTTTTTAGTGGTCTTTGGAAGCCCCAGGGCAAGAGTGTTGTCAGTGTTCACGTAGAATATTCTAGGACCCTGAGTAATGAGACGTGGTACCCCCACATTCCCATTGAGTTCAGAGCCCAGTCATTTTGGGGACTGTGAGGGCCTTTGGAATTTGGAAATGCACTTTGTTGACATGAAGTCTTTCTAAGGTACTTTGAAAGTAATGGTGCAAATATGATTTGCCAATGTTGACCTGAGTAGAAATCAGGCCCCAGAATGATCCAGCAGAAACAGGCATCCCAAAGTCTCTGAAGGTTGTGCGAACGTGTTGCCACATTAATAACTGCAACGTGCAGCTTCCTGACCTACGCTTGTCTTCAGTGACAATGTGTGTGGCACAGCGGATTTGTCCCTGTCACACGTAGTGCATTTATGGAATGGCGGGTGGGGACAATCAAACACATGCAGTGTCCTTCCAGGTCCCCACCTTCACGAAGATCTCAGAATGATTCTGTCCTGAGAAGAGGTCCCGTCCCCTCGACCATGGGCGAGAGGCAGCTCACCAGGTGCCGGGACCCTGGGATCTTGGACGGTCACACCTACCCCTCCCCAGTGTAACAGAAGGCAACTCGGCTTCCTATTCCTGAAAGAAAATGGACACCTGCCCTTGCCGGAGGTCATTAGGAGGGTGACAGACAAAATGACTCGCGGCCTGTTTCGAGCGTTGTTGCTACCCTGTCAAGAGGGGATGGACGGACCACGTCCTTGTGCTGGTAACACTGTAGAGCACGGGGCGGGCAGGGCTGTGTGGGGAGAGCACGTCGGAGTTTCTGTCACCGTCATTCTTGCAAAGGGATGGGCCCACAGGAAAGGTGATGAATTCAAGCCAGGTCCTGTCTGAGGACAGGAGGGACGTGGTTGGGAGACTATCAGGTGTGGCCTGTTCTCTTGTTGGGCTGAGTTCCTCATGTGAAAAAGAACACTTTCCTTGGAGATAGAGAAGAAAGACGCTGGAATTTTAAAGAAATGTTGCGTTGGTGAACACAACGGCTCAGCCAGGTTCAGAGTTAGTAGCTTATATAAAAGGCTCTGGCATCCATACGCAGTAAGATGCACACCTTCCCTCTCCAAGTGTATTTCTCTAATCCGAGCACTGAAGGTCAATAAATGCACTTGAAAGATTTCCAGACGAGGATGTAAATATCAGCAACTAGTGATCTTCAAGCACACGGCTTTTTCTCAGGAAAAGTGATAAGGTGTTCGTTCATACTGACCTAGAGGCACAGCTCACATGAGGGCAAAACGGTCAATTCAATCAACTTAGGGAAACAGCAAAACAGAACAAAAACTGTATATTCAATGTCGTTTTGACCAAATTCCAGTGTGAGAGAATATACAGCCTCTCCAGCTAGTTTTGGTCTGTGTGCATGTGTGTGTATGATGATAGTAAAAAAAAAAAAAAGCCTGCAAAGGTCACAAAAACAAAGGCCTAATTTAGAATACAGTACAGTTGAATTTTTTATATTGACTCCGTTAAATAAATGATGCATTTATTCTTGGATTAACCATTAACCATTGCAAACATCTTTAGGACCAAGTTCTACGCTGGACAGGTGTGAACAGAAGTAAGGTGTTCTCCCTGCATTCACCAGAGGTTTGATCTGGTTAGGGAGACACATGAGAGTATCATTTCTGTGGAGTGGGATACATTCTCTATTAGAATCCTGGACGTGAATCTCAGGAACACAGAAGAGGGTGTCCGACTGCAGCTGTGACAAGGAAAATCTGCTGCGGTAGACAATGCGTGGGTAGGAAGCCATCTGGGGGAGAGAGACTTCTGGCTAAAGGGAACAGCAGGAGGGCTCTGAGAGAAGTTGGTTTTGTCTCTGGTTCTGTCCATAGTGCCCAGAAAATCCTGGCATACGTTACCATCAATAAGTGTAAATGAATGGGGGGTGGGGGCGGGAGGGATGCGCGATGGGAGGGAGGGTAGAGGCAGGGATGCACGGATGGAGGGAGGACGGACGGGCGGATGGATGAGTGGAATTAACGAATGTGTGGATGAACGACGGAATGGGAGAGTGACATGTGAAGAACTGATTGGATGTCCTGAGCAGCCAGGAGACTAGTCGTGTAAAACCAATCCTGGAAGGGAAATCAGGACCAGATTGCGAAGGACCTTACGTTTTCTCATGACGGATTCAGTGAAAGGACTGAGTGCGAGCAGGCCTGAAGCGGGGGAGGCAGGAAAGTCTGGTTTGGTTTGCCGGGGCGGCAGTAATAAGTCACCGCGGATGGTGGCCTGAACAACAGGACGCATTCCTCTCGGCCCTGGGGCTGCAGGTCTGCGATCTGGGTGCGGGCAGGAAGCCCCTGACGCGTCTCCTTGGGCCATCTGCGCGTGGTGGTTCCTCCGTGGGTGTCCGTCCGCGACAGCAAGTCCCATTAGGACACCAGCCCCACTGGGAATGTGGCCCATTCTGAAGACCTCACTTTCACTAACTCCCCCCATAAGGACCTTGCCTCTAGCGCATCTGGAGCTACTGCAGTTGGGACTGTAACGTGTGACTCGAGGGGACACGGCTTAGCCCACAACTGGCTGCACCGAGGGGCAGCAAGGTCCTCCCTCGCCCGGGTCCCATCGGGTGAGTACAGCTAGCTGGCCATGGAGGACGGGAGGTGGGGACCGTGCATCGCAGTCCCGGCCCCTCCCCCCGCTCCCTCCAGAAGCACACGTGACCCACACTCAGCTCCGAGCAGGAGTTGTGCGTGGAATGTGTGGCTTCCCGTGACCCGCAGGCAGGTTTGACTCTCCTGTTCGAGGGAAGGTGGGACCAATTACACGTGCCAGGGGCCAGGAGTCACAGAGGGACAGAATGCAATTAGGGTAAGCCAGATTCTGCTGTGCTGACACCCGGCCCACATTTCCACTGCTCTAACCACACTCCGTGAGGTCTGTCGGGGGCCCTGCTGCTCACTGTCACCAGGACCAGACTGCCGGGATGGGCACTCTGTGACTCCTGTCACTTCCGCCTGCGGGTGACATATTCCCACTGCTCAGGGCAGGTCCCCGGACTCTCCCCGCCTCCACCTGGCACAGAGCAGAGGCCCAGGGACTCTGACCTCCGGCATCCAGAGGAGGGGGCTGGTGGCACGAAGGTGGAGCACGCCTTGGGTCTTCACGTGGTCTGCGAGGCTGCACCCCCGGGGTTTGCCCACGCCCGCTCTCTCCCCGAGGGCGTGTCGTCTACGGGGCACACCCGCGGGCAGCAATCCCAGGGTGGCCGAAACACGTCCAGGCCACCGGAGTGTCGGGCAGCTCCCCACTCGGGCTCTGGTGGGCCCCTGGTGGGGACGGACGCCGGCTCCGCAGATGATATGCTTCTCTGTCTCCACAGTGACAGCTGGGTGCTGGTCACAGGACCTCCACCCGGAGTCACCCCTGCCTCCTGATGGGTCCTGTTGTCACTCTGCAAAAGCCAGTGAGACGCACAGAGATGATGTTTGCACGGGAACAATTCGAAACCGCAGCAGTGTGCCACGGACGTGGGAGACAGCCCGTCGCAGAGGCGGCGCAGGCAGAGGAGAGCACGGCTCTGTGGAGAGGAGCTGGCCGCACGTCTGTGAATCGGAGGCACGCAAGCAGCTGGGGAGGGGAGGAAACTCCCCCGGCCTCCCCACTTCTGCTTCTGGAGGGAGGCGGCTCGCACAGCCGGTCCACACGGGGCCCGGCCTCTCCTCCTAACTGGCCAGTCAGAGGGGCCAGCGGCCTGGCCACCGCGACGTCCACCCGCATTCGGGGTCACCGGGTGCCACACCCGATTCTGGCCCCACTCGGGCCCAGGCGGAACCAGGCTTTACGGGACATCTGTTCCGGGTGAGGCCTAGGTCCTCCACACCTGGGGTCCCTTCGGGCGAAAGCACTCAGTGCCCACTTAGTGCAGACAGGACCAAGCACAGACCGGGTGATCGGGTCTGCCCTGCACCCCTCGATTTGCATCAGGAGTATCAGGTCGCCTGTGCTCTTGGGCCCTCGCTACTGGCCTGCTCGCACAGGCAGCATCGTCTGTCACACTGCTCCCCACGGGGGTCTCGGGGTTAAGTGTTGGCTTTGGGCTCCCGGCTCCCAACCCTCCAGCCCACACCTGTGGACCCATAATCCCAGATCTGGAATTTATCCCAGTGACAAATACTCAGACGTGTGTGTGCAAGATATCCGTTGGGGAAGGGCTGAGATGACCTGAGTGGTGGTCGGGGTGGAGGGTGGGTTCGGGGGGCGGGTGGTGCAGCTGTGCCCTCAGGCGGCCAACTCCCCCAGGCAGGGCGTGGGGTGCCAGCAGGAGGGGGCAGGGGCAGCGGGTAGGGGGACCTCCCTGCAGCCTCAGCTTTGCTGGAGACCCACGGGCCTGGCCTCGGGGGGCTCACTGCCTGGGGGAGGCCACTGCTGACTCACCTGCGCCTTGGCCCCTCTCCAAGGCGCCCGGCCACGCTGCCCTCAGCATTTCAGGCAAGGGCCAGAATGACGTCTGCAGACAGCAATGAAACCACAGTCGTTTCTAGGTGTGCAAGGTGTGAGGGTCGGGGGAAGGGGCAGGAAAAGGAACACTTTTTCAAAGGGCTTTGTTTTTTACCTCTATGGCTTGAAATTTTGCCACGAGATTACGTGTTAGAAAACAATCTATATTTTTGTAAAAGATAAAAGGGATTTTGAAAAGATCTTCTGTAGCCTTAGTCGTTACTGATTGACTTGCCAAGACACGAAGAAGATAATGTGGAATCTTTGATTCTTGCTAAAAATCGAGAGTAAATTCACACCTACAATAAAAGCTCACGTCGGCTCCACAAATGTGCAATTTGCTTTCTCGCTTGCTCTGCTTGGTGATTTCACACATTGTGACAGAGACGTTCTTTCCCTGAGACATGTGCAGACTTGAATCACAGATATTTCTGGTCATTACGTAATAGCCCGTTACAGCATCGCGTGTCCTCTGTAACTCAGGAGTCTCCCTGCCGAGTTTTGATCATATTTCAAAAATTAGTTTTCTAGGTGTGAGAAGCATAGGACACAACGCTGAGGGCCCAGGCCATCCTGAAGGACTGAAGGGCTGTGTGTCCAGCAGGGAGGGTGCCCCAGTGAGCCCTGTGGTGCAGCCATCTGCTTCCCTGTGGCAAAATGGGGTAACTCGCTCAGGAAGCAATAACAACCGCCCCGTTAAGAGAATTCACAGGACAACATACTGCACAAGATACGGGGGCAGTGGGGTTCCTCTGTGATAAGGTGCCCAGACATGAACAGTAATTATCAACAGACACTGAGGACACATGGCACCTGTGTGGTCACAGGAAGTCCTTATGACATCTTTACAGGGCACGTGCCACCATTTCCTTTTTCAGATGGGAATGCTGAGTCTCAGGAATGCGTTAAGTTACTGCCACTAGTTGGGACCTAGTCGGTGTTGGGTCTTCAACGTAGGGCAAGTCTTATTTCAAAGTAGCTTGCATTTGAGGGGCTCCTGGGTGGCTTGCTTGGCAGGCGCTGTCCAGCAGAGATGACGGACCGGCCTGGCGGTGAGGGTGGCGATGGCCATGCAGCAGCATGAACTGAAGGCAGACGGTGCCAGCCACAGGCTCAAAGGGGTCAAGACAGTAAAGTTCGTGTTTTGTGTATTTTGCTACGATTACAAACTCCAGGATCGGTGGTCTCTGCTTCCTGCTCTCCGTCCTCACTGCGCTTCTCTGCTGCCTCACCACCTAGAGGCCCCCGCCCAGTCAGCCCGCCCCAGGCTGTCCTGGCCTCACCTGAGCTGGGCGTGGGCGGCCTCCCCCATGAGTCAGGTGCAGGCTTCCCGGCTGGAATGTGTGGCCACTGCTTTCTGCCAGTGGCGCCTGCGCTCCACAAGCTTCAAGGTTGTGGTAAATCACAAGGGAAACTTCTCGGAAGCATTGCTGGGCCTGTATCGGTTTGAAGAATGTCTTTCTTCCTGGGTTGGGGGCAGCCCTTTGGCCAGGGTGACGATATTCCCGTGGCGTGGCTTACAGCAGGCCCCTAAGAGCCACCCAGGCGCCAGCCCCTCCTGAATCCACCCACTCTATCAGATGTGCTGGAAGCTTCCGGAACCTTCCATCATGAGAGCCACTCACAGGCTCACTGATGCCAAGTGCCCCATGCCCCCCTCGGGTTGGCTTACATCCACCTGCCAAGTGGCACACACACACTCTTTTTTCCATGTCGTCACTGTGTTCCAGAACATTCTGTTTCTTCTAAGAAAACCTCTCAGACAGAGGTCATTGACCTTTCTGCTGGCATATTACTGACGCTGAGCGAGAAAAGATAACTCTGGGGGTTGGTCCAAGGCACTCCTGGTGGGAGGCTCTGGAAATGAGTTTCTGGGCTGCTTCCCACACCTGTCAGGACGGGCGCTGAGAGTGTTTTACAGGGAAGGCCTGGGGTGAGTAAGCATAGATTTCTCCAAATTTGGGCTGCTTCACAGAGCATGTCGACACTAAACAGGCCACCTGTGATGGGGTGCTATGCTCAGTGTGTGCCAGTCAACCCTCTAACGGTGTGGTTGCCGCGGACTTGCCCCTTGTGGCCTTCCAGCTTCACCCGAGTGCACACGCTCCACACTCACTAAATTATTATGGGACCCTCACGTCTCTGACACTTTTCTTCAAGGTCTTGTCAGGCATTTATCAGGTCCAGTTTGGGAGAAGACCCATTTCTGCACGCGGCTCACTGCCCAGACAGGCCAACCTCCCTCCGGCCTTGGTGTCTGATCTGAAGAGCCGTGCCCAGAGCAAACCTGTGGTCCAGGCTGATGCGGCTTAACCTCCGGGTTTGGGTTCAAGGTGTCTCGTGGCTGCAGCTGCTCAGGTCTGGCACCTCCAGCCACCACCTGCAGGTGACGTGGTGGGCGTATGCGGGACTCCCATCAGTACCAAGCCCTGTGCCCTGGCTCTCGGGCTCTGGAACAGACGGGCCCGAGCTGTGGTTTCTCCCACCTCCTAAGCGAGGACACCGGGGCGTAGAGAGGTCATCTGCTCCAGGCTGTGCAGCTCGTTAACCCTGCAACATGGGCTCAAACTCTGCATGGTTTTAAGGCACACACCGTAACCCACGTCCGGAGCTCAGACAAGGATGTGATTTTCCAAATCAGAGCCTTTGCTCACCTTGTAGGGTGCCATGATGTCGGCCTCTGTGGGCTGACATGTCTTGCTTGAAGACATTAGTACACTGTAAAATTTTATTAGTGTATGTAAAAGGTAGACTTCAGGCTTTTACACAAAATAACCAAATTACCAAAAAAGTTATCTGTCTAGATACATTACGCTTTCTTCCCAGTGGATCTGTCTCCCAGATGGAACCGTGTACTCCGTGAGGAGGAGTCGGTATGTCCTGGTGCAGCTGGGACTCTGGCTGTGGGACTGGAGTTCTGGGGTAAATCCTGAAACTTGCATGGAATAAAACTGGAAGAATCAACTATTTTCCTTTGATGCTGTGCTCAGGTGCACAGGCAGGAATCCTTTGTGAGCTCTGTGACCATAAGGATGAACAGATACAGTGTCACGGCCACTGCGTGATGACCAACACGGCCATTTATTCTTGTCTCAGGTGAGACGAGGCGCCCTTGAGGAAGTCATGGAACAGATCAGGCTTTCCTCCCTTGGAAAAATTACTTTTGAGTGTTCACAAATAAATGGAAAAACAAACAGATTTTTCCTTGACCTTTCGTGAATTCACATTGGACGTCTCTACAGAATCAATTTGTCAACAAACTATGAGCCCAGGCTGTTGATTCAACTCTCGACTCCCACGACTCTGTTCTTCAAGACGTAGCGTCTGAGGTTCAGCGAGCGTGAGGCGGCCCTCACGGTGCCCCTGATGAGACTTCTATGAAGCCTGATATCTCCACTTTTAGAGTTACTCCCTTAGGCTGACTTAAGAGACCGTGGCCCAAAGACTCTTTATCAGACGTGAGCTTCTTGACCAGAAAGTTGCAATATTAACAGGCATCTTTAGGAGCTCCCGTGGAAATAAAAATAAGATCTGTGGGCTCAGGCGCAGCAGGCGCAGGCAGGTGCGGGCTGCTGGGGGGAGGAAGCCTGGAAGCAGGGAAAGCGCCAAAGGGAAGATGTGGCAGACGGGGCTTCCCCTGCCCCCTCACGATTGCCATGGTGGCTAAGGCCGGCAGAGAGCGCCAGCAAGGGTGTCACAGCCGCCAAGGACAGCATCTGGGGTGTTCCCTAAATCCCTCTTTTCTGGCTCAGATTTGTCCCTTGTCCCACGCGGTTGCTGGAGGGCGGGTGCAGGAATCGGTGTGCCCTGGCTAAGCCACAGGTGGATGCCGCACCCAGGAGGGGCTGGGGTCACACCTGCTGAGAGTCCCCCTCACTGAGCCTGTTTAACCTCCTGGCCTTCACTCTGAACAAAACCCAATACCCCTGGTTTATGTGGCTTACCCCAGACACTTTGGATTTCCAGAATCAGCGCCAAGTGTCTGTGCTGAGGCGCTCAGATCTCAGTGTGCTGCCCTCAAAGACGAGGACGATTCCCACTTAAATTCCCCAGAAATCCTCCAGCCGCCGAGGCACCGTCTACTCAGCCTCCACCTGTCCAAGGGGTGTAAGGCCCTCAGCTCTTCCAGAAACTTCTGATTCACACAGAGGTGTTCTTCACCCTCCTGGCAAGCAGAGGTTCACGAGCCACCCCCGGGGTGCCCAGAATTTCACACGTCTGTCTTTCTGTCACATATACTTCTGTACATTCCCACCTACTTGTCACTCCCGTGCAGGTCACATCTCAGAAGGGGAGTTACTCTCCCTGGGACACGTGAGGTTCGGGAAGATTTAGGAAGTCCCCTTCCGCGGGAAGAGCCAGCCGGCCACTCTGTGCTCTGAGGCCCCCTGCCCTGCTCTCCCCACGTGTCCGTGGCTGGACGGCAAGGGCTTTGTTATGTGAGTTCTAGCTCTCAGACTCTCGAGCCTAGAAAGTGGTCAGATCTGTGCTGAACAGCCCGATGGATGAACGAGGGGGCTGACGACAACATGACACCCAAGGAAGCCCAGCAGTCCCCGCACTTACCCCCTGACTCCTGGGCTCCTCCCTGGCCTCCCCGCCTGTCTGGGATTTGTAGCCTGAGACTGAGCCACCTGAAGCCCCATCCACGCATCTTGCCCCCCCGAAGATCTCTGCTTTCCTGGCGTGCTCCACTGGGGACACCGTACCTGCCAGCTCCCCTGCCCACCCCCACATCCTGCAGGGCCCAGCGCGGAACAGCCTCTCTGGGCTACCAGGGCCTTCTGCCTGGAATGGGAGGTGCGAGCATGCTGGGAATAACGAGCAGATACTCATCCTCTCCACAGATGCGGGAGGGTGCCACATTCCAGGCACCTGTGTGTCCCCGGCCCCTAGCATGTCTGTACACAGCAAATGCCCAGGGAATGTTTTCTGAATGCTACGGCTGGAAGGCAGAATAAGAACATGTTTGAGACCGCAGCTGATGGTGCTGGGTCACCAAGGTCCAGATGAACGAACGCAGCCATGTTCTAATAAAGCCACATTTACAAAAACTGTCCACGGATCCGATGTGGCCCACGGGTTGTGGCTTGCTGACTCTTGCTTTCAAATAACTTTTTTTTTTTTTACATTTATTTATTTAGAGAGAGGGAGAGACAGAGAAAGAGGGAGAGAGAGAGAATCCCAAGCAGGCTCTGTGCTGTCAGCTCAGAGCCCGACATGGGGCTTGAACTCACAAACAATGAGATCATGACCTGAGCTGAAATCAGGAGTCGGACACTCAACCGACTGAGCCACCGGGTTCCCTGTGCTCTCGAACAACTTAAAGATGCTTATTAATAATAAAAAAAAAATAGAGACAACCACTCAAATTATTTACACCCTGAGTTTGAAATTAGAGGGAATGAGTCAAGAGTGACTGAATTATTCCCTGAATAAAATATACATAAGTGAACACCAGCAATCACCCTGAAGTGCTCAACTGTGGGTCCAGCTGCACATTCTGGGCACTTCCACGGTTAAGTCACTTCTTGAACTTTTCATTTAGGGTGGGATCAAGGCTCTGGGGGCTAAGCTGACAATAATTTCATCAGTTCTGAGGATGTCGGATCTGAAGCCAATAAGGCAGAGCCGTGGCCCAGGCCCGTGGCCTGACCTTGCATTTTTTAAATGCGTCTAGGCTCACTCTGAGCTCTTATGAAGGCACAGAAAATCCCTAACTCCTAGAGGAAGAAGGTCACGCGACATTCCATAAGGCTGCTGGTGAACCTCTCATCTCTGCCGCTGAGCGTCGGTGAGAGAGGGCTTTGCACAGAAATCCCCAGATCGCCTCGAAGCCGATTTCTGAAAAGGCCTTTCACGAACCATGATGGGCGGTGGTCCCCACGTTACCTGCAGGGCTCCCGAAATCTAACCCCCCCCCCCAAACCTATGGGGATACGACTCTACTTCTGCGTAGGAGTCACAATAAACGGTAACCAGAGAGCCCACCTGAGGGCAAACAGGAACTCTGGTTTACCTGGAGGAAACACTGTGCATGTTCTTTGTGTTTTGCATTTACCCTGAATTCCGGTTTCAAAGGAAAAGTTTATTACAGGTGAAAAGTTTTTCTTGGGATAAACACATATTATTGAAGATTCTCATCTCAAGTAAACTTACTGTTAGGTACCAATAAAATATATATCCTTTCTCCCGGCCAAATGTATGTCTGTTTTGGACACATAAACTCAAATTGATGTTCCTCCTAGTGCTCTGGACTAAAAACAGTTGTGTCCTCATAAAGTTCACGTGTTAAACCCGCCCCCCAGCGTGGCTGTGCGGGTGACGGGGGCAGGAGGGTGGCGCCTGCGTGATGGGGGAGTGGTGCCCGTGCAGCAGAGACCCCTGCCGGCCCCTGGCCCTGCACCACGTGAGGACACGGCGAGAAGTCGGCATCTGGGAACCAGAGCGGGTTCCCCCGAATCTTCTGGAGCCGTGACCGCGGACACGGAGCCTGCGGGACCGAGGAAGTGGACGTCGTTGTTCCCACGTCACCCAGTCTGTGGCTCCTGAGCGCAGCCCGAACATCTAAAATGCTCACTCCCCGGCAAACTTCCGCCGCCTTACCAAGACTCCGGAAATCAAGTGACGAGGTATCTGCCTTTGAGTTTTTAAACAAACACACAGAAACGAGAATTACCATCTAAGCCAGTTTAGGGAAAGCCTGCTAAGGCGGCGCGATTACAAACTGCCGAGCTATAAAACAAACCAGCTTCCTCAGCAGGACAGAAACATCCGTGAGTCCTAGCACGTGGTATAGACTTGGGTTTACTACAAAGCGTGTTGTATCACGGGGCGATTACCTGTTTGGAACCGCTCTGTCCATGTGCTTCTGAAAAGTGCAGCCGGAACGGGAAGTGCAGTCCCACCAGCACCGACACGTCGGGGCCTGCTGTCACCTGTGTCCAGGTGCCTGACTTGGGGCCGGTTCAGCCGTGCACGCGCGCTCTCCAGCAGAGCGTGCTCTCCAAACGTGTGCGTGCTCGCTCCAGGCGGGCACGCCCTCCAGCCGGGCGGGCTGGCTTCTCGCTGGCTCTTCCAGGCGTGTGCGCGTGCTCTCCAGCCCTCTGCGCATGCTCTCCAGCCGTGTGCGCGTGCTCCTCCAGGCGTGTGCGCGCGCCCTCCAGCCCTCTGCGCATGCTCTCCAGCCATGTATGCGTTCTCCAGCTGGGCACGCCCGCTCCTCCAGGCTAGTGAGCTGCACCAGGCTCGGGCTCCACACCGCCTGGCACCGACGGGTCATTCCACGGTATATGTTAAATAGTTGAATCCAGGGTCGTGCTTCCACCTCAGACTTCCACGTGTGTCTCATAGAAGTCTCTATGAGCCCGACTTGGATCTCCTTGGATTTACAGGGTGGGCTCTTCCTCAGGACGTAAGTCGGGTAGGTAGTGTCTTCGGAACCGTACACTGTCCTTTTGCCCCCCGGCTGAGGCCTGCTGAGAGCTTTACAGAGTTTTTGCTGTGCATTTCACCATTTCTGCTTGCGACTTAGCCGTGCTCTTCCCGTGTGGCTGTGCGTCCGTGCCCGGCGGTCAACCCGCGGAGCTTGCTGCGGCCAGGACCCGCCGGACACGCAGAACCTGCGCCCGTGGCAGCCTCCACGTCCTTCCGGGGTTTTGACACACACGGAAAACGCTTTTCCTCGGCGACGCCGTGCTGGCTGTCCCTGACCACGGCCGTGTCTGCGTAACATGTGTGCAAGTGCACACGCCCACCAGGTGCGCCGTTTCGCGGGTAGGGGCGGGCGGCCAGCGGCGGGCAGCTGTGCAAATGCGCCCCCGCCTGGCGGGGTTACGGAGTCCTCCCTCCTCCCTGCAGGCTGGTACTCGGGCTGCGGGGTCAGGCTGCTCCCGTCCGCACGCGGGAGGACACGGCGGCAAATTCTCCACTCGGGACCCAGCCTTGCTTGTTGTGAAGGCAGGACGGGGCCGGGCTCTCCGTCCTGGACCAGGTGTTCCAAACCGCAAGGCCCCGCGGTGACCCCCGCAGGTGCCCCGCAGCATCCGAGAGGCGCCGTGGCGGGATTGTATTCGTGCTACGGGGACGCCCGCGTGTGCACCGCATAAGGGACAGACGTCCAATCATGTTGTGATTACACCCGAAACTAGTGTAACATCGTGTGTCAGCTGCACCCCGCTTAAAAAGTAAATAATAGATGCATAAATAATTAGCCTGTGAAACCATGAGGACATACAGTCTGGTTCCCGAGTTGAATAAATCAGTTTTACTTCCAAAAAAACCCAAAAAAGTCCTGTTGGAATTGGGGAGGAATGGGTTAGGAACTGTCTTTGCCTGTTCTGTTGCTCCAAACTCTGGAAAAAACAAGATGATAATAATTGGTATAATCTCCAATCTTACCCCTCCCCTATTTTTGTGCCTCTGGACAGACGACATCAGATGGCCCCCAGTCACTGAGTGGGAGGGAAGGGATTTACCCATGGCAGTCACCACAGGCCCCAGTAAAGAGAGGTTTTACCGTCAGCTCCCACAAATCGTCCACAGGGACAGAAAAATAAACCAGGACCTTGTTGAGTGTTTAGGGTTCCACGGACACTCCTGTGATATGCTGAGCGTCCTGAAGGCAGAAAACGGTCACGAAAGCTCACCGGCAGGCGGAGAGTGCAAGTATTAGGTCCTGGGGGGTGGGGTGGTGCCAGGAAGTTGCTGGTTGTGACAAGGCCTCTGCTGGTTGGACCCCCAGGTCCACACACACACACACAGCTCAACGAATATGGGAAGAGGTTCTCTGGCACCTGCCTGTGTGTGGAGGGATCCGAATGCAGCTGGATCCTTTCCTTACGTGCAAATGTCGTTTGAGGTCATGAAAATACAGACCACAAGGTGAGAAAAATAAAGTTTGTGTGAACCATGTAAAATTGTTCCTGACGCTCAAACCTGCTCACGGTCCTTCCTAGGACACCCGCCTCGGCATCCAGCTCCCTGGTCCCCACCAAGCGCCGCTGGCTCCTGTCACTTCTCAGCTGTGCCCCCCCCCCCCCCCCCCGCCATCTCCGCCACGTGCAGGTGTCTTTGCTTCTCCTCTGGTGTTAGCGGGTCACTTTTCCTGCCAGCTCAGAGCCCGCCGGGCCTGTGAGAGCAGTCTGGGCACGAGACCCGAACCCCAGTCACAGACCAACGCGGTGTGTCCTCTGAGACACCGGTGATGATGTATTTGTCATTTCATTTCCTTGCCTTCAGGATGACGGACATTTCCTCCTCCTCCTCCTCCTCCGCCCAAGACTTAATAAACCTTCAAGATGAATGTTCAGCTAGCAGGGTCACTAACGGGATGCACCTACTCAACAGCGTCCTGCCAGATGCCCACGTGTGGATCGTAAATTAGGTCAGGATCCACGGCATGGATTGAGATACTTTCCAAGAGGATGTGTTCCCACTTTGACTACAATACTTCGTCACCGGGCAAGTTTTCTGCTGTTACTGTTGAAATGGGATAGGAACATGTACAAAAATGGAACAAAGGGAAAACAGGCCACATTTAGAAGATACCAGTTACTACTCTCCAGGGACAGGCAAAGACAAAGTATGACCTTGGGGTTCCACAGGCCCTGGGCTGAAGCGTGTCTCACCAGCTCCACGGAATCCGTGCCGGGGGGCTCAGCCTGGGGACCCCAGGGCCTCGGCTCACCCAGCCCCACAAATAGCCTGGCCTTCGACCTGGGCTGAGGCCTGTTCCCTCACCTTCATGGTGAGAACGAAGTCAGACCTGTACCAGGTAGGGAGCGTGTTGAAAGGGGTCGTGTGTGTGCAGCCCTCAGCATGGTCTCTAGCACCAATGACTTTGCACACGAGATCAGCGGATGATTCCCACTGTTAATTAGGATGGTTACTGACAATTAGGAATTACTGATAATTCCTAATTAGAATGCAAAACTGATATTTTAAGGTTAGCTGCACATCCCAAATGAAAATAAAATAATTTCTGACCCAGCACCCTGACAGCCTGGCGTGAGGAGCAGGCCCCGCCTTTGACGAGTCCTGTTTCCAAACCAAAGCAATAATTGTCGTTCCACCCCCACCCCCCACCCCCACCCCCCACTGGTCACAGGGGCCTGAGCAGCCTGACCCGTGTGGCCACGTGAGGGTGGGGATGACTCCCGTGGCCACTGGGCAGGTGCACAGAAATGCAAAGGGAAAGACAAGTGGGCACATGGCCACTGCTCATTTCCGAAAAAAAAAAGACTTTTGCTGTTTTTTAATTTTTAAAAAGTTGTGCATCTTTTCAAAGAATTGTATATTTATACAAATATAAAAATAAACTTTAGCATCAAATCTTCTTGGGAAAATATTAATCGTTCGTTATTATCCAGTAAAGGTACATTTTTTAAATCTCTGGTTTTAATGAAAATAAACAAAAAAAAAATCCTCACAATTTCTTCACTCTGGTGAAGAATACCTTCTAGTTTTGAGTGAGCTTAGACTCTTTGGCTCCGGCGAGGAAATGGAGAACCCTTAAATGTGGAGGCCGGCACGCCCCCACGGAGGAGACGCCGCAGAGGGCTGTAACTTGGTCTTCAGGTGGAAATGTTACTCCTGCTGCCGCGAATGTTGATATTGATGGGAAGTGTGACGTAAAGCAAGGGAACAGACGTCTGCAGAGAAAATTGTTGCCTCGTGCTCTGTGAACACCGTTCTCCGGAGTATTATTTAAAATTCACCTTAAACAGTCTGCTGCTATTAGTTTTCCACAGAGGCCCTTGCGATGTAAACGGGAATTCTAGATATAATACCTATGATACACATACTGTGTACAGAGATCTTCTAGAAGGGAGATGCATTTCAAACACCTAAATATTAGTATGTGTTTAATATATGATTATAAATATTTGATGTATATTACAAACCAAAACGGTTCTTCTTCCAAAACACCGACCGACAAGAGGTGGGTGGGCTGCAGGGAACTGACGTAGCCGCTCAGGTCCACACCCGCGGGGCCATGGGGCTGTCAGCACTGCACACCTGCTTTCCTGCAGCTGCAGGAAACATCTACCTGTTTTCCCAGAACTGTTTTCCGGAACTTTCCAGCCCGGTGGTTTATGTGCTTCCTGTCCTCACAACCATGAGAAATGAGGCTGTGACCTGGACTTTGAGAACAGTCTGTCTCCCTAAAAGAAGATTCAAGGGTTCATTAAGTTGCTTTCAATGACAAAAATAGAAAGCGGACCTTCTTAGAAGTGGTAAACAGTACAAAAACCAAGGAAACTATGATAAAGGCTATATTTCACAGGTTAGGAAAGTCGTTTAAATTAGCATATAAGTGATGCATTATGTAATTACAGTTTATGAAAAGGTAGTATTGAAATTAATTTCCTTTCCCGCATACTTCTCATTTCTCACGTCACACCCTTACTCAGCCCTCTGACAAAAAGGGAAGACAAGACCCTTCCCTGTCTGAGGACCGTAAAGCAGGGGATTCTCAGGATTTTCTCACATTTTATGAAAATACAATCTAGAGGATAGTGATGTGGGAGGCAGAGGGCGCCGGGCAGAGCCCACCGTGGCCTGACTCCGAGACAGGCCCGCGAGGTGCATCATCTCCCGGGACGCGGACGTGTGTGAACGCAGCTCCACCCAGCAGCGCCCTGGCCTCTCAGATCTAAGAAGCGTGATGCGTCTCTGGAAACTAGTGACACGTTTTATTGGTATCACAACTAGAGGCTCATTATAAAATCACACAGAGTTGTAATATTTGCAGGAAAGAGTCATTTCTTAAGAAAATAATTTAATGCTCAGCGCTCAGCAGAAGCACTTTTCCTCGCGAAGCTCTGGCTGTCCATGAATGCGGGGTCCACTGAGGCCACCTTTGCTGCTAGGAAGGCGTGAACACAGTGCAGGACGGCTGTCAGGTCCGGGAATTCGAGTTCCTGGAAGAAGAATAAGAAGATAAGATGAAACGCTGTGAGTCTTAGAAAAGCACATTACAAAAACACGTAACAGATTCTACGCTTTTTGAGCTCCCAGAAAATCACTCAAGTACAAACACACATGGAATAAGGATGGACTGAGGTCCAAGCAGACACCTGCGGTCTCACGGGACACAAACAGGAAGACACTACTTGTTTTGCAGGGACCCCTGACAGATCGGGCTGACGGCTTCATTTTCTTGCATCTCATACAGGTGATGCCCCTTCTGGGTGCCGCCCGGACCCCGTCTGCATCAGGTTGTGGGCTCCTGACCGGGCGGAGCGACTTCACTCAGGCCCCACTGACGCCTGGCCCGGTTGGTGCTTAGGCGAAGTTGTGACGGGGTCTCAGCATAGCAGGGCTCCTGGTGTTCAGAATTCAGTAGGACTGACCACTGTGCGTTAGCCGTGGTGTGTGTGTGCATGCCTGTGCATGTGTATGTTATGTGTGCACACGTGTGTATGCCTGTGCGTGTGCAACCATTCGTGGAAGGAACCGCCAGCAGCGGGTGAGCAGAGCGCGTGGGGCTCCCGGGCACAGGCGGGACCGTGGCTCACCCTCAGGCTGTCACCAGCCCAACAGGAGAAAGAGGAAATGATGCCCAAGGGGCAGGTTTCCTACAGAGACAGAGGTGCCCCATCAGGTAAGAAAATAAAAGTAAAAACACTCGAACTCCTGGGTCCCTCCGTCCCCATGCAGAAGATCCCAGATGCACCCGAAACAAAAAGGAGTCACAGACGGCCTTCCCTGTTCCTGAAAGCCCCACCCAGGTGCCCACGACCCTCCAGTGCGCTCGTCAGCCACGGACCCGCACGAGTGAGCTGCCACGGGGTCGTCAGTGTCCTAACATTGCTGATGGTGACATGTGTGTCCTCTCTGGCTGCCCTCCCCACCCCCATTCTACCCGTGGAGAGAAAGCTTTAGATGCATTACTCTGACTTTTTTCTCTCCTACTTTGGCACAATAAAGTCCCAAAATAGTTGAAAACATCAAAATCCCTTTTAAGATGCTTGCTACCCGACTGACAGCTTAACTAAGTCTTGTCTACACCCCCTGTGCTCTACACTGTGGACACGGCCTCAGAAGGAGCCAGGTCACTGTCCAGGATGACAGGCTGGCTCGTCTATTCCACAGACCCACTCCTTCCCGCACCTCCGAAGACAGGATCTCTGAGATGCACGGAGGGCATCTGCAGGAAGGTCGAACCCCGCCCAGAGGGGCACCTGCCCACAGATGGGCCGATGAGGTCCCTGTGCTCGGAGCCACCGATTCCAGGTACAGGAACAAGAAGGGCCCCTTTTCTCTGTTCCACTTTGGATTAAGTTCCTTCTTTACAGGCAAATGAATCTGTACCTTGACAGCCGCATGACTGATTACTGCTTACTTTCACCCTTTCTGAGTAATGACCAGCAAGGTGTCTTAGTGGTTCGAGGTGCACCCTCCTGCGACAGCGTGCTAACACTTACGTGTTCCCGAGGAATCACCTCACTCCGCAGCCCTCGCGTCACCACAGGATCTAGAAGCTGCCTGGACCTCATGGCAGACCTCACCCCAAGCCAGCCCGCCAGTGGTGCCCACACCTTGGGACTCAGTCATGGTGGTCTTCCCGGAGGAGAGGAACTAACGAGTCTCTCGCTAGAAGGAACACGAGGTTCTTACAAATCTCACACAAACCTAATGCAATTTCTGCATTTACAAGTCATAATTACTGAGCTTCCTGAAGGGACATTTCAAAAGAAGAGCTGCCACGTCCACGCGATATGCCTCAAGGTCTTGGTTTAACATCTGCAAATTGGAAACTGCTTTTCAAGTTCCCAGAAGACTTGTCTGGAAGTGCACGGCACTGAAACAACGAGCCGGGCACCTCCAGCACGAAGGCCCGCGGAGGGCGACATCGATACTTTCTGGCCCCACGTGTCGAAGGCACACACAGAATCTCTGCTCACACCAGTAAATTCCACACAAAACCACAGTCGACGGAGTCAAAATCCAGGAACCAATTTAAAGCCTCCACTCTAGGTTTTCCAGATACTGAGTAAGCAGGCGCCCTGTGAACCTGCAGCCAGAGACCCAGCTACCTCCGGCTGGTGTCCTATCCACGTGCCACCAGCAAGGCTCTCCGGTGACACTCATCGACCTGAGCAGTCATGTGTGGAGTTCTGACCTCATGCCCGCCAGGCAGTGAAGGCCCAGCCTGCACTGACGCCACGGAAAGCCACCCACGGACAGCCCCCGACGGAGAAGCCCCTCCCCGCCCAGCCGCCAGGGAGAACCCTCCACAGAGAACCCCCCCCCCCCCGGACAGCTCCCCACGGAGAGCCGCCCACACTGGGGGAGAAGTGGAAGCGTGACGGTATGCACAGAGCAGCGCCTCCCCAAGCTGTGTGACGGTGACAGGTGCTGAGGCGGCGCGGGTCACTGGGGGGGTCGCCATGCCCCCGAGTCCACCAGGTCGTGTCTCTTGGAGTGCCATGCTGTGTGCTTTGTCTCTCAGATCTTCTTGACTTAGGATGGGGCATCGTGGAGGCCCCCTCAGCTGAGCAGATGAAGGAAATGGGGTCTGTCCCCAACGGAGCATGTGCAGCCTTAAAAGGAAGGAACTTCTCCCACCTGCTTCAACAGGGATTAAGGACATGAGGTTGAGAGGAACAAGCCGGTCACAGAGAACACACCCTGTGTGATTCCCCTACACGAGGCGCCTGAAGTCACTGACACGGAGGGAGGACTGAGTGCTCGGTGAGGGCGCAGAAGGAAGGCCCTCCCCGGCGGCTGCAGCGCCCGTGACACTGTCCCAGCTGTGCGGACCCTCAAGCCTGTCCTTCAGGCACGTTCTGTCCTCCTGCACTGTCAGTCACTCCCACTCACGTCCTGCAGCACCGTCAGGTGCAAATCGTGTGCATCTTACAGACAAGATTGGTGAGGTCCTGAGAGCCAGGCCGCACGCGCCTGGGGATGGACTCGCCTGCACTCGGCCCGTCCGCCGGCCCCAGCACCTCGCCCACGCCTCTTTCTTCGGTGGCACGTTTGTCCCAATGACCTAGAGTTTTAGAAACTGTTGTTAAATATTTCACGGTGGCTGAAATAATGATTTGGACTACGACTCACAGCTTATATAATCATCAACTTTTGAGTGTTTTAATACCTAGAACTTCTCCTTAACGAAGTAAAACTTCTTAGGGAGCCATGTGTGAATTCCAGGTGTGAATCATGAGGTCGCCCGGAGCTGAGACAACTCTTCTTCCTCAGTCCTTGCTCCAGGCCTGCAGCATCGATCGCAAGAGTGACGCATCCAATCAGTGTACAGATGTCAGAATCACCTGTGTGTCCCCAATAAACCTCCTCCAGTAGAAATCATCACATCGCTATCCATATTTCCTTCTCGGTGCACAAATCAGTGGCATTTGTCAGAAAGTGTCTGAGGTGACGGACGTCCCTTCCAAAGCCCAGCGGCCAACATCAGGTGCCCTCTTTCCCTAATAGCCATCGGAGACCCTGTGCGAGGGGACAGTTGAACGTCCACCACCATCTAAGAGGACAGTTTCCACTCGGCCACAGCGATCCACACGCAGGTGGCACTTCCACGGGAGCCTCAGCCTGTCCCTTCCCCACGAAGGCAACACAGAGGCTACGGGGCTAGTGAGCAAAGCCACACGGGAACGGATGCTGGCAGAACACAAGGACGAACATCTGGGATAACAGATGCGCCTTGTAATCGTCCTGAGATGCACACAGGCGGGACTGGAGACCGCACCCACCTTCCAACCCTGCTGGGAATCTCCCCGGGCCGACCGCTCCCGTTCTCTGTTGGGTCCCCCCCTTCCTCGAGGAAAGCGCTCCCCGTGACCTTTGCCGCGTCCTCTGTGACACCCCTCCTGACACTGCCGCCTCACGCCGGGAAGCCTGATTCTCTGGCTCATATTTGAAGCCACTTTTTCCTCTTCGGCAAACAGCAGAATGATCACTTCCTAAGTTTTATTTATGTGAAAGCTCGGCACTGTTACCTTGCCAGGACGTTGAGAACGTCTGAGTCTCCCAACAGCTCTGAGTGTGTCTGTTCCCCAGGGACACGTACTGGAAGGCCGAGCGTCTGCTCTGGGAAGGCTGTTTGCACGAGTGTGGTCTCGAGCCTGCAGCAAGTCCACAGGGGCTCACACGTGCCAAGGGGGGCTGCCAGGCTGTGAAGGGCACCTCCTTTTCTCTGCTGTTAGAAATGTTTAATTTGGAAATTCCCGTGTTCTGACAAGGACACATACTCTCTTAGGCATAAACAAAGTGAATTTCCCACAGAGCTGGTAAAGGTTTTCCCTGTGAAATTAATATAGAAAACTAAAATAGAAATAAGTGTATTAGATGGGGCGCCCGGGCGGCTCAGTGGGTTAAGCGTCTGACTTTGGCTCAGGTCATGATCTCACAGTTTGTGAGTTCGAGCCCCACGTCAGGCTCTGTGCTGACAGCTGGGAGCCTGGAGCCTGCTTTGATTCTGTGTGTGTCTCTCTCTCTGCCCCTCCCCTGCTCCCGCTCTGTCTCTTGCTCACTCAAAAATAAACATTTAAAAAATTAAAAAAAATAAATAAATACAGAAACCAAGAGGCCTCATCCTGGGCAGCCAGTGAGTCTGACCTTTGTCTCTTAATGGACTGGGGACAATTACAGAGGGGGACATGGGCCCAGGCTATGGGCTTGTGTCACTTGCCCACAGCACTTGGTGGGCTGGCCGGTTCTTGGGTCCTATTCTGTCATTCACAGGCTCAGGCCGGTTCTTTCTTTAACTCAGGATGTGCAGGCTCTGTGTTTAGACCACTGACCAGACACACGGGCAACTTGTGCTCACCGCTCCACACGGCCAGGTGTCCACACAGTGACGAACACGGAGGAGGCACCGTGGACGGAGGAGATGGTGTCTGAGGCGGGGCTGCCCGGGTCCTGGCTTTCATTCCACAACCAGTCGTCTGTGATCCTCAGCAAGTGCCCTGCCGGCGACCCCAGCACTGGCACCTGGGCCTCGGTGGGGATGCCCCTGTGCAGGTGCGCAGGTGAATAACGGCGCACGGCACCTGCTGTTATTGTCGACACATGAAGGTTCGCTAGGGAAGACCCAACGAGACAGCTCGGTGCACAGACGCTACGTGAAGTCTGTTTCTGTTCAGCTACAACAAGCACCCATCCACCCATTAAATTCTTTTTTCACTTTTTGAGAGAGATCATGAGTAGGGGTGAGAGAAGAGGGAGACGGAGAGAGAGAGAGAATCCCAAGCAGGCTCCACACTCAGCACAGAGCCCCACATGGGGCTCGAACCCACAAAGTGTGAGATCATGACCTGAGCTGAAATCAACAGACGCTCAACCGACTGAGCCCCCAGGCACCCTGGCACCTTTTAAAGAAAGCCTGTGCTCCTTCTGGGTGGGCACCGTCCGTAGCCCAGCCCCGTGAGGGCGGCCAGGGCACCAACATCCACATGAACAGGCGGTGATGGCCGGACAGTGTCCTCTGAAGGCTCAGAAGAGGGATGTGTCAGCCCAGGCCTGGGCCAGGCTGAATGACACCTGCACTGTTTGTGTTTCAGGCAGAACCGATGGGTGCAGCTCGTCCTTAAAAACCACATTTGTCCCACTTAAGTTACATTCCTGCTACCTGAGCTGGTGGCCTTCAGCGCACTGGCTTCTGTGTTCCGCGTCCTCATGCCCAGGCCCGGGCAGCCATACCGACCTTTGCCCTCAAGCCCCATCCCTGGCCCCCTGCTCCTGCACACGCTCCCTCTCATTCCTTCCTTTCCTGTTTCCAGAAGGGTCTGCCACCTGCTGGCACAGCTCTGTGCTTGGGGACAGCGGCTATAAAACCCCTTTTTGCAGCTTTACAGTTTCTGGTGGAGGTGATGCAGCCTCAGGAGTGAGCCTCCTATCACGACAGAAGCTCATCGACGCCTCGGCACAGACCCCTGGAGCAGGAAGGGGTGAACCTGATCCGGCTGGACGCTGTGTGGCCTTCGGCAGATCCCTGTCTGTGCAGAATTTCCTGACTTGCCCCACCTGCACGCCGGGTCTGTCCTCCATCCACCCCCTGCCCTGCACATGGCAGGCCCTGAGACAAGGGACCAATGGAGAAGGTCCCCACGCAAGGCACGGCATCTGCCCTCTGCAGCAACTTCCCGTCTTCCCAAGGAGCGGGCGGGCTGTCACCGGGAGACAGCGCTGTCCTCTGTTGAGTGGGGATGGGGACAGGAGACTCCTGTTCTTGCAAGCAGTGGTGTGCTGATGTCCACCTTCCCGCGGGCCACAGTGCCCTGGCTCTCAGGGCCACCTGGCGTGGGGTCCCCGCCACCGTCGTTGGCAGCAGCTGATGGCGGGGTGTCGCGGGAGCTGGGCTCTGGGGGCACTGGCCTCTGCTCAGTGCCCGCACCACCTGTCACGGCCCAACCCTCTGGGTGTCACCAGCGTGCTCCTGTGCAGGACCCACTGGTGGGGAAGCAGGACCTGTGAGAAGCCCATCCTCCAGCCCCAGAAACTCAGGGCAGCTCGGGCAGATCAAATTCCTGTCCCCGGGGACTGGCTCCTTTCGTGTGAGATGAACACGGAAAGTCTGAGTTTGAAGGCAAGTTGATCTCTTTCACTTTATTTTTTACACTGAGGTCTTGCAAAGGAAGTGTCTGGAAATCCCAAAGGCAGCCGTGGGTTCCCATAAGGTGATGGGGCAGCCCTGTCAGCAGCTCACGGCACTGGTAACGCCACAGCTGTTAGAAATCCACTCAGACTCTTTGGGAGAGAGGAGCCACCAGGGGTCACTGAGCCCCTTCTAAGAAAGCCCGTGGGCTCCCGTGGTGCCGTCACTGTGGGGTGACGCAGCTCGCTGAGCTGGCGGGGTGCAGCTCTGTACTCGTGGCCTCCTCTTGTTCCCACAGTTTAAAAATCAGAAACCAAAAATAACCTCCTCCTCGCAATGTGCAGATTCTCTTACCTCTGGGACGGGAGCAGCCTGTGCTCGAGCGGAAGGCAGGCTTCCCGGAGGCCTCGAGCTGCCATGAGGACAGCACACAACCAGCTGTGAACCCCGGCAGACGCTTGCAGGCTGAGTCAGGAACTGGAGCTGCCCAGGGAACCGCCACGCAGGAGCCTGCCCACAGGAGCCGCCCCACGGGAGCCACTCCACGGGAGCCGTCCCACAGGAGCCGTCCCACGGAAGCCGCCCCACGGGAGCCGTCCCACGAGAACCTTCCCACGGGAGCTGCCACTCTGGAGCCACCATGAAGTGTGGACTTGGAAGCTTAACACTCGGTTGCTGGGCAACAAGAAAACGGACACACTGGATTCATCAAAATTGAAACCTTTTGGCATCAAAGGACATTTTCACGGGAGTACAAGGTGAAGACAGCCTACAGATGGGAGAGAACACCCGTAAGTCGTGTTTCTGATGTGGGGTTAACACCCAGCATGTGTGGAGACAGAACTCGCTCAGCTCAACCAGAGAGAGACACACGGCTCTCCTAAAAGATGGGAAAGGACTTGAACTGACCTCTCCCCAGAGAAGGCGCACGAGTGGCCCACAAGCTCAGAAACGATGCTGCACTCCACTAGGCATCAGGGACATTCACATAAAAACCAGAGGAGACCCCGCCTCACACCCACGAGGGGGCTGGGATTTCACAAAAGAGAAAATAACAGATGGGCGAGGGTGGGGAGGAACCAGAGCTCTCGTGCGCTGGTGGGAAGTCAGCCCGGCGGCCCCCGGGACACGCCCGGAACCGCCGAGCACACGCTTGTGCACCAGCGCTCGCAGCAGCTGGAAGGCGGAACCAGCCATGTGTCTGTGGACAGGGGCTGAACACAACCTGGTGTGTCCACACACAGGACACTGCTC
This sequence comes from Prionailurus viverrinus, assembly GCF_022837055.1. Lineage (NCBI taxonomy): Eukaryota > Metazoa > Chordata > Mammalia > Carnivora > Felidae > Prionailurus > Prionailurus viverrinus. Next base: position 1,691,840 of record NW_025927604.1, read on the forward strand.
GTCTGTCCCACGTGGATGGACCCTGCACACGTGGCACTGAGGGAAGGAGGCCAGACACGAAGCCACTTCTGCGTGGTGCTCGGGACACATCCACGCAGACAGAAGGTAGTACTCGGGGTGGGGGGTGAGGGATGGGGACCTCCCCTCCCGTGTTTACTGGAAACAGCGCTTCCGTGGGGCATCATGGGAAGTGCTGGGGACAGGCGGAGGGGACGGCCGTGCACACGTTTCATTCTATCGTATAGAAGCTGAGTGACGTGAGCTTCGCCTTAAGCACCCCGGGCCTCAGTTTCCCCACGTCCACAGCCATGATGACATCCTCCCTCCTCAGAGAAGGTGGCAGAGAGAACGCCCACTCTCTCAGGTCTCCTTGCAAAGACCATGTACAAGGAGCGCCTGGCTGCCTCGGTCGGGGGGAGCACGTGACTTTGATCTTGTGGTTGTGAGTTCAAGCCCCACGCTGGGTATAGAGATTACTTTGAAAAAAAGGACGTGCACATCAGCAAAGCTTCCAGGAACCGCTGACTGCAGGGAGCATTCATTAATGGACAGCCAGATGCTTGTGTGGGTGACGACCCACAGACGGAACCAGGCTTCCCAATGCCAGGAACCCGGGTCCGGTGTTACGGCCATTGGAATGGCACCTACAGTTATGTAACCTCTCTAAGGAAAGGGCCGTCACCATGGCGCAGCCATAATCAAGAGGAGGGAGTCTAATGGGACAGAAAGTTCTTAGGAAACTAACTCTGTGACGCTGGCACCCTCCGCCATGGGCTTGGGAGCACGAGCCGTGCAGCACTGTGTGTTACATGGTTGTCCGTCTCTAGTCCCGAATATCTCATTCACCCCAGGTCCCGACATTAACGGAGATCTGTGCTCCAGCAAGAGGCCCGTGGACATGGCTGATGCTGGACCCAGGTCTTCCGAATGGAGTCGACAGGGAGGCTACCGCTTCCCTGGAGGAGGAGCTGACGACCACGGGGTCAGACTGAGGCCAGCGGACGAGAAGCCGGGGTGGCTTCATGGGGGTCAGGCTGGCACCGGTCTTAAGTCTGGAGACAGCGGGACCGTGGCTGGCACACCCTACTCGCCCCATGTGGGGGAGCGAGCGTTTCGCGGATCGTGGAGGTGCCCTGGTGGCTGTGGGCCAGCTGGCTGCGCTCCACGGGCAGGTTCGCCACAGCCTTTCTTCTGGAAATGGGAGTGCGATGACGTCCCAGCTGGAAGGATGGCAGGTGAGCTGGAGAGTCCCGTGCTCCTCACTGAGCTGCCGCAGCCACAAGCTGGGGCGCCAGGAGCCTTCCAGGAGCAGGCGTCCAACACTGTGCTGGGGGTCCCGTGATGACCCCAGACCTACCGACCTCACGGAGCCCCCCCACAGCTGGGCTCGCAGGGGCGGAGTGCCAGCGGCACATGACCGCTGTCTCTGCCCTGGTGACGTCCTCTCCACAGCACTGGGCCTGAGGGATGGGGCACGGCTCCCTGCACTGCTCAGAGATTCGGTTCAACGGCATCTTCCGTCAGTGTGAACACTAGCTCTGGACATGTGGCCCCCAATGGGCTCAAAACCAAGACAAGGACGTCACCTGGACCCCTGAAGGCTACTTCATTTTTTTCCTTTCCTTTTTTTTTTTTTGCTCTTTGAAATTTAAAGAAAAAATTTATTGAAGATCTGAAAAACAATTCCTAAAAGATTGCCTTTTCCAGAAAACTGTAGCTACACAATGCATTGCGTCTATCATGTTAACACGTGCATTAGACACAAATACAAAACCATGAAACAGGCCACCATTCTTCAGCAATCGGAGCAAAGGGACGATGCCTAAGGAACAGCATGGACGGCCTGCAGGATGGGCTCTTTAAGCACCACAAAAAAAGGAGTACAGACGGATGAGCGTGTTCAGGTATATACACTGAATCGAACCTTTGGCACTACGAGTCAGAGCAGTTTGTTGTACGGCATTGACACGTATTACAAAATTGCATGGTGTCAAAGGGATAGAACCACCAGCATTCGAAAGCAGCTTTGTTGTCTACGCAATGAAACACTACAGTATGTCTCTCATTGTCCATCACTGAATACACTGGTAGTGACTGAAATGAAAAAAAAAAAGGAAAAAAGGGGCTATAACCCCTTTTATTTTCTCTGTTTAGGATCAAACAGAAAGCAAACACCAATTCTCTTGTACACTAATGTTTGCAAAGGACATCATTTGTATAAGAGGAGGACCAAACAAAATGTGTTTACAGAAATCCAAACAGAGTGTCAGCGCCTCGCCTCACACAGCCTTCCGATGGTACTCGGGGCGGGGGGTGGGGGCGACTTCATAATCGCTAGCACTAAACAAGGTTGCAGAATTCCTTGCCAGCTACTTTAGGAAATCATGAAGAGAATTCAGCAACAATCATCAGAGGCGTATAGGCCAACACGGCTGCGGTTCGTACAAACCACCTCGGTGGATGCGGTGCCCTGTGCACCTGGGACGTGGGCGCGTCCGCGTGGCCTGCGAGCATCTCCGCGTACTGCGGCCTCTCAAATTTGTAGAGCAGCTGAGTCCCCAGCATCACATTGAGGTTCTCCTTTATCCCGGCCACCATCTCGTTCACAGCGGACTCCTTATTATCTGTGTTTCCTCGAGGTTTCTTGTAATTTGCATAATCCTCTGGAATGGAATCCACGTTCTTCTTGGCAGGAAGATAAAAGCGGTTTTTGCCGGGGAATTAAGTCCCAACCGTCCACAAGCCGTGGTTTCAGTTCTTTGGGAATCTTGACTTTCACTTCAACTCTGTTCATGGATGTTTCCTCATTTTCAACCGAGAATGAGGAAACCATTCTCTACCTACCGTTCTCTACCGAGTGGTAGGATCCACTCAGGCCCTTTTCTTGCGAGGAGGCTGAGGTGTCTCCATTTCCAGGTGTTCTCTGTTTGTTCTTTTTGGTTTTCACTTCGACGCTTTTCTGCCGCAGGCCGGCCGTCTTCTTCCCCGGGGCAGTGCCTCTCGTCTCCCCTCTGCACACCACTCCTGTTCCCGCTGTTTCTGCCGACTGGAGTCCACGTGTTTGAGTGCTCCGCTTTCTGGAACCCGTTCGTCCCAGTTTTTATTCCAACCATTGTAACGTATAAAGCATGTCGCTTGTCTGTCCTTTATGGCGACCTTCACGCACTTTGCCTCACGGAGAAGAGGCCCGTGAAAGCACAGCACTCGCTCGCCCTCCTGGAATTTGGGCTCCTGTTTTGGCGCCGCTTGTAAGCGGTTTGCCCCCGCCTCCCCCTTCTCCCACCGCCTACTCTCTACCCCACCCAGCTCCGCATCGGACGCACCATCAGGCACCACCAGCTCCACATCCCGGGCCCGACCTGCCAGCGCCCGCGGACCTCACGCGCAGCCGAAGGCAACTTCATTTCTGGGATGAGCCACTCAGCAGGCCAAGGGGGCAGCAAAGGGGTTGGGGGGGGGAAGAGATTGGGAGATAGAGGGGGAGTAGGGAAGGGAGGAGACAGGGACTTAGGGGGAGAGAGGGTGCAGGGGAGACAGGGAGGGACAAAGGAAGAGAGGGGGAGGTTGGGAGAGCGAGGGGGCGTGGGGGGAAGAGACAGAGAGCGGGCGAGCCTGCTGTCGCTCGAGCGTCCCCGTCCCTGAGAACAGGTTGTGGAAGACAAGAGCACAGACGTTCTGGAAGGGGCTGCGGGCACATGTACCTCGGCTTGGCTCAGGCGCCTCCTGCTCACGCCGTCACGTGGAACACCCCGTGGCCTGTCCACGTGCCTCCCTCCCTCCGTTGTCCGCTCTCCGCTCCACCAGGTCGGCTGTATGGACGACAAATGCCGTGGCACCAACACTCTTGGCCACGGAGCTCAGCAGCCACGCTTCAGTTTCAGAAACGCAACCTCCTTTACTCGCTCTCAGACGCCTCAAGGACACCTGCGTCCACGTCCGCCCTCGTCTTTCCTTCTGGGGCATGTTTGGCCCACACCCTGAGGCCGGGGAGGAGGCGTCACCACAGGGCTCCTCCCGAGGACGCACCTACCGTCGGTGGAGCCGTGCCCTGCCTTCCGCAGCCAGAGGCCCGGGTCCATGTGTGTGGACAGGTGGCTCGGGCTCCTGAGTCTTTTACTTTAGGGATAATTCAGGCACCTTCCTCGTTGGAAACTGGTAACAGTTTCTGTGAGTGTCTCTGGAGGCTCTGTCAATACCGATCTGCTCCTCCTTCGTGAACTTACTAATTTAGAACACGATTAAATGCCGGTTAAAAAGCTCACGTCCAGCTGCTTCTGGCGGCTCAGCCGAGAAGCAGATGTGGAATCACAGAGACGCGCCAGGTGCACTGGCGGCCACCAGGGCGAGCTCGGGACGAAGGAACCAGGGTGGGGGGGCACCGTGTCCCCTGTGGCACGCTCCTGACTTGGGCCTAACCCGCAGCCCATTCGCGGGACGCGGCCTCGGAGCCGACAGGAGACGAGTTCCTTCACCTCGGCTTTTCCGGGAGAAGGAGGCAGGAAGAGGACGGGCAAACCTCGTCATCGGAAAGCGGTGGGATGCCAGCCTTGGAGCCGCGGGAGCATCATGGAGTCTGGCACCTGCACGCAGGGGTGCAGAGTGCTCGCTGTGCCTGCAACCCTGCGCCCCTCCGGTTCTCATGGCGTGCTGGCTGGGGCACCGCCCCAGCCAAAGGGTCCAGAGACATTTTCAATGACTAATAAGGGAAAATTCATTCCTCAGTTATCACTCTCTTAACCAGAAAATTCGGTTAAGACGAACATAACTTTCTGGGAGGCAATTACCCGTTTCTGACTTGGAAGAAAAGGCACACAGTGCTCACACCCAGTATTTGCAAAAGCAAAAATAAATAAATAAATTCTCCATTCAGAGGTTAGTCCCCAGGGCTCTTTGTTTAAACAGAGCCTCGACCCTAAGAACTCTCCTGAGATCCAGATTCCCCGTCCGGTCTTTCCAACCTTTTCTGTGTCTCACGGCCTGTAATACACGTGGAGTGTCGGCTCAAAGGGGGTTTGTCGACAACCGCTGTGCCCCCGTCCTGCTACGGGAAGCCCTCTGCTCTGCTCCGCTCTCACTCAGTCGTCACCTGCACGGATCGCACACGGCCCTGCCAGGGCCCCAAGCAACGTGCCCCTGGGCTCCCTATGTCACCTGCCCTCGTCTCTGCCCTGCTGCCCTGGAGGGAGGCTCGGGGAGGCCGTCAGCAGCTTCGGGGTCTGCGAAGGGGCAGGTCAGGTGGAGATGTGCTCAGTTGGGTTTGCTGGGACTTTTCTATGTGTCTCCCTCTCATCTCTGAGTGCAGGTGGGTTTTCGGATTTCCAACTGTATTGTTATCATGAAGGCAGCCCTGCAAACCGTCCAAGCTCCCAGCCTTTCAGAGCGTGTGTCCACCCCTGTGACCCACCACCTCCTAGGTCTCTCTGTCCTCGTGGGAGGAAAATGAAACGCGTCCAGCCTGTACGCATGCCGCCAAGATACTGAGATGAACGCTTGCCCCAAAGTCATGTGCCACATCTCACACTGTCTGGTTCAGATTTCCCAGCTCCTCCCATCATTAACACAGACCACCAAAAGTTCACTAAACTTTAACACATGAGAACAGATGCGTTTTGATCTGTTGAGAGCTGGCACCCACCAAGAGCACACTCTGACATCACGTATGCAGTTGGGTGTTACGAAGGCACGAGCCCACGTCAGCAGGTACTCCAGCAGATGCTGCTAGAACACCCACCGTGTGAAATCCCGCTGCAGACTGGCTTCCCAAGGCATCGCCCACACTCCCACGGAACGCGCTGGGTTAGGAGGTTTGCGGGATTTAAGCAGGAAATGTTGCTCGTTCGTCCCCTGCCCCCCAAAGGCCAATATATCAATCATCCAGAAGAAGTGGTAACGTGACCCATGGTCAACATATCAGTGCAGATAAAATGCCAAACACAAACGTAAAATTATCTCAAGTCTCCCCGCTCTCGGGATCCCTTCTCTGCTGGTGGCTAGAGTCCCCCGGATTCCATACCCCTCCATCGCAGCCACCTCCTGTGTCTGTCCTAGATCGGCTGTCCCCTCCACTGCCTTGTCACACACCTCATGACCCACGCGCCTAGACAGCATTTACATTCAGGCTGTGATTTTATCACTCCCCGAAGATAAAAATGTCAACAGATTCGGACAATTTCAGTTATACTTAAAAAGTAGACACAGATGAGGCGCCTGGGTGGCTCACTCGGTTAAGCGGCCGACTTTGGCTCAGGTCATGATCTCGCGGTCCGTGGGTTTGAGCCCCGCATCGGGCTCTGTGCTGACAGCTCAGAGCCTGGAGCCTCTTTCAGATTCTGTGTCTCCCTCTCTCTGACCCTCCCCTGTTCATGCTCTGTCTCTCCCTGTCTCAAAAATAAATAAAACGTTAAAAAAAATTAAAAAAAAAAAAGTAGACACAGAACATTATTTCATTAAACTCAACAAAAAGATGTTAGAAACTGACTTTTGGATTTAGCTGTGTCCCGTGTGGTGCGTCCTAATTTCATCAGAAAACCAGGCAAACTGTTGGATCTGTTTCCAAACAACATGTGCTCGTGGGTCCCATATTTTTGTTTTTTTCTTCCTTTTTCTATAGCGCATCAGACTGACACTTTGGTTTGTCTCTAGTTCCATTAAAACTGGGTGGTGACAACACGTGTACATTAAACACGGAAAAACCCATCCTTTGTGGACAGTAAGCTGACCACTCAGCGTGATGAGTCTGGAGGTTGTGTCCGAGCACCTGTTAATTGAGTGCAGTCTGGTCATCATCTGAATTGTGCGTAATGCTGTTTGTGAAGCTCTTCCTTCCAATGTGGCCGCTCCTATTTGTTTGTTTGTTTATTGTTATTTGAGAGAGAGCACGAGCAGGGGAGAGGGGAGGAGGGAGAGAATGTTAAGCAGCTCTCATGCTCAATGCAGAGCCTGAGTCGGGGCTCGATCCCACGACCCTGGGATCATGACCTGAGCAGAAATCAAGAGTCAGGTGCCCAACCGTCTAAGCCACCCAGGCGCCCCTCATGTATTTTTAAATATTGATTCCCTACTGACATTTATAAGGAACTTCTAATTTTCAGTAGGATGAATTCACATGGTTCAGGGATCACAACCCCAAGACAGAAGTGTCTCTGAGAGACACAGACCACGGGCTGTAGTGATGTCCTGGCCATCTGGGCTTGGAGGTAGTGGCACATGGGACGGACGTGTTCATCCTCTGACCTCTGAGGTTTCACGTGGCACGTGGCCGGGTGGCAGCACAAACAAGGTTCCCTACCTTCACCTCTATTTGTTTGGTGTCTGGATGCTGGAACAGCAGCTTTACGCGAGCGTTTCCGTCATCCGAAGATCCCTTAAGCTGAGAAAATTTAAATCTCCAGAGCACATTCTGAAAAGGAATGAAATTAATCAGTTATTTAGAAACGGGAGCTCATTTATTTAATTCATATTTAGTCATACGTTAAATACTCTATGTATATAGATGCAGACATTTGCTTAATTTTCTTATCGGCCCTGAGCATGTGATAACTTACCAGAATCCACCTTCCCATCCTTCAGTCTGTGCACACGGACCGCCTCTGTCCGTGCACTGGGCTCCAGGCGTCCACGGCCACACTCCCCACCTGCCCCCCTGACTTTCTCCTTCCTGCACTCTGGTGGCCAGCATCATATGGTCAATGCTCCTTTCTCTGCCTATAAGACTTAAAAATCCACTCAGAGGCCACTTGTTGCTACAGAGCATGAGACACAGTTCGGAGCACAGATGGTGAAAACCTTCGATCCCGTGGACATGTTCCCACCTGGGGCTATGTGCAAATCACTCCCCACTCGTTTCTCTGGAACCAACAAGAAGAAGGTGGATGGTCACCTGTTACTACTGTTTGCTAAGGTTCTCCAGACATGAGATGTGCTTTGTAAGTTCTTGTTGTTTAATAGAAGAAAAAGTCTGCACGGGCGCCTGGGTGGCGCAGTCGGTTAAGCGTCCGACTTCAGCCAGGTCACGATCTCACGGTCCGTGAGTTCGAGCCCCGCGTCGGGCTCTGGGCTGATGGCTCAGAGCCTGGAGCCTGTTTCCGATTCTGTGTCTCCCTCTCTCTCTGCCCTTCGCCTGTTCATGCTCTGTCTCTCTCTGTCCCAAAAATAAATAAACGTTGAAAAAAAAAATTATAAAAAAAAAAAAAAAAAAGAAGAAAAAGTCTGCAGCTAATAAAGACCCTGTGCCTGGCTCCTCTGACCGATGGACAGACAGACGGATGGCGAGCTCAAGGGCTCCTACCAGGGGGGGGCCGTCCCCCAAGATGACACACCCACACGCAGCCAGAGAGGGGTACGTGGGGCCTCGACGGGGCAGAGGGAGGACTCGAAACTGCTCTTCAGGTGAGAGCTGCGAAGTCTCGGCTCTGATCTCCTGGAACCCAGGATTTCGTGGAGCATGAGGCCAGAAAGACAAGTTCACAGTGGGGCTGACGACTCCTCCTTGCTGCAGGCCAGCTGCTAAGTGGCTCATAGCGAGGACATGAGCATGGAGGTCATGCAGACCTGGCTGAAGGCTGAGCAGTGGCACCTGTACCATGGAGCCTGTCCACAGAGCCTGTCCACGGAGGTCTGTCCACAGAGCTCTGTGCAAGGAGCCTGTCCACAGAGATCTGTGCACGGAGCCTGTCCACGGAGATCTGTCCACAGAGCTCTGTGCACAGAGCCTGTCCACGGCCTCGCTGTGGCCTTGACGTTGGATGGAGCACACGGAATCCTTTTTGCATTCAGTGTTCCTGCAAATGGAGACTGCTGCTGTTCTAAGCACCAGGACCCCTGTTGTCAAAGCTCCACCCAGCCTCCCGTGCTCCTGCGAGGAGGGCGACAGTGAGGTTCCGGCCGGGAGCCCCCCACTTAGATCACAGCTCCCGCTCTGCACCCCTGACTGTTGTCAGCCATCCTGGGCATCGCGGGCATTTACAGCATCTGTGATCTCTGCCCACTAGAGGCTGGCGGAAACTCCCCTTCAAGTCATGACAATAAGAGACGCCCCCAGACATTTCCAGACGTCCTTGAAGACAAGCCCACCCCCGTGGGAGCTGCGAGGGGCTCCTGAAGAGGCTGCAGGGATTAATTCGTAGATGAGAGTATTCAAAGGTTTTAGAGCACAGGTCTGGAAACACACCCTTGAGAACGTTCTGGAGATGAGGTGTCCCTGGCTCAGGGCCGACCCACTGCAGGCCACAGGCCAGGCACAGACAGTGCTGGTCTGGCCGATGCTCTCCCAGCCCTGCGCTCTGAACGAGCAGCTTGGACTTTAAAATATTGTAAATGTTGTGTCACAAAATAATTGGCTAAGGTGACGACTCAGGCCTGTCAGAGGTGCTGGTGGAAACAGCTGCTCAGGACGTGGGTTTACATCCAGGATGAGGGAAACCAGCCACAGCTGTGCATCTGGGGAACCAGCACCCGATGAGCCCACCAGTAACAGGGCCCATACTTGCACCAGAATGTTCCGGTTTTACTCCAGGCGGTAGTTAATGTTCCCTCAGTGCATTGGGGGGGGGGTCTTTCCCTGGAGCAGGACCCAGGAAATCCAGCCCCTGATGGCGCAGGTGCTGTTGTGGGCACCGTGTAGCCAGGGCTCCTGTGAGGGCACAACCCCGACGCCCGTGCCTCTGACCGTAACAGCGTGTCGCCCCGGCCCCCGGCAGTGCCTGCTGACCCCTTACCTTCGTTTTGCTGTCAGAGCAGGTGAATCCCAGCGCGAAATCCACCGTGAAACACAGCATTTCTCCTTGCCAGCTGCACGTGTATGTTTTGGACTAGAAAAGAGCATTCGTTTCAAGAAAACAGTCTTTAGCAGTGGAGTTTAACATCAGTCAGCGAGTCGCAAAACCCCCACGATCAGAAACGACTGTTGTAAAAGTGCCAACGATCTGCACAGGCAGTGCTTTCTGCTCCTCGTCTACAGGCAAACATGTCCACGTGCGTAGGACTCCACGTCATACCTGCCTTCCCCAGCGGGTTCTCAGGAGCGCTGTGCTCCGGGAAGCCCCGACTGCAGCTCAAGCCACGAACCCCCACGGCCATCGGCACAGCCCACGCCAGCACCCGCCAAGTTACTCTGCCCGGCGGGGAGGTGGCGCTGGCCGGACGCTCTCGGCACCCACCGCCCCAGCAGGTGGCAGCAACCTGACCCTCGGTGAGGGACAGGCCCAGCTGGACGGAAAGTGCTCCCGGACACTAGACGTGGGCTCCACACACCCTTCCCGCCAGCCCAAGCGCACCCACCAGCAGCACGAAGTGGTCACTGGCACATTTCTGGGTTTGAACACACAGGGACAACCATCACATATGCGACGCTTACGTAACTCAGCAGTAAGCCTGATTGAAATCACATGCTAGTATCAGGATAATGGTCATCAGACCTTTCTAGAAAGTTTGTAAATGTATCAAATGAGTTTAATTGTGAGGTCACTGGTGAATACAGTACAGAGATTATCCAACCAAATGAGTAACACTTTAAGAGAAAAGCTCAATTTTAACATGAAAACAGAGGAGGCCTGAAGATGGTGTGGTCCCACCTGACTGCCCTGACGCTCTGTCTGGCGAGGGGAGCGAAGACGCCTGAAGAGAGGCCAGTCCCCTCCAGGTCACTTGTGGAAATGTTGCGCATTTAGGGAAAATCAACATAAGCTACACAATTAGGTTGACCGTTTCAACCTAAATCTGACCAAAACCATAGCAGGTAAACTGAAATTCCAATAAGCTTCCTGCACACGACGAAAACAATCTGAAACCTGATTGTGCAATTAAACTGGTGCTTCTGGTAACGAACCAGTAACTACCTTTTAATGACCCCATAAATCTATCTCACCTAAGTGCTACTTAACATTCGCTCGGTTTTCTCTCGGGTCCCCTGCCTTATTTTCTTCAGGAGACATAAATCCTATCTGTCCTACCCCACGTGGTGTCACAAAACTCTCACTGACGTGTTTCATTTTGAATACCGCAAGCTTGAGATTTCTTAAAAATGTATCTGGAAGAGGGGCGCCTGGGTGGCGCAGTCGGTTAGGCGTCCGACTTCAGCCAGGTCACGATCTCGCGGTCCGGGAGTTCGAGCCCCGCGTCAGGCTCTGGGCTGATGGCTCAGAGCCTGGAGCCTGTTTCCGATTCTGTGTCTCCCTCTCTCTCTGCCCCTCCCCCGTTCATGCTCTGTCTCTCTCTGTCCCAAAAAAATAAATAAAAACATTGAAAAAAAAAATTAAAAAAAAAATGTATCTGGAAGATTGATTTAAGCATTTAAGGAAATTACGTGGTGCATATTTCAATGTCAAGTGCTTTACAAACATCAATTAATTACACGTCACGGCACCATTCCAGGACACGAAATAGCAATCGTGTCGGAAAGAAGAAAATCAATAAGAAAGTTAAGTGACTTCCTCAAGGTTACTTCTCAGTCTCCTACAAATTCGAAAAATATTAAAAGGGCAGCAAATCTCTGTCAGGTGCGTGCACACGCACACTGGTGAGGACTGGTGAAAACGCCTCTGTAACTTCACGCTACCTGTGACGCCCAGAAAACCTACGTCACAGCTGCCTGTCCAGCGAGAAGGGACGTTCAGGACTGGCCGGGCCTGGCCACCCCGTGGAGGAAGGCACCTTTCTGGGCCTCAGTTTCCCCGGATGAAAACATCTAAGGAAGTATGTGGCGCGTGGGGGACGCCCTACTGGCAGAGTGAATACAAGAACACAGACGTGGTTGCAGGAAACCACAAGCCACACCCAGACACTTGGGAACAACCAAACAGCCCACACAAGACTTCCTGTGCCTCGTTTATGTGAAGAGTCCTAAATCCCTCCCTGGACTCGTTTGCTCTTGCTTTGGACAAAACCCTAACGCGACCTGGACTTGCTCTGGGGCCACGGCGCACTGGAAGAGGCAGCCGGCCCGCGGGTCCTACGCGCAGGTCTATGCGGACCAGACGCACAGCAACACGGAAGCCGCGAAGCTCTGGGGACGGAGGGACCGACGGCCCTAACGCGAGCGGCTCAAGCAGGTGGGCCCTGTGGGCCGGGGACGATGTGCCTCGGGACGCACCCCAGGTGAGGCAGGCGGACGCCTGAGTGTTGTGCCCAGCTGCCAGAACCTGAGGTCATTTGAATGTTCTGATGAACTGGGCGGAGAGGACATTTCGGAATTTACCCGCCAAAAAGCAATTCCGGATTTGGCTGGAACTAAAGGGACATCTGAGTATCTAAAAAATGTGCTGGTTAATGACATCCGATAAGTGAAATCATGATTTTGATAAAATCACCTGTAAATTAAATTCGTGTCGCCAAGTGTCAGAGGGTGTTACTAATTGGAAACCACTTCACCCCCTTCCGAACGGGTCGGCCTGGAAGGGGCCCCTCGTGCGGCCAGTGCTGTCGGGCCCCACCTGCTCCCAGCTTGCCTGGGGCTGCGCCTGCTTCTCCGAGGACAGCTCCTACCCGGGCCCTCCCCACCGCGCGGCCCTGACCGCCACACAAACGCCTGCCATCGCGGAGCTGTCCACAGCCACCTTCCCTCTTTTCCCGGAAAGGCTGGCTCGCCGCGGCGCCTGGAGTGCGAGGGGCTCGCAGACGGGGAGACCCACGTCCCATCCACGTGGCACAGGTGACAGCGTAAACGGGAAACCTAGAAAGCTTTTAGAGGAAGACACGGGACGGAACCGCCCTGACCTGGAACGAAACCCGGAGATCTTAGAAACGACACCAAGGACAAGCCAGGAAAGAAGAAATCTTGAATCGGACCTCATCAGAACGAGAACTCTGCTCTGAGACCCACAGGAAACGTACTCTTCTCTCGTCAGGCGGAGTGCCTCCCGCGTTGCCGGGTGTGCCCGACATTCGTGGACAGCCCTGACATCCCACGTATCTAACAGTCCCACGTCGATGCACAGGCGGGTTGTTTGAGGATTTGGACAGCAGCTGCCACCAAGGCTTCTGTGCACAAGGCAAGGAGCGGGATGTCTCCGTCTTAGGGTGGCTGTGCGTTTCATGCAGGGACTGGCCAGATTGGTCACGTCACTTTACATCACCGCCAGCCACGTGCCAGACTCCCCATCCCTCCACGTCCTCACCTACGTGTGGTATCCGTCCTCGGGCGTTTAAATTTCAGTCCTGCCAACAGGTGTGCAATTTGCACTCTCCTCCTAACGACTCTGAGCGTATTCTCACGTGATGGTTTCCGGTCTGCACATCTTCTCTCATGGACTGTGTACTCAAATGCTTTGCCCAAATTTTGTTGGTTTGGTTGTTTTCCTCATTACTGAGCTCCAAGATCTCTATATAGATTATGGCTGCAAGCCCTTTGTGAGATCTACGCCTTGCAAGTATTTCCTCCCACATTTTGGCATCTTTTTCATGTTTCCTGGCACTTGTCTTTCAAATAATACCGTTTTTTTATTTTGATGAAGTCCAAATTATCATTGTTTTCCTTTTATGTGGGTTGTGATTTTGGTTTTATATCTGAAAAACATTTGCATCACTAAGGGTCAGAAAGATCTTACCTACTATTTTCTTCTAGAAGTTTTATAGTTTTGCATTTATACTTCTATGACCCATTTTTTTAAAATATGAAATTTATTGTCAAATTGGTTTCCATATAACACCCAATGCTCATCCCAACAGGTGCCCTCCTCGATGCCCACCCCCACCCTCCCCTCCTTCCCACCCCCCATCAACCCTCAGTTTATTCTCAGTTTTTAAGAGTCTCTTATAGTTTGCCTCCCTCCCCAACTTTTTTTCCCCTTCTCCTCCCCCATTGACCCATTTTTAAAAATGTTTATTTATTTTTGACAGAGAGAGACAGAGCCTGAGTAGGGGAGGGGCAGAGAGCGACACACACACAGAATCCGAAGCAGGCTCCAGGCTCCGAGCTGTCAGCACAGAGCCTGACGCGGGGCTTGAACTCACGGACCGCAAGATCATGACCTGAGCCGAAGTCGGACGCTCAACCAAGTGAGCCACCCAGGCGCCCCTGTCTATGACCCATTTTGAGTCTATGTTCATAGATGGTGTGGGGTATGGATTAAAGTCCATTTTTTTGCATAAATACCCAATTGTTCCAGCAGAACTTGTCCGAGACTTCCATCCTCCCCTGAAGGGCCGTTCCGTGCCAGAGAACGTGGTCTATGTCTGTGTAGGTCTACTTCTGGATTCTGGATTCTGCCGGTCTTTGTGGCAACCGCACACAGTCGCGATGGCCCCAGCTTCTCCAGCTTTGGGATCAGGCAGTGTTGTTCCCTGGGTTTTGCTGTTCCTTTTCCAGTTACCTAAGACATCTTCTGTCCCTCCATTCCCAACATGAAGTTTAGAATCATCTTGTCAGAGTCCACATACGAGGCTGCTGGGACGGCACCTGGAATCTCATCGACGGATCGGCGGCAGGGTCACTGACCTTTTAGCATCTCTGTGACTTCTGGGCCATGAACGAGTCTAGGTCTCCACTTAACGTGGGTTTCCTCTAACTTCTCTCTGAGCCACGCTTTGCAGTTTTGTTACAAGTCGTTTATGTGTTTCAGATTTGTCCACATTATTTCCTATTTTTGATGCTGTTACAAGTATTTTTTGTTGTCTGCTCTTTATATCAGGAAACGAAATGGATGTTTATACATTGACCTTGGATCTTGCAACTTTTTCTTGTAGCTGAACTCCCTTCTCTTGCAGATTCTGCCTGAGTTTCTAGTAGGAATGTCATGAAATCTGTGGGTAAAGACAGTTTACTCTTTCCCTTCCAACCTGGTGTCTCTTATTCATCTTTCTGGCTGTGGTCCTGGCTACTGCCTTCGGTAAATATCAATACAGGTGATGACAGGGGACAGCTTTGCCTATGCTCAGTCTTCGGGGACACAGTCTCTGGCCACTAAGCAGGATGTTACCTGTGGGCACTTCTGTGCCTTCCTAGCAGGTTAAGGAAAGTTTCTTCCATTTCTAGTTTGCTGAGTTTGTTAGATCAGATATGAAGTTGGATTTTGTCAAATATTTCCCTGGGTCTGTTGAAATAATGATAGGATTTTTCTCTTTTAAATTGTTAGCCTGATAGATTAATTTGATTGATTTTATTAAAAAAATTTTTTTAATGTTTATTTTTTAGACAGAGACAGAGCATGAACGGGGGAGGGTCAGAGAGAGAGGAAGACACAGAATCTGAAGCAGGCTCTAGGCTCTGAGCTGTTAGCACAGAGCCCGACGTGGGGCTCATACTCACAGACTGCGAGATCATGACCAGAGCTGAAGTCGGACACTTAACCCACTGAGCCACCTAGGTGCCCCTAATTTGATTGATTTTAGACATAAAACCAATGGTATTTTCCTAGGATAATTTTTTCCTAATTTGACATATTATTCCTGTTATAGAAGAAGTTACTGGATTTTATTAGGTAAAACTGTGTTTAGAATATTTATCTACACTCGTAAAGGACAATGGTCCATAGCTGTGTTTACTTTGCACGACCTTGTCCAACACTGGCCGTGGGGTGATGCTGGGCTCGTGGGAGCTTGAAAGCATTGCCTCCTACTTCCAATTTTCTGGGTTAGTTTGTGTGATTAGTTTTTCCTTTTTTTAATGTTTAGTACAACTCATCAATGACTCCATTTGGGACCGGAATTTCCTTCATGGGAAAGGACTCAGCAAAAACTCCACTTTTAAACCACAAATGGTATCATTTGGGTAACTCGTCTCCCTTTGAGGGAGGCTTGGTGGTTTGTGTCTTACAAGGATTGTGTCCATTCTGAGTTGTCAGATTTGTGTTAATTTTTAGAAATTGTTTATGTAATGTTCCCCGTGTCTTTAAATATCTGGGTAGTGACATTTTGTCCCTCATTCTTAATGCTTTTCCTTTTCATCAATCTGGCAAGACTTTCATTAATTTTTTGATCTTATAGAATCAAATTTCAGTTTCACTGATTTTCTGTTTTTCTTTGGTTTTCTGTCTAGTTCACTGATTTCTACTCCGACTTATCATATTTCTTTGCTTACTTTGGGTCAGACTGCCTGTTGTTTGTTTCCAGTTCCTTAGAAGAGGTTCGTTCTCTGGCTTTAGCGGCTGCTTGAGGCCACAGGACGTCGGACTGTAGAGTGACCCACGCTGCCCTGAGGTCGGCCCGGGCTCCGGCCACGTCTCCCGTCAAGACAGACAGGAGAACAAGTGTGTGTGCACATGCGTGTGAGTGCAAGAATGATGTCTGGAGATTCTTTTCCAGCAAAAAAGGACAAATCATTGGCCGGGTGACGTTCAGCTAACAAGCGGCAAAAGTTAACTTGGTTGGTTTTTGTCTGGTAGAGTCGGAAGACGCCTCCGTCCGGCGGGATGAGCCACCCGAGGGCCGATTTAGGAGGCTGCTATACCCCCCCCCCCCCCCCCCCCCCCCGCCGAGCAGGTTTTCCATCTACCCAGCAGGGGCATCTGGAAGCACCCGCGTTACAGCGTCTGCGTTCGGTGGGTTTCCCGAGGGCTCTGTGGACTGTGCCAACAACCCCGACTTCCCTCATTAATAAATTTAGGAACTACATGACATCCTTGGGCACGTGTTCACCTTACGTTTCCTCGAGAGTCATGACCTCAGCTTTACACGGTCTCCGTTTACTGGAGCCGGACAGGCTGCAGGTGCGGAGGCTGGTGGGAGGGGCACCCGCTCTCGAGGGTTTGCAGAGTGCGGACGCCGGCCACACGCCCCGTCTGAGCATCGTCCTGGCCCAACAACCAGCACAGTTACCTGTTGTGGAACCAAAATCTGTGAACGGAAAGCACCCCCCGCTGCTCTGGCAAGTGTCCCACGACCAGCAGGGGAGATGGTCTAAGCAGACACGGGGACCTCAAAGCTCGGCCGGTGGGGCCGGCAAGCCCTGGTTTGTCTGTAGGACGGCGAGGGTCTCGGTGCCTCGTCCTGTGAGCTCAGAAGCAGCCCACCCGATGCAGATACTCAGACCGCAGGCTGCTGCGAGGACACAGATCCTGTTTCGTTTTTCTTAAATTCCAACAGGATGTGGCTGGTATAGTTAAAATTTAGGTACACTGATGTGCACAAAACGCACAGCACTTTGCACGTCACCCAGCACCACGCGCACCCGATGCCGAGATAGGAGCAAACGTTGTTTGAAGAGTGGACGGCGGGACCGTGGACCACGGCAGGACCACGGCACGGGGACAGGACAGTGGGACAGTCGCGGCGGGACCCCGGCCTGCAGGCGACACGGCACGTACAGCCAGAGGACTTCCGTCTGGTGCCTGAGGGCACCTGTGGAGTTCTGTGACACAGGTGTCACTGGAAACGACTTTAGTTAAACGTGTTGAGCTGGAGACGGGCAGGGGTTGTAAACACCTGCTGGCACACCCCCGATTTGGAGGATTTCTCTGTGGGGTGCTGACCCCGCTGAGGTGCCCTGAGACGCTGCTGTGAGGAAACGGGCCACCAGTTCAAGTCCAGAACTTTCTTCCTGACGTCCTTATGGGGAAGCAGGGATGCGGTGACAGCCGGGGGGATGAAGCTCGCACACGGGAGGAGAACACGTCACAAACGTGTAAACCTTCTCGGGGTTTGAAGGCGGGGCCTCGGGAGGGGCGGAGTCCAAGCCAGGAACAGGAGAGACGCTGAATCAGGCAGAAATGGACGGGGCTGCGGAGGGGCCACTGAGCCCTTCCGAACGTGAGTCTTCTCATCCGTGAAAGAAAGAACACAGAAAACAGGGTCGCGTCTCAGATTTACTTTAAAAGATTAACACAGGGTACAAACTGCACACGGCCTGGCACGGGGGCACGTTAAGATTAGCATAATTCCCAGGGGTGCCTGGGTGGCTCAGTCGGTTAAGCGTCTGACTTCAGCTCAGGTCATGATCTTGCGGTTTGTGGGTTCGAGCCCCGCGTCGGGCTCCGTGTTGACAGCTCGGAGCCTGGAGCTGCTTCGGATTCTGTGTCTCCCTCTCTCTCTGCTCCTCCCCTGCTCGTGCTCTGTCTCTCTCTCTCAAAAATAAATAAACATTAAAAAAACCTTAAAAACAAATTAGTGTAATTCCCAGAGTGGCTCTCGTGTGCACACTATAATCGTTAATTTGCAGAGGAAGTGAAGGAGTTTAGGGAAATATTTTGCCCAAGTTCACGGAGGAAGAAACTGGCCACACATTCCAGAGCACGTCTGCCGTCCTTCCCGCCTCCGAGTCCAGAAAACTGAGAAATCGGGACAGAGTCCCCGGCACTGGATGCCACGCCAGGGGGCAGGAATCGCGAAGGATCCTGCTTCGGAAAGTGGGCGTGACGATTCAGACTGGGGAGGTCTTGGGGGAACTTCCTGTCCTGTACACGGAGACCCCACCACACACGCCGACCCCTCACACCGGACGGTCGCCGTCGCGGCCACGCTCGTCCTCGCCTGCCCGCGAAAGGCCCTCGCCATCTCAATCCTGGATTGTGGAGAGGCTCCCCGGAACCCACCGGCACGCTGCCCTCCCGTCCTGATCCAGACCCGGCGTCCTCCCTTCTACCCGCTGCCCCGCCAGCCCGTCTCTGGCTCTCCCCTCTCCCTACTCGCCCAAATACCGAGGACCCTGCGAGGGGAGCCGCCACCCCCTCCGGAGGCACTTCCCGACCATGCAAGCACGGGTGTCCCGTCCCCACTCTGGACCCAGGGGAGAAAGTCTGTTCTTTAAGGAGAGGCACCGTAATCCACCCAGGGCGGTTCGGACCCTCGCTCTGTTCCGACCGGCCGGGGCGAGACCGGCCTGCAGCCTCCGTGGCCATGGGGCATCAGGGTGCGTCTCCTGGGGTGCCCGTCCGCGACGCCCCCGTCCCCCACACACTGGGATGTCCCCCTGCCTGCAGCACAGCTGGGGACACTGGACACCAGCCGCCCGGCACACGCGGTGACGCAGGATGCCGTCTTCTTCCCACTTTCTGGGGCTGCAAGTGTGGTCACGATGAGCGTCCCTCAAGCTCCCATTTCTCCGCTGTCTGTGTTCAGGGCTCAGGGCTGTGAACAGTCGCCGGATGGGCCAACGAGTCCCCGCGACAGGCGAGTCGGTGTTCAGTGCCTCGGGACCCTTGCATCACCTGCCTGCTGGGGTCACCGAGCTGGCGCCTCTGGCACGTGGCCGCTCGCCGCAACGGAACCACATCCGGGGCCGCCCAGCCGGAGAGGGGGGCCCGGGGGAAGCTGTGACGTGTGTTTCTAGGAACATCTGAGTGTGACGTCGCCATGCAGACTGGCAGGTCGCAGTGACACCCAGTCAGGGACCCCCAGGCCCGAGCAGCCGCTGGAGAGTCGAAGCCACGCGGGGCCTTCCATTGAGAACGCGCGCTCCCAGACGAGGCGTGATCTCTGCACCAGGGCCGACGACACGGGGCTGGAGGTGGCCGCACGGTTGGCGGGAAGCCCCCTCCCTGACATCGCCGCGTGGACCTTCTGCCCGCGAAGGGTCCCACCGTTAACGACGCCGGGGGTCACGACCCCTGCCTGCTCACGCATTTGATGGACGCACGTTTCTGTCCCCCCGCCGACAAGGGCAGAAGCTCAGTCATGTGAACCACGTCATGTTCTCCCTCGGGTCCTGACGGCGGGAGCAAGGCCACCGGGTGCCTCGTCCGTGACAAACGCCCGGGGGACTTCACCGCAAATGAGCCACCTGCGCTGTCTGCTGGGAGCAGCCTGTGGCAGCGTGGCTCGTCAGGGGCGTGGACGTGCCCCCCCGCCCCCTCCATGGAAAGCCCGTGGCTCTCTGCAAACGTGAAATGCGCCCCCTCGCGCTCTCCCGTGGTGACCCGTCACCTGCCACGGACGCTGACCTGGTGGCTCAGGTCAGAATGCTCAGCTTTCAAAGATTCGTTTTTGTCTGGAACGGCGGCGCACCTGATGGCGAGGTCGCGCCCCACCCGAGTTCTCCCGCGGGAGGGTGGGAGGCGCTTACCCTGCTTCTCTGAACTTCCTTGAAAGTGGCCCTCTGGAAAGACCTCTCCCAGGCGGCCAGCTCGCTCCCCAGGTCCACGCTGAAGACGCGACTCTGGCCGTGGCCGACCAGGACGCTGAAGCTGAACGGCCGCTGGGGCGCGAAGCCAGGAGGACCCAGGTGACAGTCTTCGTGGAGCCAGCCGTCGTCCGCCCGCCAGAGCTGGAAAACAGAACGCGTCAGGGCGTTAGTGCGGGAGGGGGTCCCGGCCGAGGGCCGAGGCCCCACGGCCACCAGATGGGGACACGGAGCCACTGTGGACCCGGCCACACGGGGAGCCCCGTTCAGGGCAGGGCCGTCCTCCCACGTGGCAGCTGTGGAAATGAGCCCGAAACAGATTTAGGTAAATCCCACCCAAAGCAGCTTTCACTTAAAGTAGCGGTAACCACAGCGTCCGCTTCAGCGTCTCACTGGAAGGTCTGGTCACGGGACCCAGGTGCCCTGATCTGGCATGAACACGGCCCTAACCAGGCCCCTCGCCGCCGGGTCGCGGGGCATCACCGGCTCTTCTGTCCTGGGCAAAAGGACCCCTGCTCAGAACCCCCCCGAGGCACCGCAGGACCCCCAGCCGTCCAAGGCGTACTTGTATCATCCCAGGGTCCTGGCCACACAGAACCAATGTCCAGAAACATCCCGAGAGCAAAGGTTGAGGCAGAGGAGCCCTGGATGCAGTGGACATCGGGTGCACACAGACATCGGGTGTGTGCACTTCCTTCCCGAGTCGGTGGCAGATGCAGCTAAGGAGAGGGTGACTCTGGGCCTCACTGGTCTCGGGTCAGCACAGCCCAGGACTGGACGCTCAGGGGACGCAGTGCTGCACGCGGCAGGCAGCGCCCGGCGAGTCTCCCCTCCCTCTGTGTGCTGGCCTGCACACGCCCCTCTTCTGCTCTCCACACACACACACGTACTTGCATACGCCCCTCTTCCCGTCCACACACACACACGTACTTGCATACGCATACTCACACACGCACACACACGTACTTGCATACGCATACTCACACACGCACACATGTACGTAAGCATGCACCTTCCTCTACTCACAGCGTGCTCCGGCCTGCACCTGCCCCTCATCCCTCTCTCCACACGCACACACATCTGCACACACACGCGCACCCGCACTGCCCAGGCGCTGATCCTCCACGTGGACTGTGCCTCAACCACCTTGTCCAGTGAAGGGGACAGAGGGCAGACTCCTCGCCAAGGGACCCCGGTGTTCACCGTGGCTCAGGTGTGCAGGTAAAAGAGACTACGGATGTGTGCAGGCGGCTCGTGGGTTCTGGGGGCTCCTGATTCTCCTCCGGCCTCGGGACGTCTCTGCAGGGTTCGCCTGTGCGCCCTGTCCCTGCTGTTGGTCCTTAGCGGTGTTTGCACCTGCACATGGTCAGATTCCTCCTGCCTCACAGGCGGGTGCACATGTGTGTGCGTGCCTGTGCACGTGCGGGTGTGGTGTGTGTTCCTAGCCCTAAACGAACCCTGGGCACAGAGACTGCGCCCTGATTTTGGACCCCGCCCCCCGATCTTTCACATGAGACTGCCCATCATAAACCACGAGTACATCCTAGTCACCGACACAACGTCTCAGAAATCGGGTCTGCAAGTACTGAACTTAACTGTCTAGACCGCCGACCTAAGGAGACGGTTCGGGAAGCGTCTGTGTGGGCGATGCCGCCAGTGGGACGGCCAATTGCGCTCTCCTGTCCCTGGTTACACTGGGAGCTCGTATTTCCATAGGAGGAACACAGGACTTTCTGTGCCAAGGGTTAGCTGTCCACCTCTGAGGCTGTTTTGGGCTTTAAGACGCAGGCACAGGAGGGGGTCAGGCGCTGAGAGTGGCAGCACAGAGAAAGCACGAGCCACCAGTGCCCCCAGTGCCTGTTAGGTCCTCACGCATTTGCACAAAAGCACGTTGTGATTGAGGCGCTGCTGAGCGGAGAGACGGGGTCTGAGCTCACACGCGGCTGGCGGGCTTCCGACAGTCGACAGTCGGGGCCAGTCCTGGAGCAGGAGCGGACCCCCTGCCGGCCCCGTAAGCATACAGAACCCCGCACGTCCCCTTTTCTGACAACGAAACAAAAAGAGCACATTTAAAAATTACCTGGAGTTTTCCCACTCCTGTGTATTTGCTCTATGTACTTATTTGCACATTTGAAATTATTGTATCAATGCAGAGAACGCGAAAGAGAAATAGTTCTGCTAGGGCTACTCTGTATGCCGCCTGTGGGTTTTATCCCCTCCAAATGCAGTGTCTGCACATGTACCTCTGCACGTAGTGGGGTTTTTAATAGACTACTTAAATAGACGGTTTTAAGAGACTACTTAAAATACATAATGTTAGGTTTCTAAGTATTGCTCAGTGATATTGTTATAATTCTCCAAATGGCCACTACCTTAAGGAGCAGAATTTAGATTTTCACCTACATGGCGATGTGACTCTTGAATTACTTATTTAGATCAGTTGTGAGGAGCAAGGTCACTTTTCAAGGAGTAACGTGTTTGCCACTCAAACCAGTGAGCGGAGCTCTGCCTTTACGGACAAATACGAGGAAATACAGATCGCTCTGGGAGCAGCCTGGGAAGTCCCAGGGAAGAACACGGAAGGATTTCGGGGATGACATTACTTTCTGAAGCACAGAAAACAACATTAATGTCAGTGACCTTGGTGGTCCGTATGGAGCTCATTTCCACAGACATTTCTTGTGGCCTCCGTGTGAGACGATAACTCAGTCAACAGGGCTCGGAAATGAGCCGCCAGGCTGGGAGGTGAGTGGCTCCCCCCTCCCCGGATGCACCCACAGCATCTGCATTAGAACACCTGGTTTTAAGCCCCTCGGAGCTGCAAATCCCGTTAAGGGCCAGCTCCCTCCCCCCTCCCCCCACCCCCCAGGACCTGGACGTGTCCGAGGAACACAAACATCCAGGAACGCTGTGCCCCTGCACGGTGTCAGGACTATTCCAAGTTGCAGAACTCTGTCCTACCGTGAAGACAGACAGCTCACTTTGACTCTGGGTCACACAGTGGCCCGGGCTCCCTCTCCCGACCCCACCCCAGCCCTCAGAGACCCTTTGTAGCAAAGCCCTGGAGCCAACCCCCACCCCCCAACCCTGTGCAGGGTCCTCCCTGATGCAGGTGCAAGTTCTCGGCTCAAGGGAGGGGCTTCCAGACATTCACGGAGGAGGACAGGAGCCCCTTCCCTGGGGTCCCAGCTGCCTGGCGGGCCACTGGAGAGCAGGCTGAAAATTCTTACTGCGGACTCTAGACAGATTCCAGGGACTCCAAGGGTCCCAAGGAGTGGAACAGAATAGGATTTAAGATGACCCCGGGTCGGGAACTTACTAGCCACCCTGTGCTTATGGGCTCTGAGCCCGAAGATAAGGAGGATTCGCTCCCCGTACGAGAGGATTAACTCCGATGTAAACGGGGGGCTTAGCAAGGCCCTGGGCAGGCATCCCACAGAGGTAGATGCTGCTATCTAGATCCTCTGCCAAATGTGAGTTAACTTAAATTTTAACCGAAAAATTTCAGGTTGGGTATTCTTCCGTTGGAGGACACATCCCCCTCCTCTCCCGCCAGACTCCCCAGAGTCGACTGGCGCTTCTGTTTGCCGCTGTCTGTGAGCCGCGTACAACCTACATGTGCAATCAAAGCCCATGGATGCAATTTTCTCATCTATTTGTGATGAGAGTTGAAATAGAGAATACGTAATTGAAGAATCGGAAAAAGTAGGGGCGCCTGGGTGGCTCAGTCGGTTGAGCATCCAACTTTGGCTCAGGTCACAATCTCACGGTCTGTGAGTTCGAGCCCCGTGTCGGGCTCTGTGCTGACACCTCAGATCCTGGAGCTGCTTCGGATTCTCTCTACCCCTCCCACACTCTCTCTCTACCCCTCTCTCTCTACCCCTCCCACACTCGTGTTATGTCTCTCTCTCTCAAAAATGAATGAACTTACAAAAAAAAGAACCAGAAAAAGTCATTTCTTAGAAGAAAGTCAGAGAAACAAACATACAACAACAGGATTCATTCCTGGATGGAATACTAATGGCCGTACTTGGAAACAGTCGTTCTGACGCAAATCATTAACAACTGTTGCTGATGGTGCCAGTTCTTCTGATATCGTACATTTATTTCAACCTTTGAAAAGCGAATTAAATGCTTATAAATAAGTTTAGATTTGTATGTGCACAATGATCATCCACAACTAAAGGTGTGTACCAAAGGGGGTATCATTTTGTAGAATCGCCATTTAGGACATCCAAATAAGACATTCGACTGACAGAACACGATCTCCTTTTTAAAGAAGTTCCATGCTACAAAATTATCCTTATTATTATTATTTGCGCCATATGGGATTAATATATGTGCTGTGGCTGTTCTCCCGACCAATGTAATGGTTTGCTAATCATTTCACAACATGTTTACTGGTCTTCCTGGAAGAAATGCTGGATAAAAACAGAAACGGCTGCACAGTTATTAACGAAGCACGTCTGTACAAAATGACGGTCTTTGAAACACATCCCGACACCAAAAGAGCACCTCAGACGCGGGAAAGCCGTGTAAAAGCCAGAATGCGACAATGTGGAACTTTTGTAAAATAAAGGGGAAAGACATAAAATTTTCCTCTACAATTATCTCGTGGAATATCGACGAATGAAAATCGACACGTATAAATTGTCACGAGAATCACTTCAACATAATGGTTCCTTCTCCCACTGTGATAATAGTATTATGGGGACGTATTTCCCTCGTAGGTGTTATTATTACATGCAGCTTAAAATTCCAGACCTAAATTTAAAATTATTTTTGAGGACATTTTCCATTTAAGGAGGCATATCAAAATTTAAAACATTAAATTTTCATTCAAAACTTCTAACTTTTGACTAATG
Source organism: Prionailurus viverrinus (assembly GCF_022837055.1). Lineage (NCBI taxonomy): Eukaryota > Metazoa > Chordata > Mammalia > Carnivora > Felidae > Prionailurus > Prionailurus viverrinus. Next base: position 1,716,692 of record NW_025927604.1, read on the forward strand.
ACTCCTGGGGGTCAAATTCTCAGACAAAACACATGAAAAACGGCATTGAATATATTTTTACTTTCCGCTTCGGTACAGACTTCCTACTTTGCTGTGCGCACTCCTGCGTGAGAAAGACACAGGAGCGTCCCACCTGGGGCACAGCGCTCTCCTGTACCGGGACTCAGACACGGCTTCCTCCCCTTGCGGAGAGGCTCGGACCTCAAGGCTGTGCCTCTTACCCCTGACCTGGGCCTCATCTGCCACGAAGTCAAAGCTCTCCATCCATCCGGGCTGTTTTGTTGCTGGAAGAAATTAGTCCTTGACGGAAACGTCCCCAGAATGAAGGGAAGCCCCCAGCTGGTAGGACACGTCTCCCAGACTCGTGCCGCAGATGATGTGGTCAAGGCTTAGCTGTTGGCCTCTTTAGGGGACGTCTGGAGACAGCTTCCCTCCAAGTGTATGTAACTCACTTCTGATACCTCACTGAAGCCCGAGGGTTGACCAGCCGCCCCCACCCCCAGCAACAAGCATGGTCTGGCCAAGGACAGTCTGCTCCCCGCCACGCTGTGGCCAGTACCGTAGTGTGGGCCTCACGTGGTCTCTTCCTACGTGTGCATACCTACATACCATATAGAGGATGTGTATCACACGTCATCTGTGTCATATATGTTTAGTGACCCGCTTCTCACCAACAGAATATGGTGGAAATGGCTGTCTCTGGTGGAGACGGCGGCCTCTGGCCAACTCAGCAAGGAGCCGAGCCCCCCCCAGTCCAGCATCTTCCAGCAACCGAATTCCACTGACCTCCACTAGTGGGCCTGCAAGGAGACCTTCCACAGAGTGCGGTTCAGCTGGGGCCATAGGCCTTAGGCTGAAATCAGACTCCTCTCGTGACCAGCTGTGGGACGGATGATTCCTGAGACAATGTGTGTTGTTTTACACGCCCAGATCACACTCACAGGTCTCTGACTTCACATTTCAGTGAGTGACTTACTAATGGAGCAAATGAGTTTCAACTACTGTGGAAAGGAGAGTGGAAAGGAAGGAAGAAACGGGCACCTGAGCGGCTCAGGAGGCTGAGCGTCTGACTCCTGATTTTGGCTCAGGTCATGATCTCACAGGTCGTGGGATCGAGCCCCGCGTTGGGCTCTGTGCCGACAGTGCGGAGCCTGCTTGGGATTCTCTCTCTCCCTCTCTCTGCCTCTCCCCTCCTCGCTCTCTCTCTCTCTCTCAAAATAAATAAGTAAACATTAAAAAATTAAAAAAAAGGAGGTATAATTAACGTACAATTATGATCCCTACTGGCATTGTTAACAACAACTAATATTCTCATGGTTTTGTAAAGGTTGTTAATACAACCAGGCCTCTCATCACGAAGGTTCCATCCAATGACGCAGAGGAATTCATTAGTGTTGTAAAATGATACTTACTGACAAGGAGGTGTCAAAGCACAAATGCTGCACACACGACATGAGACTTAGCACCGCAGAAACTTCCAGAATGAACACAGGTGTCTGGGCCACATCTCAAATAAAATGAAACCATTAGCTCTGCTTTAAAGCTCCCTCCGGGTGATTTCCTCGTAAGACAAGGCTGAGAATCACCGGCAGGTGCATCCCTGGCCCTGTGGTGTGGGAGAATCACGGCTCCCGGGATGCAGAGGGCAGGAGGGGACCTCAAAAATGCCCTAAAAAGGCCGTGTTCGGTGAGCACTTCCTTATGGCCGGGGCGTTTGGTCATCACACAATTAACACAACCCTGCAGAGGGTCACAAAATATAGACGACAACAGGTTATTATCACCCCATTTTACAGATGAGGAAACTGAGGCATAAAGAAACAAAGTAAAATTTCAGGTGGTAGAGTCAGCCCTGTCTACATCGAGAGCACGTGCTTCACACACAACAGCAGACCCTCTGTGGCACATTCACTGGGTGCATTCATTTCCTGCCTGTGGACTGTGGGTCAGCCAGACGTCAGCAGGTCCAGGACAGCTGGCTGAGGGCACCGCCTCCCGTGTCTCCTCCCCTGTGATGGGTGGTGATGGCCCTGGCTTCTCACTGAGCAGGGGCAGGAGGCCAGAGACAAGCCTCCCCCCCAGCCTGGGCACAAGTCACAGCTGGGAGCACCCCTGGGCCCAAAGCAGGCGCCTCCGGGTCACCGGGATGGGGTGGGACTGACCTCTTCCCGCCTGGCGGAGTCCCCTGAGCCGCTCAGTGACCAGGTTTTGCATTTCCCAACCTCTGTATCATTCAGTGTGACCTGAGGTCTGCTAAAAGCCCATCCGTGAGACGCCCGTGTCTCCTGGCTGGTGTAGCCTGGTGCAATCCCCACTCAAATCCCCAGTTGTCTTCTTCTCCGACATGTCAACGCGTGACAACTGCAAGCAAGCAGGAGTCGCACAGAGCGCTCCCAGGAAACCCCGACCCCTGACCTCATGAGTCCCAGATGAGGTGTCAGCCCAGGAGAAATGGAAAACTTGTTTCGTGGCAATGGATTCGATACTTTGGAACTGGGTGATTCGAAAGCTTGGGATGGATGTTATTGGTAAAACTTTGCCCTTTCTTAGCCAGTGAATACTTTCCCTCTAATAGACGTGGAATATTTGATCAGTCATTCTGGTCCGCTTGGGCCAGACTTTGAAAAGAAAAGCTGGGAAGCTGGGGTCTGTATCTGACCTGTTAAAAACAATGGCAATGACAACAATACACCTAAGATCCTGGAACATATTACTGTAAGAGGCAGTGACTAAAACACTCTCTCCCCAGTATGTGTGCACATACACACTTGTGCACGCTCTATCGATCCACCGGTCCACCCACCCATCCACCCACCCACCAATCCACCAATCCATCCAACCATGCATCCTTCCTTCCTTCCATCCATCCACCCACTCACCAACTCATCCATCCATCCATCCATCATCCATCTATCCACCAACTCATCCATCCATCCATCCATCCATCCATCCATCCATCCGTGCATCCATGCATCCTTCCTTCCTTCTTTCCTTCCTACCTTCCTTCCTTCCTTCCTTCCATCCACCCACCAACTCATCCATCCATCCATCCATCCATCCATCCATTCATCCGTGCATCCATGCTTCCTTCCATCCATCCATCCATCCATCCATCCATCCATCCACCCACCCACCAACTCATCCATCCATCCATCCATCCATCCATCCATCCATCCATCCATCTGCGTGAACAGCAGGATGGCAAGTTTCAGGATGGGGAAATGTTATGAATACAGAAGATTTTCAGGTTATCTTACTATCTCAATGGACTCTTAAACCCAAAGGCACATCTTACTTCCATGAGCGCATCTCACGTGCAAAGGATACCTACCTTGTGAAGTTTAAATAGTACCTCACAGAGGTTGTAGGTTTTTTCTGCCCGTACCCAGTCTAATGTGCTTACCTGCAAGAAATGTAAGATACATACATAAATCATAAGCATTTTCTTGTTTAAAAAAAGGCGACTATGTGAGGTGGTGGATGTGCTCATTAGCCCGGCTGTGGGAATCATTTTACACAGGCACACATGTCAAGCCATCATGTTATTCACTTTAACTATTTACAACTTTATCTGTTAATTGTACCTCGTAAAGCTGGGAAGGATTTTAAAGGAGACACAAAAACAAGCATGCTTGTTGGATTACTTTCAGTTGGGTAAATGTAAACATTTACAGCAATGGAGTCAACGTGTCTTTACCTTAATTAAATTCTCCGCCACGAGGAGGGCAGTAGGACACCAAACCTCGCCTGTGGCAGGGGATTGACAGAGAACTTGTGCTCACCGCACCAGTCGGTAACGTAGGGGCTCATCTATTACACTCACTTGGGTACGGTTTTAGAATTCGTTCCGGACTCCTCATACATTAAGTTATGGACCAATTTTCGGTCCCGTCTGGGGAGCTTACTGAGAGGGTGGCTAGTTTGTGTGTGACAGTGTGCTGCGTGTCCAGTCTTGAGACTTAGGATAACTCACTGGTCTGCTCTGTTCCAGAAACGAATACAAATTGGTTGACTTACCAATTTAATCGAACATGTTTCTGATTGGCCTGATTGCCTTTCACAACCATTTTAGCAATGATAATGAAGACATCGTCCAACTTTTCAATGGTGTTCTATGGACTGCAATTCATGTTCACTTACATGCTGTACATGAAAATATTTCGTGTAGAAAAATCTGAAATACTCAACACTGTAACAAATTTTGACTGTGATTGCTTACCCGGTGGCTACCTTGCAGCCACTAAACACACAAATAAGAATGAAAATACTCAGAGGTTCACCGTGTCTTTGAAATGAAAGTACATGATGTACGTAGTTGGTGACCTTCTTGAAATTGTTCCACCAAATAAATACTGGGACGTAACCAGGCATTTCGAGCCCATCACCTGAGAATGTTTCACCAAATAGTTAATGATGTGAAATTACACTGGCATGTTGCCACTTCATATTAACTGATCCAGAGGCAAGTCAGTCATTGCTCTTGTGATTAACAAAACACGAAAATGGTAAAATATAAAGGTGGGAAGGTCAATCACAGTCATAATTGGAAGGTAATTTGGGGGCAAAGTAGAGCATTTAGGCTGCAGCAATGAAGGCAGACACAATTTTTAATTTTTCCAGTTATAACAATGCTGCCTATTTTTGGAGAACCGTGAAAAAGAAAAAAATGGCATTATTCAGAATGTCCTTCCTTAGTAGTTCCCTGTTGCTGTAAATAGGCATGGCTACGCACACTTGTTCAGTGCGCGTGTTGGCCGTTGTCAAGCTTTGCTACGTGAACCCTTCTCTGGCTCAGCCAAAGCACAAACACAAAGTATTCTTAAGTTTCCGCTTGACGTAAATTATCTCCAGAATATTCGTGATGCCCGTCAGGGCTGCCTCCACCTTCTATTTTATTAGTTACGACTCTAGACGCTATCTGGGCTGCACCAACCTAACACTAAAGCCAACAAGCTCCCAGGCAGGGGCCATCTAGGACGTGGCTGTCCCCAAGAAAACCAAGATGGGTGGCATCTACGTGTATTTGTATAATTAGAAGGGAAATAGAAAGTTCAGCCTTGGAGGTTTGTAGGACAGCGGTGAGTGATGGATGAAATCTCAGAAGTGGACATTCCTAGAGTTGTGAACTAACCCTGAATGCAGGCAGGTGTCACCTTTGAAGCAGGTTCCTGGCCCCATGGGGGTGATTCAGACTTAGCCAGTGTGGGAAGGGGCTCAGAGATCCTGGTTTTACATTTGAGTAAATTTACTACTGAGGCCACGTGAACCAGCAGCCTTGCCATCACCTGGGAACCTCAGGACCCACCACAGACTGGTCAGATCAGAATCTTGTCTCAAAAATACGCCCAGGTGGGGCACCTGGGGGGCTCGGCTGGTTGAGGGTCCGACTCGTGGTTTCAGCTCAGGCCATGATCCCAGGGTTGAGGGACCGAGCCCCACGTCCGGCTCCACGCTGAGCATGGAACGTTCTTGAGATTCTCTCTCTCCCGCTCTCTCTGCCCATCCGCACCGTTGGTGTGGGCTTGTTCTCTCTCTCTCAAAATAAATAAATAAACTTAAAAAAAATATGTGCAAGCAATGCCCCTGTTGTGATGATGTCTTAAGAAAATAATCCAAGGGTTACAAGCCTAACCCCTTTTAAAAGGAAAGGCAGACAGACAGGCGGTGGGGGCCGGAGCAGACGCCTATTCGGTCAGAACTCCTTGCTCTGCGAACCAGATGCTCCACGACGTAACCTGCTGATTTCGGAGGCCCTCAGGTGGACGGACCCAGCTGAAGGATCTTCCCTGCCTCTCAGGAGGGGCGAGACCCTCTGATAGGAAGGGAGGGATGTGGAGTGACACTCGGAGCCGTCACCGTGCCTGCCTGTCTCCGGAGAAATACCTCCCTGGACGGGAATGAGACGTGATCCCCTGATCCTTACGCTCCTTCCCGGCGACTCAGAAATCAAGGAAGGGAAAAATGATCCACGATGAAATCTCAGCGTTTCCAGCCAGCAGGCAACAAAATGGAACTAACCAGCCTTTGCAACGTGGAAGAAAAGCGTGAAGGTCTGTAACCCCAGGCCACTGATGCCTTTCCCGAGTCCTGGGAGTTGACAGTTTGTTTCCTCCGGCCACATCTGACTTGGAATGTAGCAGCAACTTCAGGCTGGAAATGCACTATCTTGGCGTCCTTCAATCTCATTGGGGAACACCTCCCGGTGGCCCCAGAGGGGACACAGAATAATTCTGCATCAGACACACAAGTATCTAGTGTTTCTTCAATCTACAAACCTTCAAATGAGTTATTTCTTTCCAGGTAAAAATTTTTAAATGATAGAATACATTTGCCTAATTGACATTCTTAAAGTTGCTTCTACTATTCCCTGCATATTCATAAGGAACTGCCACATAATTTATACGTTAATGCTGTACGATGCTGTAAAATTGACTTCGTGACTGTTATTAACACATTTTAATGATTTTTGAAAGCACGTTGCTCACGTTTTCTCAGATGCCAACTTGCAAGTCAGAAATAACCTGCTGGCTGGAAGGAGAGCACAGTGATGAGAACAACCCCGGCTTTCGTCGGCCCGTGTGAGCACCTAGGAGGGCCCGAGGCCGGGCCAGCCCCCAGCCCTGGGCTCTGCCTCCTCCGGGCAGGACCTTGAGCCGGAAACTGCGGACGCCCCCCCCGCGCCTCTCTTCCACTTTCTGCCCTTCTTTTCCGTCCTCTGCTTCAACATCATCCCTTTGGCTCGACCTGATGAAGCTCAGAAGCCATCCTCGAATACGGGACTTTCTCACGGGACAGCGACAGCGACTGGTGGGGGACATCTGCGAATTTACCTCCCCTGGACCCTGCTCTCCCAAGAGGGTCCTCGTTTACCGAGTCGGAGAGATCGTCTCTCTCCTGTGCCCCCATCCCCCCTCTGCTCAGTGTCCGTGCGGAGCACGGCGGTGTGCTCACTGCGCTGCCTGGGGGCCAGGGCGGGAAACCGGCCCGGAGGTGTGTGGGGCGTGACCAGTGGTCGTCTCGCGTCTTCTGTCACCAGAGCATAAGTCACTGTGTACAGATGCTGCGAACGTAACGTAGGGCTGTTACAGATTTGGGCAAAGCAGACACTGTGATCGGCTGCAGGACACAAGCCCCGGCCGGACCGAAATACCTGCCAACAGCGAGGTCGGATTCCCTTGCCGTATTCTGGGTACTGCTCTCACAACGAGACTTGCCGAGCACCAATACCAAAGTCCACCTGTTAACTTTAAATGCTCTGGCGTCTTCAACCACGTCTACGAACACGTAGGTGCGGTCTCTCGGGGCTCACAGCGACCCTGCGGGGGGGAGGGGGGCGGCGGCTGCCGTCTGCTGTCCCTGTCCCCAAAGCGAGCAGACTATCGAATGAAGGGGGAATAACACACCTAGTCCCACAGCCAGTGATTACAATGCACAACTTATTCCACCAAACCACTCTTTCCCTGGGGTTTTTCAGACTGAAACTTCTTCGTTGTCTTACAAAGTCTTCCGAGTCCCCATTTAAAAATAGGCTTTTATTATTTTGGATAATGCATGAAAACGGTTTGTTTAAACAAGCATAATACCATTAAGTGATGGGGGAGTTTGATTTTTTTCTATTTAAAAAGTAAACATGTTTCTGCTTGTGCACAAGGACCTTGGAAGTCCCTGCTCCGGTGTAACAAGTGAGAACCTCGACAGACTCTTCACAGATCCGTGAGAGCCACAGGGGAGGACACAGGGCGCACCACGCCCCGAAGACAGGTCAGGAGGTGTGGAGTCCACGGCGGGCACCAGGGCAGGCGGGAAAATCTGGCCTGTCATTAGTGAGCTGCTGAGAGTTAAAAACTGCAGGGCCACCCAGTCACAGGGTGGGGGAGACCCCCCAACAGTGTGAGATTTACCTGCAGGAGCTCAACCAGGTTCCCACAGAAAACACCGGGGAAAGTCCCTTCGGAGACGTTTGAAATGTCCCAGAGCCCAGCTCTGCACAGGCCTGCCCTCAGGGAGGCTGGTCAGTCAGACCGGAACCTGGTGGGGTTTCATCAGAGCCTCCCTGCGCAGGGGAAGGGACATCCCAAGTCCAGTCCCCCACCCACCCTGCCCCACAGAAGGGGGTAGATAAACCAGAGAACGTTGGGGAGGCTCAGAGTCCAGGGGCTCAGACTCACGAGGGACTGACACATCATCACAGGACCTCATATCCCGGCCGTTTTTACCCGGAACATCGTGTCTGTTAAGAAATTAACTTCCGTGAGAACTCAGCCTAGCCATTCCCAGGACGTTACTTTGTGGATGCAGACGTTCTAACCTTCATATGCATATGGAGGCAAAGGATCCCGACAGGCAGCCTGATATTGAGGGAGAAAGGTTGGAAAACTGACACCAACCAACTTCAAGACTTACTACAAAGCTACAGCGTTCACCACAGGTGGTTTAGAGCCACACAGATCAATGGATCAGAGAGAGCTCCTAATCCCATATAGTCACTGACGGTTCACAAGGGAGCAAAGAAAACAGAACAGAGCCTAGACGGTCTTTCATCAAGTGACTGGGGAACAAGGGGACGTCCGTGTGCAAAATAATCAATCTCGACCCAGACCTTACACGCCTGACGAAAAGCTCAGCATCAGTCAGAATCAAAATGCAAAATGTAAGACTCCTAAAACATAACATCGGGGACACCTAGGTGACCTTGGGGGTGATGATGACCTTTTGATCCAACACCACAGACGGGATCCATGAAGGGAAGAACCAATGAGCTGGACTCCATTAAGGTTAAAAACACTGCTCTGAGAAAGACAAAGAGAGAAAGAGGACGAGCCACAGACCGGGAGAAAATATTTGCCAAAGACACATCCAAGAAAGGACTGTTACCCAAAACATACAAAGAACTCTTAAAACTCAACAGTTAGCGAACAACCTGAGTAAAAAAATAGGCCGAAGACCTCAACAGATGCCTCCCCAGTGAAGAGACAAAGAAAGGCAGCAGATGCCTCACTCGTCTTCCGCGAAACGCAAGTTAAAACCACACGGGGTCCCACCGCACACCCGTGAGAATGGCCACAATCCGGATCCCCGACAACGGCAGGTGCTGGCGAGGACGTGGGGCAGGAACGCCCACTCGTGGCAGGTCGCGACGCAGAATGGTGCGGCCCCTTTGGAAGACAGTGTGGAGCCTCCTCACAAAACTAAACACCAGACGGTCCAGAGATCACACTCCTTGGAATTCAGTCAAAGGAGGTGAGAACTTACGTCCACGTGGAAACCCGCACGTGGATGTTTACAGCAGCTTTATTCGTAACTGCTAAGCTCGGAAGTAACCAAGATGCCCTTCAGTAGGTGACGGAAAAATAAACTGTGGTCCATCCAGACAACGGAATCTCATTCTGCACTAAAAATACATGAGCTACAAGCCACGAAAAGACGAGGAATCTCAGATGTTACTGAGTGAGGGAAGCCAGCGCGAAAAGGCCACGCACTATGATTCCAACCACAGGACAACCTGGATAAGGGGAACCCACGGAGACAGTAAATGATCGGTGGTTTTGGGCCACAGCACGGGCGGGGGTTGGGCTCAGAGGATGTTCAGGACAGCGAAACCACTCTGTAGGATGCTGTAATGGTGGACGCGCATCACAGCACCCTTGTCCAAACCCAGAGAATGGATGTTTAGCAACAAATGCTAAAAAAACATTAGTACATTTGTTCTGAGTAGAATTCTATGATTGTTTTTTTTTTTTAATTCAGAAAACCCTTTGGCCTCAGTAAATTCACAGCATTGTTGGTTTAACAAAACACGTGCAGCTACACCCAAGCCGGTGTCCTGGGGGGGTCCTGGGACAGGAAGAGCGTCAGTGGACAGGCTGGTGAGGACAGCAGTGTCTGGTTTAGTTACCAGGAGGGACCACTGTCCAGTTTCACTTTCAGCAAAGGGACCACAGTCACATTTGGTGCCCACCTTTGGGGAAACTGGGACCCACAACTCTCCATACCACGCATGCGACTTCCGGTAAATCTAAAATCATTCCCAATTAAAAAGCTTATTAAAAAAGCTATATTGACGCGTGAAAACTTGCATCATCGTCTCGATGCCTGGAGGTAAAATGTGATTCTGCCCTTTCATTATTCTTCATTTTTTTAAAACCACTTTCTTGGGATATGATCGCCATCCAACAAGAACACAAATTTAACGTACGCGGCCCGATGCGTTTGGAGGTGGGGCTCCACCCACGACACTGTCTTCCCACCACGCACCCCCCGCCCCAGACAAAGACTGGGTGCTGGCGGGAACGTGCAGAGAGGGAGCCACGTGCACTGTCGGTGAATGTGAGCTGGCAGGGCCACCACTGACAACAGTGCGGAGGGTCCTCAAAGCATCAAACCTGGAGCTACCACGTGATTCGGTATTTGTGCAAAGGAAATGAAATCCGGGCGTCCACACACTCAAACTTCCATCCAGTGCTATTCGCAACAGCCGCACACGGACACAATTCAAGGTTCATCGCCCGGTGGGCAGAGAAAGAGTGTGCCGTGTGTGCATAATGGGACATGGCCCAGCCTTAAGAGGAAGGAAACCCGTTATTTACTTTCAACGGCAGAAAGTTCCATCGACACTGCACACAGCGCATCCAAAGTTCTGGACGCCTGAACCTCCCAGGTCCTGTGGTTCCTGGTCCTGATGCCCACAGAAGCTGCTTTGACTGATACCCGAGGCAGAGCACATGTTATGTACCTGGTTCACTCAGGGAGAAAGGCGTCGTCGGTGCTAATTTGAAAACAAAATTGCAAACTATGGCATTTAGCGTCAGGTTTCTACGAGGGGCCCTGCTGAATCAGGCTGTTTGGTTATTTTCACAAAACTTGGGGGATGTGAAGGAAAGAGGAACTTTTAAAGTTTCATGACCTGTTCTGTTTCGTCTCTGGGTTCTCCGACCACGTAACGGACGGGCTCTGTGCCCCCACCTCCGGGCCGGGGAAGGGGTGTGAGCGGGAGGGCCTCCCGCGAACACTGGATCCCATCGCTGCTTCTCATCAGCAACCCCTTGCCCGCGGAACGTCAAGGCGTCCTTACCGGAGCGGTGCTGAAAACATACAGCAAAGAGCCTTTCAGGGCCAAGAACTTGGATCTGAAGGTCTCACGGGAGCTGGTGCCTTCGAGTCTCTCCCTGACCCAGCCCATGTGCACAACCTGCAAAAGAAAGCCTGTGTAATTAAAGCAAAGCCTTCGCAGCGGGCACGGTCGCAGGGCTGGAAGCGGCAGAGACGGGCACGCCCAGAACCAGCAGGTGTCCTAACCCTGATCAAGCAGACGGATGTGAAAGGTAGTGTCCCGGGGCGGCCCCGGGGCTCTGCACCTGCCGGGCTCCGTGTGCGCGTCTGGGCACCGCCGGACCCCTCGCCTGAGGCAGAGTTGTGCCTCCCACGCATCTTTCAAAACACAGTATTAAATCACATCCTCTCAGGGGCTAGGATTTCGGATTCGTCCATGAGTTTGCACAGAGCTGACGCACGTGGGAAAGGTGACTGTTTCTTTAGCGTTCCACTTCCTGACGAGAGTGAAGAGAAGACAACGATGTTTGACTCTTACGACTGGCATTTTGTGTGCAGGCTGTAACAAATCAGAATAGGATCCAAAAAGCTTACGGAAGCAGTGATTTAACCTAAGTGTTCAGTGCACGAACACAAACTAACGTTAAGCTGAAGTCCCTGCGTCTTACCCCAAATTTTGATGTGACACATATTTTGTAGTAATTTCATTTTAATTTCCTCCTTTTGCCACGTTTACAAGAAAAAGTAAGTGCTTAGAGCAGCTTCACGTGTAAGTAAAGCGAAGGGTGAATTACCACAGACATGCCAGGAAACCTTACGAAATAAAACCGTCCCACGAGCCGCTTCAAGGCGGTGCCCTGGGGCTCACTGGGGCGCCCAGCCGGGGCTCAGGTAGGTCCTCTCCGCTTCTGCGGTTTACGTGACAAATTCCTGACAGCTTTCACTCTTACGGCCGGTGAAAGACGTCCTAGGTCAAGATGCCAGACGAAGTTTTACAAGAAGAAATGTTTAAAAACCAGATTGTTAATCTGAAACATCTATAAATTGCATGTGAACTTAATGAAACTCCGTGTGTAATTTAATTCCGCCTCGATTAATTAGCAAAGAAATAAGTTACAGCTTAGCTATTATTAGAAACGTTGCCTGCTTTGTGAATCTTTTTTGGGTATATGTAGTTCATAAATAATTTCAAGGGTAGCTAATATTATCTTTTACATTATGAATTTTCTAATGGCTTATTATGTGTTCCAAGAAATGTATATTATAATTTTAGGAACACCTACCTGATTATGTCACTGTAAATTACATTAAGAGGACATGACCATTCATTATAATAAATGAGCACGTTTTCATTTATCTCTTCTGATTCCATTTCTATAGGAAAGCCTTTTTTTTCACTTGACCGAGTCAAGATAATTAGGTAAGTGTTCGTGAGACGACGCCGTAGGGTCGGCCCTTTACACAGAAAATGCCCACGTTATCTGAGATACTTAGGTTTCTTTTGGGTTTGATGAGCCAGGCATCCACATTTCCCTTTACTTCAGGTTTTCTAGAAAAAATGTAGTTTGGAAATGTACAGAACTGCTTGTTGTTTTAGCAGGGAGCGCGTGTTCGGGTTCGCCCGGGACCCTTTTAAATGCACATGTGTTGTTTTCAGGCTGGCCGGCATCCCGGAAGGACCCGCCTCTGTTTGGATGGCAACATGTACAGCCATCTCACTCACTGAACGTGAGTCTAAAATCGTCTGTGCTGGGTTTTCTGTGTGATCTGCCGATTCTGTCTTGTAGTTGTTCTTGCAATTTCAGTAATCCCCAAATACGTTTGCTTTTAAAAGTATTTAATCAAATAGTATGTTTTTTCTACATACCAAAACCAGGAATTAACGGTTCAGAATGAAAAAAAGCATGCCTTCTCGTTCCTAAGGGCCCAACATCACAAATCTAAACTCCTATAATACACACAAAATGTTTACTTTTTGGAGCACATGTGAGATAATCTGTATGTACCCAAAGCACACTGAGACAAGGCAGGGGTAGCTCTTCAGAAAGTCCACACGGTAAAGCTCGTCTCTAATATTTCCTTCCAAATGAACTAATTTGAGCCCCCGAGGGGAAAAAGAGTTCAGAGGCGCCTGGATGGCAGGCCAAGGTCTCCCAGTTTGTGGGTTCGAGCCCCGTGTCGGGCTCTGTGCTGACAGCTCGGAGCCTGGAGCCGGCTTCAGGGTCTGTGTCTCCCTCTCTCTGCCCCTCCCCACTCGTGCTCTCTCTCTCAAAAATAAACAAACATTAAAAAAAGTTCAAAGTAATAAGGAAATTTTGAGGTTAGAAAAAGTCTTTAGATTTCCCATTACCGCTTGCTTATCTTATGGGAGAGAAAACTGTGGCTGAGTTGTTAATTTGGCCAAAGTATGTCACCAGTGAAGGGATTACTTGGGATTAGAACCCAGGTGTTAGGGACACTGGCATCACACTGGCGTGGCTTAGCGTGTGACAACATCTTGCTAAGACCAAGCAGAGCACAATTACCCCACTGCCTCGAGGTCCCTGAGCCGTAACTACCTAGTGCTCTCAGTATCGGGAGTTTTGCTCCTCGGATGGCTTGAAGTTTCCCTGAACACTGGTTCCTGATTTTCTGCTGTGATTCCCGATTTTCAGAGTGAAACACAGCGTGTTCTGAATCCCAGACCCGAGGCTCTTCCTCACGTGCCAGGAGACACAGGTACATCCTGAAAGGCCAGCGCGTTCCTCCAAGCATGGTACTTTCAAGCCCCGTCAAAGCCACACACTGCGCGTGCCCACGTGTGCACAGCCCTGACCGCAGTGACCTGCCAGCAGGGTCCCGGGGAGCGTCCCCACTGAACGACTGAAAAGCTGAGTTCTGGGTCACCACCCGGACCATCCCTCTCTCCTGTGGTCTCGAGAGAGTCTCTGATTTACCATAAAAACAATTCCACAGACATTTTGCTAATTTTGAGATCCAATTTCAGAACGGTAAATTATTCCAGGAGAGAGCAGAACCGATTGGTCGGTTCCCACCTCCCCCCCCCCCCCCCAGCCTGGAGAAGACACGCTTTACGTGTGGACAGTGGAGCTCTGCCCTCAGTGGAAGAGTCCACAAGAGCCTCCACGTTAGAAACACAGCGCAGACTGAGAAAACGGTATTTTCTGTACAGGACTACGAAATGAATCCTGTATGAATTTAAAGGCATCTATGGAACTATCACCCATTAACAGCTCACCGCCCTCCTTCAGCTCCCTAAGGCAAAACAGATGATCGTGTATTCAGAAAAATGTTACGAGAAAAAGAAGTTACGTTTAGAGCAGCTTTCCTTAGAGTTTGTTTCTTTCCTTCTCTCTCTCTCTTTCTTTCTTTCTCTCTTTCTCTTCCTTCCTTCCTCCCTCCCTCCCTCCCTCCCTCCCTCCCTCCCTCCTTCCTTCCTTCCTTCCTTTGATGTTTGTTTACTTTTGAGAGATAGAGTGCGAGCAGGGGAGGGGCAGAGAGAGGGAGACAGAATCCGAAGCAGGCTCCAGGCTCTGAGCTGTCAGCACAGCGCCCGACGCAGGGCTCGAACCCATGAACTGCGAGGTCATGACCTGAGCCGAAGTCGGCCGCTCAACGGACTGGGCCACCCAGGCGCCCCTAGAGTTTCGTTTCTAATTACAAAACGTGCACTCGTGGATGGACTCAGACACAGGCCTAACTGTCCCTCTCGCGCAGCAAACACGGACCGGCACAGACAGACGAGTGCCCCCACCCCGCGCCCACGCCTGATCGCGAGCACCATCTAGAGCGTGTGTGGGCGCTACTTAAAGCAAACTGAGCTCACTCTTCTCGGTTTTCTGCACCTCAAACCTGCGAGAGGCAAATCAGAAAACTGATGGGCAGGGAATAAAAAGTCTGCCCTCACAGGACGGCTTCAACTGTGACGTTTCCAGAAAGAGCCAGTGACTTCGTGGCTTCACAGTGCAGGCACCTGGCGCTCAAACTAGTTGAGCGTGATGGGTCACTCGCGGTGCTCGCAGACCGAGCGAGTGAGGGCCCTGAGTCGGGGGGCAGCACCCAGCCCTGGAAGGAAGGAGGTGTTGACTCCCCACGACGCGGCCTTGCAGGCGAGCCTGGGGCCCCGGGAGCGCTGTTCCCACACACCTGCCGTAATTCCTGCTGGCCAGAGGCCGCCCCGGGGCAAGGCCCTCCAAGTGAGGACGTTCTCTAGGAAAATTACACCGTGCTCAGATCACGCAGGGGAAAACCCTCTCGGCTTAACTACTCACAGTGACACAGCTGTTTAATCGCACTTCCTCAGAGCATGTGCCGACAGCTCGGCTATAACGTGGCACCGGGGACCAGAACCCCCTCCCTAAGCCGTTTCCGCTAAAACTGAGCAGTTTGGTGGAGC
Organism: Prionailurus viverrinus; assembly: GCF_022837055.1. Taxonomy (NCBI): domain Eukaryota; kingdom Metazoa; phylum Chordata; class Mammalia; order Carnivora; family Felidae; genus Prionailurus; species Prionailurus viverrinus. The sequence goes on from NW_025927604.1 coordinate 1,732,137, forward strand.
TGATACTGGGGGAAGGACCCCTGACTTCGGTCTGCTCGTCCTCCCCAGATTTCCAAATCAAGCTCCAAATCCAGAAGCTACTGTAGAGACTTGTTATAGGATCAACACGAAAAACACAAGCCCTACCTGGTCACAAGGAGAACAGCCCTCATTCACCATTTTCATCTGTGAAGAGAGGGAAGTGAGAAGTCACTATGACAAGAATATTAACGCCATCATTTCTTCGCCTGTCGAACTGGCAACTGAAATTAACTAGCCGCGGGAAGGGTCCTTGGGAACAAGTTTCTTTTACGATGTATTTCTAACCTAAAAACCAGACTACGTACAAATGTACAGCAGCAGTTCCCACAACGAAAAAAAAAACAGTATTAGCAAAAAACAATAGTAGCAAGAAACTACTAGCAAAAAACAAAACTAGCAAAAAACAATATTAGCATACTGAAGCTGTTCTTTTTCAAATATCAGCATCTTGTGTGAGTGAAGCTATGGGACCACAGATACTTGAATTTCAATACCTGAAAAAAGTGGGGAAGACACTTTCTGCTCTAACGATCTTAGAGTTTCACATCACACACATTCTCCCCCACACCCCCAGGAATCCCGCAAGGTGGTACTATCTCCAAACTTTACCGGTGAGGAAGTGGAGGTCCAGGAGAACAGCACACACGCTCGGAATGTGACTTCAGATCCACATTTCCGGCTTCCTCCCCTCTGCTCTGCCAACCGGCTGGGATGTGTAAAACTCACCCAGAACTGAGGGACACTCACGGTCACATGCACGCCTGCAAATACCAATCTACCACCAGCTGTCTGCTTTCTCCTTTCTTTTCATCCGTCCAGATACTTTGGAATTCAAAATGTCAAGCCTGAAAACTAAGGTCTTACAGAGGCTCCTTATCTGACTGGAGAAAGAAGCCATGAGGTCTGCAGAATGGAAATCAAACACATCGCTCCTTCCCGAGTCTCCCGATGTGCTCGGTCAACCTGTCCAGTAGCTTCAGCACAAGGCAGTGTGTGTGGAAGAAGGGGGGCGGGGGGGGCGGGGGGGGCGCTGTGCACGTGCTGCTGCAGTGTCAGCCCCAGCGCTGGCCCCGCTGGCCCTCCACCTGCTCGCTCCAGCACAGAAGCTGGCCTCAGGATGCAAACACAGTCACTGGGCAAGTCAAGGCCACGTCTGACCAGGAGTGAGTCCTTCCGTGAGTGTCCACAGCTCTGGCCACCAGCCCACTGCCAGCACACCGTGGTTCCCGTGGGAACTTACTACTTAGTTGGATTTTAACTCCCAGCCCGTTTTGTTTTACTTTTAATTTTCTAATTTCATATTGACTTTGAACATCAAACAGATCGCTCCAGGAGACAGCACTGTCTCCTGGATACTTGCTCTGAATATTTGGGACCTAATCTTTTTGGTTGGATATGCCTCTTGTTTTCATAAAGTTACAGGGGGAACTCCATCTTTGACCCCATTAAGTTCCCCACATCACATCAATAAAGTATACGTGAAATCATGTGCACATGAGTACATCTGTGTCTGTGCGGGACAGGAGTTGAGAGAGGAAGGTCCTCTCAGGGAGGGAAACGGCCCCTGGGCATCGAAACGTCTGACCTGGTCCAGACTCTCCTGCCAGGAGGCATCTGGACAACTTAACACGACCTGGTTACAGTCAGAGATGTTGTTTAATCTCGTAACCCACTATTTTAGAGTTAATCATAAATTAAAAGATCTCTATTTCTGTGGATTAAACACAAAAGCACTGAGTCACGGGAGGTGTGCTCACGCTCTCCAGTGTCAGGTCACTGATGGTCGCGGACACTGCCCTCAGCCAGTCGGCGCTCTCCCGGGCCGTGTGAAACTGCAGGACTCCCGTGCGGACGCCGTCCACAGCCAGCACCTGGAACGCGCCGGACCTGCAGGGAGGGGAGAGCCACGCTGTGCACACCAGGCGGACAGTGTCGTCCACGGCGCCCCCGGCCCGGCCGAGAGCCACACACGGAGACACGTGACAGCGCCCTGACATGACCACCCTGCTCCAGTTTGGAAGTTCACCAAAATTAAGTTCAGAACTTTGAGATCCATCACTAACAGACCATTTCTGCATCAACAGGAAACACGAGAGTCGTTCGTGGAGGACGCAACTCCTGCTCTTTTGGGAGTTTGGGAGTTCTCGTTTTACAGAAGCCTTGGTAAAGTCCGTCCAGAGACCATCCATTGTGGCATCTGAGGCTCCAGACACGATGATGGCGGCGCCATTGCTACTCGACGTGGACAGCCTCTTACGACACACATCGAGTGACGTTGTGAGGGCTGAGCCCCGAGCCTGCAGGACCGGAGTCCTTATGGGGAGAGACGCCAGAGCTCCCTCCCCACCCTGGAGGACACAGCAAGAAGACGGCCGTCTAGAAGCCAGGAAGAGGCTGTGATGCGCCCGACGTGGACATCTGGCCTCCAGAACGTGAGGATGTGAATTTGTGTTGTCTACGCGGCCCGGTGAGCGCTTGGCTGTGCAGCTCCACTGGACTAATGAAACTCGTACGGAAGGTAATGTCATCGACACTTCCGTTCACGTCTCCTTAAGAAAACCATGTATATCAGGGCACCTGGGGGGCTCAGTCGGTCGAGTGGCCGACTTCGGCTCAGGTCATGATCTCGCGGTCCGTGGGTTCCAGCCCCGCATCGAGCTCTGTGCCGACAGCTTGGAGCCTGGAGCCCGCTTCCGATTCTGTGTCTCCTCCTCTCTCTGCCCCTCCCATGCTCATGCTCTGTCTCTGTCTCCCAAAAATTAATAAACGTTGAAAAAAATGAAAGAAACAGACATGCGATGACTGTAGCACATCACAGGAGAAAACCAACAAAGGGACAGACGCTATGGAAGAGCCGGTGAATCTAGTGGAGTTAACGATATGAGAACTGAAATGCCGGAGAGGCTTCATAGTGGACTTGAACTGGGTGGGTGGGCAGAGTCCCCCCAACCCCCAGACCAGGCAGAAGAAAGAAGGAAGAAACCTGCCACAGGCTCTGAGAAGCAAGAGACGCTGGGGTGGGGGCACCAGCAGGAGGGAGACTGAGGGCAGAGGAAACGTTCCCAGGTTTTCTGGGGACGGCCCGTCAGCACACCGGGGACCTGGGGACGGCCGGTCAGCACACCCGGGACTTGGGACGGCCCGTCAGCACACCCGCCAAGGCCCAGGGGTGCAATCTGGATGCAGACTCACACCTCCAGGGACGGACACCTTGGGGAAACGATGCGGGGAATCCCAGCCGAGGGGCACGTAGTAAAACAGCTCATTCCTCACAAGGAGGCCGCCAGCTATCAGCTGACCTGTTGCAGAGGCGGGGGCACAGGGGCAGGAGGGCAGGGGGGCAGGGGGGCAGGGGGCAGGCACAGCGCATCCCCAGCGCTCAAAGCCAGAGTGTCGGCCGAGCACCGTGTTGCCAGCCCACAGGCACCTCTCCACGCGGACGGAATACGGGCGTTCCCGGTGAAGGAAGCAGAGAAGCTGCTCCTGAAACCCCTGGGAAGTGCTGACGAGACTGTTAGGCTGAGAGCAGGCAGTTCCCGCCCGTGACGTGGATCCACGGGAACACAGACCAGTGCAGTGACGACGGAATCACAAGACAGGATACATCTTTTTTCCTCCTTTCTTTGCTTGTGTTTTTCTTTTTTTAAAGTAGGCTTCATGCCCAACGTGGGGCTCGAACTCACGACTGAGAGGCACGCGCTCCACGGACTGAGCCAGCCAGGCGCCCATTTCCTCCTTATTACAAACAGTGTAGAAGCCGTTGTAGAAAACGCCATGTCTCTGACATACTGCTGGCCCCACAACGGGGAAACGTACATACCACGGGCTCGTATCTGTAACACACGTGATCCGTGGGTCACATACGTGCTCGCGACAGGGCAGAGGACATGCAATGCACTAAGGAGTTGGTAACAAGGGTGAATTAATTAGTTAGCAAATTAGTGTTCACATGTGATGTATGTACGAGATTACTCATGGCTCTGGGGTTCAGCATATGCCCCTTTGCTAATCAGAATCCGGCCCTGCTGTGTCCTTTCAACCCCAGGGACACACAGACCGCACCTGCAGAGCTCTCTCTGCCCCTCCCCGCGCCCAGGACCAGGGGAGCGTCCTCAGTCCGACACAGCCCTCCACGGGTTAGGGTTAGGGCTAGGGTCAGGACCTCCAGCCTCCGACATCTGTCCCCCTTCCCCACGTGATGGGCTTCAAAACGCCTACCATGCGACAGAACACAAGCGTGGGAGAAGAGGCCATAGGCAAGGTTATTGCAAACCCAGTTTCCCTGCAAAGAGCATCACTCAGAAACTCACCTTCAAAGAAAGCAACACAGATTGAAGATTATACAGACGCCGACATTAATGCCGATTGACACATACACAGTAATAACGTTTGATCAGGACGTTCACTCTGGCTAATTGTTAGGAAAGCAGTATGAACGACAGATTCCCACTCATTTCTTCCAGACCGACTCTGAGGGTTCACTGTGTCAGCATCTCGCGTGAACTGTGTTCGGGCTGGTGTACAAGGTCCCTCCCAGTGCACAGGAGGAGCCCGACCACGCAGCCCTGGAGTCAGAGCATCTGCTCACTCGGCCTTTTTGGGAATCTGTCCAACGGTCAAGGTCGTCGTCAAAGCTAAAGATCAGAGTACCCACCGCTCGGGGCCCAGCACACTCTGTGACGGCCCTGCGTCGGGTTTTGAGAATCCGCAGAAAAGCTACACCTGAGCTCCCACGGGGGGAGCGAAGCCTCGTCCAAACACCGTTTCCGCAGGAAGTCGAGGCCCGGCGATGCCCAGGCTTCCGGAAAGCCTCTCCTGCCCCTGGACAGGAGCCCCGGAGGAGAAGTGGGCTGCACGCACACGGCTTGAGGCCCCCACGCTTTGGAGCTGAGGGACAGGATGTGTGTTTATTCTGCTCGTGATGGGCATTTGCCAAACAAAGCGAGAAGAAACTGTGCGTATGTCTCACTGTTTGAAAAGTTTGCGCTCGCCTGCAGCCTTTCGAGACTGTCTCTGTAGCCTGCACATCACGTTTTAGTGGAAGGTGGAGGAAGATTCTCTCCCTACTCTCCCCATCGGGCCGCGGCATTCCTAAGTACCACGTTACACGGGGGCCCGGAGCGCCAGTCTGAACCCAGGCACCGTTCTCCCCAGGGCGGTTATTCTAAGGCAGCACTCCTAGGAGAGCCAGGGACGACGAAAGCTGAGCAGGTCCAGACGAGAAAACCAGCTTCTCCCTGGTGGTGCCAAACAGAGCAAGTTGGCGTCCTCCTCTGTCACCTCCTGTCACCTTCCCGAGACCAGGCCTGTGTCCGCCCAGCCCCTGGCCCCGCGGTGGTGTGAGCGGCACGGTGCCCCACACGGGCTGAGCACCTGCACGGGGTGCCCCTTAAAGGAGGAGCAGAGATAGAACAGAACCACAAGGATCCTACGGTCACTCACCACTGTCTCCTTGCTCGACTCTCGTGTCTGCTCGCTGCCTGCCTGTGCCTCCCACCAGATGCTGAGCTCCGTGAGCACTCATGCCGGGTTCGTTTGTTTCCCACCTACGGGAGCACCTACAGTGTGATCGAGAACATCTGCCGCCTGAGCACGTGCAGCCCGATGCGTGAGGCGAGGTGCGCCCAACCCCCTGCCCACTGCGTGGGTGCTAGAGGACCGATCTGATGGATCGAGACGGCTTCCACACCCACGACCCCAGCCCCCAGTCGGGTGGCGGCTTCCACACCCCCAAACAGGTGTGCTGATGGGCTGTGGGGCCGCGCTGTGTGGACCAGACTCGGCAGGTGCTAGTGTGGCCTGGCAGACGCAGGCACGTAATTACTATAGTTACCATTTCTTCTGGAAAATCCGCCAGGAGAGCCAGTGACACGGCACCGGGTGACTTGTGCTTCTTTTGCGCATCTGTTCCCTGAGACGTCACCCCCTTTGTCGGAGGACGACGGTCCGGGGCGTGAACGGTTCACACTCAGCATTAGCCGGGGCAGTGAGGGGACCGGAAGGTGACCATTTCCTCAGGCCTGGCTTTGCGCCAGCACCGTGCGGCCTGACTCTCGCTCTTCGTGTAACGCATGTCTCCTCTCAGCGACCTTGTAAAACAGGGTTACCGTTCCGGCTTCCCAGAGTGGCGTCGAGAGACCACGTCACCCGCCCAGCTCACAAGGTTGGAGACCAGATTTCAGCACCGCCCAGCTCCCTCCAGGTCTGTGCTCTGGACAGGGAGCCACGCTTCCTACAGGAACCAAGTTACCGTCCACGGTTTAGTTCACAAACACAAGCAGCTGAGTCTTGGGTTTCTGTCCTGCTTCGCCATTACCCGTGCCTATGGAAGCCCGCTGCTTCGTCCGGGCCACCCCAAGTCGTCAGGAACAGTGGCCAACGGTCACCGAACCCAGCTGGCACCCACCTCACTGGCACCCACCGTCCACCGAGCCCCGGCCCCCGCACGACCTCTCCTGTGTAAACGTCCCCTGCACCCTCCAGCCACCACCCCCGAAGACGTGCAATCCGAGCGTCAGCTCGATTCAGCGCACTGACCGCGACACCACCCGGACCACGTGCACGTGGATCTCACCCGCCTTGTTTCCTCCTTCCGCTTCAGAAAGTAAACCCTCATGACTCAAACAGTACACCTGGGTCACAGAGCCTGGCACGAATCGGGCGTGACAATTACCCAAAATATCCTACGGATCGTGGATAGAAAATCGCGTTTTCTGACTGTGGACAGAGAGGCCACAGGCGGTGGGCACCTCACACCAGGAGCTGAGGAATCTCCCGCCTCTTGTGTCCTCGGCCCTAACACAGGTGGGGGGCAGGGCAGGACCGAGCTGTCACGTGACCAAACCTGTGCATTTGTTCGATTAAAAACCGGGCAGAGGACCTGAACGGACATCTCGCCGATGACGACATCCAGACGCCAACGGACACACGAGATGCTCGCCATCGCGCATCATCGAGCCACAAGGACACGTCACCTCACACCTGTCAGAGCGGCCAACGTGAACAACTCAGGAAACAACAGGTGTCGGTGAGGACGCGGAGAAAGAGGAGCCCTCGTGCACTGCTGGTGGGGGCGCCCCCGTGCAGCTGCTCTGGGAACGGTGTGGAGGCCCCTCGACAAGTTGCAAGTAGAACCACCCTCCGACCCCGGAGCCACGCGTGTCAGCATTTGTCAAAAGAAGGTGAAATCGCCACTCCCAAGACGTACGCGCACCCTCACGTTCACAACAGCCAAGACGTAGAAACCACCTCAGTGTCCATCCAGCCGTGAACGGATAAAGGAGACGTGGTGCATCGGGGCGCCCAGGGGGCTCCGTCGGTTAAGTGTCTGACCCTTGATCTCAGCGCAGGTCATGATCTCACACTCCGTGGGTTCGAGCCCCACGTCGGGCTCTGCGCTGACAGTGAGGGGCCTGCTTGGGATTCCCTCTCATCCTCTCTCCGCCACTTTCCTGCTTGCACTCTCTCTCTCGAAAAAGATAAGAAACATTTAGGGGCGCCTGGGTGGCTCAGTCGGTTAAGCGTCCGACTTTGACTCGGGTAACATTTAAAAGTTTTTAGAAAGGAAGCTGTGATACACGTATACAGTGGAACATTACTCAGTCGTAAAAAATAACAGGATCTTGCCATTTGCAGCAACACGGATGGACCTTGAGAGTACAACGTTCGGTGAAGTAAGTCGGACAGAGAAAGACAAGTGCCAGCTGGTCCCCCCCTCTCATACGTGGAACCTGAAAAACGGAACAAGTGAAAAACCAAAACCAAATGGAAACAGACTCCTGGATACAGAAGACGATCTGGTGGTCACCGGAGTGAGGGTGGGGGATGGGCAAAGCAGGCGAGGGGGACGGGGGGGGGGGTGGTACGGACTTCCAGCTCTAAGCAGTGAGTGACACAGAGGACAGCCACGCCCCAATGACACCGCACGGGGGCATGTGGTACCTGAACTTGTGGGGATCACTTGCAACCTACAAAGACAGGAGATCCCTTCGATCCGGCCTGAAACGGAAAGGATATCGCGTGTCCCCTACCCTGCAGTGAAAATCGTCTTACGGGTTTACTGCTAAAAAGGAAGCAGTGAGGCCCCCAAGCAGCCCAGGTCCCGGAAAGGTCAGCTTGCAGCACAGAATGCAGCTGGTGGGTCTGTAGGGTGCCCGCGAGTGTGGGGGCGCCCGGGAGCACAGGGTTTCTCTGCACGCCCGGGGCGGCTCCGCCGAGCACCGTGAGCATCGATGCTGTGCCTGAAACCCTGGCCCCCATGTACTTATCCACAACGTGACCTCTGTCTCCACAGCAAGTCTAGGCCAGCGTACCGGAGTCACAGGCCGTGACAGCTCCCGGTCCCCCACACACCTGCATTTTCTGTATTTCCCAGAGTCAGTATTTGTAGCTGTGCGTATCCACGGGGGTGTGTGCGCACGCATGCACAGGTGTGTGTGTCAGAGATGCCCCAACGGCTCCGATCCTCACCCCCGGCACAGGCTCCGCGTCCTTGCTGGCGGCCCCCCGCCCTCCAAGTGCTCACGACCGCTCTCCCCTCCCTAGGAAGCGTCGCCATCCTTCCTAGGTTTCGGACGCAGGACCCTTAAAGTTCCAATCTGATGGCTGTCACACTGAATATACACACTTGCACACACACAGCAGGGTCCCCGGAGCAGCACACGGCACCGGGTCGTGTCAAGACATGCTTCCCGGGCAAAACTCCGTCATGGAGATTCGACGTCTCAGGTCCTCAGGGATGGGGCAGGAAGGGACTGGGGCCGCAGGCAGAGGGGCAGGACCCTCCCTGGGCCCCAAGAGCTCCTGGAGGCCGTCTGGAGTCTCAGCCGGCGACTCCTGACGCACAGCACACATGGGACACAGAGGCCCTACTGTGGAAGTGAGTCCCGGGCATGAGGGATGGCCCGGGTCCGGGACAAGGGAACGCCGAGGCTGTTCCCTGAAAGTGACTCGGCAAACCCACACCAAGCGTGTGGGTGACGGGGAGGCTGGCCCGGAGGGACTCCACTGACCCTGAACGTGGCCTCCCCGCCCATCGCGAGGTCTGCAGCAAACGTTCCCCAGACGGGCTCATTTCCGGCGGTCGTAGACTTTCCGCTCTGTCTGGCGTTTGTCAGTGAAGTGTTCGCAGTAACTTCTTGGTCCACATGGTGCTTAAATTGTGTCCCCAAAGAGCCTTTTGTCAACGATTTCCGGCTGACAGCATGTTAGTTGATTTTATGGAAGTCACCGAAATGCATCGAAAAGACTCTCAAGAGGGTGTAAAACATACAGCATCTCACGCTGTCTCCGCTTCTCAGACGGGCCAGGGATGTGTGATGAATCTTATGTTCTTTCAACGAGCGTATGGGTTATTTTCACAATCCTATGTAAGTCTTTCAAGTTAAATAAGTAACAAAGTTTAGAGGCCAAAGAGATACCTCGTGTGTTATAATGACACAACGAATGGTAAAGAGAGCTCCCTGACGCTGCTTCCGACCTTGCGACCACCACTGTGCACGACAGTTCGTAAACCGCAAACCGCTCTGGTTTAGACTCACTGTGACCCCACGCAGAGGGTCCCCTTGGTGTCACCACCTGGAGACGAGGAGACGGAGGCCTGTGTAGATCGATCAACGTACCCAAGGTCACGAGGCCAGAAACTGGAAAGGCACACACACACACAAACACACGCATATGCACACGCGTGCACACGTATGCACAGAACCCAGTCTCTGCTTCTGCAACCTCGGCTCTTACGACAGCACGCTGCCTGGCGGGGATCACAAGGGCATCTCCCTTGCGTTAGAACCACGCAGACCGCCGTCGTCGCCACTCGGCGCCCCTGCTTCCCATGCCTGCCTGCATCCTGCGCGTGCACTTGTTTGGTACAACCGGATGTGCTGGACGGTCCAGACGGGCCGTGGCCACCCCGTGTGGCCACCCCGTGCGGCCACCCCGTGCGCTCTCTCCTGGGACGGAGACACTGCTGGAAGGCAGCAAGCATGCTGGGGCAGCCACAGAGCTTGAGGACCCGCAGTGGTTCTGTCACCTTCCGCGCAGGAACGCGTGGGTCCCGGGCAGGGGTCCGTGCGCCCTGCGAATGCCGCCTGAGGGCCCCCGTCACCTTCTCACAGACTGGCAGACATGTGGCATCAGAAAGCATTTTGGGACACCTTCGGTCTCGGGGAGAAAATGGCCTCTGGGTAAGAGCAGGGCGGGACTGGCGGAGACAGGAGGTGCCCGTGGTGCCGTGGCCCTGGGAGGCAGGGTCCGTGTGGCGCACCCAGGCTTGCCCGCGAGGCCGAGGCAGGAATGGAAACCCAGATAGGCCTGATTCGCTGGGTTTGTCCTCAAAAGTGGTTAGAAAGCTGTTCGGGTAAGTCAAGAGCAGGGTCCCCGTCTGTTCCCGGGGTCAGGGCCCAACCAGTGAGTGAACGTGGGAGGCCTGCCCGGAGCCACGTGGGAGCCTGTGGACCCCCTGCCGAGGGCGATGCAGATCCTCTGGGCACCGGGAGAGTGTTAGGTCATCCAGGGCACAGCGCCCCTCAGTGGCGTGGAGACCCTGTCCCTCCAGTTCCTGTATTTCCCTGTAAGGACGGGACCTTGATAAGCGAGGGCAGAGGCACGGGACTAAACACCCCTGCTCTGCATGCAGCACTGGGGCGGCGGGGGCAGGGGGGGTTCTGTTCTGGCTGAGGGACCCGTGCAGTGGGCGGGAAGCAGGCACGTGTGTCTCCAGCCACTTTAAGACCCCTCCTGATTGTTTTCATGTCCAGCTCTGGGTGCCTGTTCACCCCGCCCCCCCCCCCCCCCCCCACTCGGGTGCATCCTGCTTGGAAGGACGACGACGTGCATGTGGGGACCCGCAGGCAGGGTGCTCGTGACCCTCAGAGTGCCAGGAGGTGCCACTTGGGGAAACCACCACTGGATCCGCAAAGACAGACACGGAGCACTTCCACGTCGGCACATACCGCAGGGGAGCGGCCCCCCAGGATCACAGCCACGGAGCAAGTCCCGGCCACTGGCTCTGTTTACATTGGGTACAGCTCAGGGTTCGAATCTCCAGGAGGGCACGGCCCGCCGTCCCTGGCCGGGGAGGCTGTCCAGCTTCGCGCTACACGTTTGATCAACGGGCAGTGTCTGCTCTACGTCAACCCCAGCCCACGCCAGGAACGGCCACTGGTCAGGTTAGCAGGGGGGGGCCACGAGGTGGGGGCGACTCTCCGTGGTTTCCACAGGCTTGTGCAGGCCACGGAGACCTGACCAGAGCTGACCACTGACGCAGGGGTCCCTGCTCCCCGAGGGACGGCCGAGACCCCGCCTTCCAGCCATGACGCGAAGCTCGTCCCAGGGCCAGCGTGGAGGGGGCAGCACGTCCACACATGGTGAGGCCGTGGTCTGTGCTTTGGAAAAGCGCACAGAGAAAGCACGGCAGTCTTGTGTGGGCGTTAAAGCCGGTAATCACGGACCAGGAACACAGGATGAAGGGGCACAGAATTCGCCGCTCGTGCAGGGACCTCACTTCCCTCTTGGGTAGGCGTCGGCTCTGAGGCAGGCTCGTCACCCAGGCCGGGCCAGTGACATATGGAATCATCGGGCAAAAGCCTGGGCCGGCACCGCATCAGGACCCCCGCTCTCCGGCGGCCGGGCTTGCCCAGCCATCCCAGCAGGTCTGAGGCTCAGAAACACGGTTTGCGGGCACCGGCTCCCAGACCTCCGCATAATGGACGAACTCCAAGTCTGTAGGGACGCTTCCAGAATGGCATCGTTCTCTTTCAACAAATATGAGCACCCTAACTTTCTACGCCTAAAATGAAACTTCCAGAACCCTTACGGCCAGAGTGCTGGGATGGAGACCAGAGCCCTGGCTGTGAGCACTGCCAGCCGGCCTGCGGGGCACCGGGCTCCCTGTGGGCCCCACGGAGGAAGTCAGCACAAGGGTTCTTCACGATCCCCCCTGAGCAGAGACACGGACACCGTCCAATGACGAACTGACCGTGACGATGCCTCTCCCAGGACACTTCTGGCCCGCTCCTTCCCACTGTCCCCTGCCATCTTCCTAGATAAAAATTAAGCCAAGTGATGAGCACAGGAGCCCGATGCAGATCAGACCCTCAGTTCCTGACCGTCCTGCTGAGCGCCGACTCCATCCACATCCTTTACAAGCCGCTCCCCTCACTGAGACGCCACGGCTCCCGGGACGCGGGACGTGGTCTCCCAGCTCTGCTCGGCCACACCAGGCCCACAGGCGCCACGAGGCTGCACCCGCACGATTCCCAACCACAGAAAATCTGCTACAGAGGAGTCCATTCCTGGCATGAAACTAACCTTGCGATAGAAATCACAGTATTTAGCGGGATAATCCTGACAGCCCCTGTCGCTTCTCAAAATGTTCCCGTCTGCAAACCATCTGGCTCCCGACGTGCTTTCTTCTTCTTTTTTAAAGGTTTATTCACTTATTTTCTGGGGGGAGGGAAGGGCAGAGAGAGGGAGAGAGTCCCTAGCAGGCTCCACACTGCCAGCACAGAGCCCGACCTGGACCTTGAGCCCACAAACTCTGAGATCATGACCTGACTCAAGAGTCGGACGCTTAACCGACTGACCCCCCGGGTGCCCTGCTCTCGACGAAAGAACACACACTCTGTGCTCCGTCTTCTAACGTAAGGTCGTCTCCCAGAAGAAAAATGGAATCGCTGCAGTGGTAAGACACAATTTCACTCTTACTTTCAGAGACTCAACACAAGTGAGGCAAAAGGGGCCAAAGTTTCAGTTTTGCTCCTTCCTCCTCCTCCCTCCCCACCCCTCCTTCCTCGCTTCCAAGTTTCAGAAACAACTCTGTACTATCTTTTTCTTGGTCGTCTTTTAATGTTAATTTATCTTTGAGAGAGAGGCACAGCACAATCAGGGAAGGGGCAGAGAGAGAGGCAGACACAGAATCCGAAGCAGGCTCCAGGCTCCGAGCTGTCAGCACAGCGCCTGACGCGGGGCTCGAACTCACAAACCGCGAGATCCTGACCTGAACCGAAGTTGGCCACTTAACCGACTGAGCCACCCAGGTGCCCCTACATTTATTCATTTTTGAGAGACAGAGAGAGATAGAGTGTGAACATGGGAGAGGCAGAGAAAGAGGGAGACACAGACTCCAAAGCAGCTCCAGGCTCCAAACTTATCAGCACAGAGCCCGACGTGGGGCTCGAATCCACGAACCACAAGATCGTGACCTGAGCCGAAGTCGGATGCTTAACCGACTGAGCCACCCAGGTGCCCCGTCCATACTGTCTTCGAGGCCAGCATTAAACCAGAGGCATGCAGAGGCTAGTCTGAGCAGGACCACGGAGGTCTGTGCCCTGCAACCGAGTCCAGCTGTGCCCAGTGCCTGCGGGACAGACTCAGACTGCCTGACGCTCTTGGTGACATCTCTCAAAGCGTGATTTTCTTCTTTCAGGTCAGGCATTCCTCTTCTGCAGAACTTAGGAATTCTGTAATCTCACAAGCCTTCAGGATACTTGAGAGCTCCTTTAAACCTACAGTGTTAGTTTACGTTACCTGCGCGAGACCTTAGGAGGCAGTGAGGTATTAACATCTTTCCCCACCTACTTGTTTAAACACACGCCTCGCTGGGTGAAGCCATGGGGCCCTGGAAAGGCAAAGGGAAACCGGCAATATGTCGATTCCAGGACCCTTCCCCACCCAGGACTCTTCCCCATGCGCTGTGCACCTCCCCAGCGGTCTGGCGGCTTGTCCGAGGACAGCAAGGCTTTCCGAGGCGTATCCAGGCCATCTCCGGAAGCCTCCTGGAATGACCCTGGACACTCTGCATGCACAGTTCCCTTGGTCCTAAAGGCGTCCTCTCTGCCTTTACTTCCAAACCCCGGCACACGCACCTCGACTCAAACCCGGGTCCTGGAATCCCAAACCGGCGTCCTTTCGAAGGGACCAGGTGAAGCACAACCAAGCATGGACTGAGCCAATCGTGTGTTTAGAGGACGCGCCCCTGAGACGTCTCTGGACCCGCACGCGCTGCCCGGGTGACATGGGGCCTTCAACCGACACGATTTTGTCTCCGGAAGAGTTGAGGGCTGTCCGTGGGCTGGCGGCTCTGCGGCCTTTCCCCCGGGACAGGAGACGGGGCGGCACCGAGGCGGCAGCAGGAGCCCTCCCGAACCGCGTGTTGTCCACAGGCACAACGTGCTCATCCCAGCGGGCGCCTGCTGGAGGCCCGATGGGTTCGGCTCTCCCGTCGCCAGGAGCACCCGCTTGAACACCCCAGGCAGCGGAGCGGCTGGCAGAACCCAGTCAGGCGGTAGCGTTCTGTCACGCACCCCGCGGACGGCACAGGGCACAGCCGCGGCCTGTGGGAAACGAGAGTGCTGGCCTTCCAACCAGAGGCTGGTCCGGGCCGCCCCTTCGTCCCGCGAGACAGCAGGTGCCTGAAGACGTCCGGTGGCCCTGGTTCTCCCAGAGCCTCTTATTCAAACAGGGGGATGGGCAGACACACACACACACACACACACACACACACACACACACACACACTTTAAGAGGGATCTGTGGCCACGACTGCTGTTAGGCCTACACATGGCTGTTTACCGACGGGCCTACCTCGGCCTGCCTGCCTACTCCTCTCTCTCTCTCCCTCTACCTACCTACCTTCCCACCTTACTGTCCACCTACCTACCTACCTACCTACCCACATGCCCATCCATGTCTTCCCACCTCCCTAACTTCTCAGGTCTACTGACCTTCTCCAAACGGCCACACATGCAAAACTTAGACTCAGAGCTGGCGTGCACGCGATGGTGTCAAAAGTGCCCTCTCACGGATGTGCACATTGACTGTGAGAGGCTACGCAAGTGATGTCACTTGATACCGAAAATGAAATGGTAGCCGTTCGTCAAAAGCGTCATCAGACAGACTCCCTCCTTCACCGAGGGACCAGAGAAGAGAACCTTGGACTCCGCTCTCCCCCACCCACACATGAGCACGCACGAGGGCACACACTCACAGGCAGGTGCGGGCCCGCACGTTTTGTCAAAGATAGTGCTCAGTTTGCAAACAGCAAACTCCTCCCTGGCTGACAGGCCACGGCTCACACAGGTGTCTGCACACCCGTCGTACAACCGAGAGGCAATTCACCAGCACCGTGCCGTCCCTGCCACGGTGGTTAGCCACAGAGGACACGCCATGCCTGGGAAGAGAGCAAAACGCTGAGTCCGCAGAAACAGTTATGGAAACACAACCTTCGCACATAAATCTTTGAAATGGATTAATTAACCGAGCTCGGAGACAAGCAGCCTTACTGGACACGGATGCAGGTGTAACCCCTCATTTTATGAACAGCGACAACGAGGCCACGGACTGTAAGTGACTTCTCTGGAACCGTCTGCAACTTGGACACGAATGCACTCTTATTTCCTGTCTAATTCTACCGACACTTACACACGAACGTACGGTCTTTCCAGTGATCGGCGATTCAGAAGAACTAACACGAATCACCTCACCACGGGAGGCCTGTTGCCGACAACAGATCTACTACTGCTCTGATTACGGTTTCCTTTCAGTGCCTACCTTTCCTCTGACTCGTTACCTATTTATTTCGCAAATGCTCGCTCTACCAGAACACGTCACACACGCTTGCCTCACGACACAGATGCTCTGGGGCAGGCGGCGGCTGGGGGGTGTGCCAGCGTCCCGCTTTCCGACGGCGGTCACACACCTGCATTTTCCTGTTCCAGCCTTGCACCTGGAGATTCGGGCCATAGACAGAGGAACGGACAGCGTGTCCAGCCAGAGCTTCTCATACTGTGGCGCGTCAGCTGCGGGCGAGGAAGGCGACGGCGAATCCTGTGCACGGTAAGCAAGAAGCAACAGTCACAGAGTCAGTCAGCACCGAATGCAGGGACAGCCACCAGCATCCCGTCGCCTAAAATTCAAAGGAAATACATTTCAACTGTTTAAAAAGCATGTGACAATTTTCTGGAAGATCTGGAAAGAAGTAAGTGCCCTCCCATGCGAATTTAAACTAATTCTCTCTTTTGTCAACAAAACACTGCACAGAAGAGAAAGGTCAAAGGGGAAGCTTCGGGGAGAGAGCCTGACGTGGGAAGGGGCGAGTCCAGGAGGCCGAGGGGCTGCGGCCATGGCCACGTCAAACGTTGCAGTGGGGCGCCTCCGGGTCTGGAGACAGAATGTGCTAGTGCCGATCACACGCACAGAGGCCGGGTCAGGGGCCACGCTGACTGCCCGGTGGGCGCGAGCACAGTCCCTCCTCCGTGGAGCCTGCAGACCACAGGCAGGTGCGTGGGAAACGCAGAACCCACGCAAACGGGCTCGAGACCCGACCCCGCGCTGCCGGGTCCGCAGGCGGCAGGATCGGAAGTGGGCTCCAGGCAAGAGGACCCCCAAGTTCCCGTCTGGGTTCTGAGGGAGGGGCCAGTAGCAGCCTGACCCATCCTCCCGTGGAGCCCGCGGCCCAGCATGGAGACGGCAGCCCCGGGCAGGGGTGAGGGCATCCGGCCAGCACGCAGGCTCCCGAGTGCACAGCAGCCCCCGACTCAGCACCACCGGCTCCAAGGGCAAAGGGCCAATTCCCCGAGTTCCCTGCGGTCCATGTTCCTGTAAGAAATGACGGCTGCGTGGGGGTACCTGGGGGGCTCAGTCGGTGGAACGTCTGACTTCGGCTCAGGTCATGATCTCGTGGTCTGTGGGTCTGAGCCCCACGTCGGGCTCTGTGCTGACGGCTTGGAGCCTGGAGCCTGCTTCAGATTCTGTGTCTCCCTCTCTCTCTGCCCCTCCCCCGCCCACTCTCTGTCCCTCTCTCTCTCTGTCTCTCTCTCTCAAAACCGAGTAATCGTTAAAAAGAAAAAAGAGAAAGAAAGCAAGCTGAGCTGCTCAATCCTTCTAGCTTGCAGGAGCAAGGGGCCGCGTTCCCACAGCGGACCCGAGACGCCGCGGGCTGTGCCAGTCAGCGCCTCACAACCCGCACAGGTAAGGCAGGAGTCACGCGCCCACTGCAGGCGACACAAAACACGCCCTCCCCCACTTGCTCTGTGACGCGGCCCAAAGGTGCCGAAGAGCTAAAGCGGAAAAGGCCGTCGTGAAACACCGATGTGCAACTAACCGAGTCCCGGGACCTCTCCTGTTCGCTGCCGCAGTGACCACGAGACGGATTCTGAACGGGTGGGAACCTCGGGAGCTGCTGGGGGCGGCTGGAGGCGCAGCGTCGGGGCAGGTGCGTCAGGGGCGGGCGGCGGGCGGCCCCTCTGCGGGGGGCCCCGTGGGGAGGCCCTCACAGACCCTCCCCAGGGCAATCCCTTCCCTCTGGTTCCCTGACGTGCCACACGATGGAGACATCTCAGAAACGCCAGGAAAACCAAGTACTTGTGATACAAGACACGGAAACCGTTTGGAAATGAGAGAGAGGAGATGAAGTAACACGCGTCCCGGCGTCTTGCCACGCACGGGCACGGAGAGCCACGCGTGGCACACGGCATGCCAGCGTGCCGGCTCTCCTCAGGCGTGCACGCACACGTGTCCACACGGAAGCACGAAAACACCACCTTCACGGTGGAGACACGACCACACCCTACACAACTGGGAAATTCAAAACTGTAAAGAGGGAAAAAATTCGGTCCAAACCTCATCACACACTTGGTACATTTCCCGAGGACCTTCTTCCTATTCTCTTTCTGAAACTTAGAGCCATACTGCCAATAATCGCGATCGAGGGCACGGAAGAGAAGAACGTTTATGGGTCACAGTTGACACAAAGCGGGACTCACCCACAGACCTCACGCTCGGAGGCAGAGCACCTTCTGGTTAATAGGAACCCGGGTCCTTGAGGGTGATTATGCTTTGTTCTATTTATCCCTTGTGTAGGGAGAGCTTGTCTTGCTCTAACTCCGTTGGAATGAAGTCTGTATCTAAATATAATTTAGCAGTTATCAGCACTTGCTCGAGGAGAACACGGCGTTCGCACGTTTTACAGGATTACCTAAGATGCCTGAGGTGTTGTCTGAAGAGCCGCCTACAGGCTGGCCCGAGACCCTGATGGCCTAGCGGGAACAGGCGACGGCCGTGAGGGGTAAGGACGATTCTGCAGGAACGAGTGTCAGCAGGGGCGGCCCTGAGCGGCGACCCTAGTTCGCCAAGCGCGTGAGCAGGAGCCGAGAGCGAGGGGGAGCGGACCCCCGTTCTCTGCTGCGCCGACCCCACTAATGGGGGTCTCCATCTCTGCCGTATGCCGAAATACGTCTTTAAGGCATTTTTTTAACTTTATTAATTTATTTTGAGGGGCGGGGGGGGGGGGGAGAGAATCCCGAGCAGGCTCTGTGCTGTCAGGGCAGAGCTCGATGCGGGGCTCGAACTCATGAACCAGGAGATCACGACCTGGGCCGAAATCACGAGTCCAACACTTAACCGACTGAGCCACCCAGGTGCCCCTAAGTCATTTTTTTAAAAGAAAAAAAAATATTAGTCATCGTAAAACTTTGAATAAGAGATTTGAAAGCAACTTTTCAGGTATTGCTGTCTTCTTCCTGCTTTGGATAATTGTGGGCTTTGCAACTCCTTTTATTTTTACTGAGCAATCTTGAGGCATGAACCACCCACAACATGTACTCATGTAGGAGCACAGTTTGATGAGCTTTGACAAACAGATACACCGCATGCCAGAACCTGAATCACGACACAGGCTAATTCTGCCCCATCCACACCCACACAAACCTTGTCCCCACAAAGTTCCCTGTGGCAGTTTGTAGGCAATTCCTGCCCTCCAGCCACGTCAGTCTGACAGAAGTCAGGTCAGCTAGATTAGTTTTGACTCTTAGAACTTCTACAAATAGGACCACACAGGAAGTATATGCACAAGGCTCCATTCAGCAGGAAGTCTGAGCTGTATCGGCAGAGGATTCGTTTTCATCAGTGGGTAGTATTCTACTGTTCGCGTACACCTGCATTTCTCATCCACTCACCTGCTAAAGGAGATCTGGGCTCCTTCCCGTTGGAGGGTATTATCAACACATTTGCTGTGTTATCAGTTAAGTCTGCACTTTGGATGTTGTGCCCGCTTGCGCTGCTGGGGCAAACATCACTTGCTCGTGATGTGGTACCCTTTGGGTTTTTTCACAGGTTGTTGACCATTTGTGCACCAGCGTTCGTGAGGGTTGTTGTCTGTAACGTTCGTTACTTATAATGCCATCGAAAGGTTCCGGTACCCGTATTATCCTGGCCTCACACAATTAGTGGGATACATTCCATCTTCCTCTATTTCCCGAAAAACTGTGGAGGTCACATGTTATTTCTTTGACAGAATTCACCAATTACAGAATAGTTGAGTTTACAGTCCTAAATAGCCTATCACAGCCCTGCATGTGATCTTGGTGAACGTTCCATATTCACCCTGTAGGCTTGGGGTGTGGTTCCCTGTAAAAGGCAGTTAGGTTCCAGTTGCTTCATAAGGTTGATTATGTCCTTTATGTCCTTACTGATGTTCTGTCTACACGTCATATCAACTTCTGCATAAAGAGTATTAAAATCTCCATAGATGATGAGAGGCTTGTCTAATTCTCATTTCTGCCAGGTTTTGGTATATGTATTTGGAAGCTCTATTACTGGGTGTGTGCCATACTTAAGACTAGAACGTCTTCCTGATGAATTGATTCTTTAATCGTAACGAAACACTTCTCTTTGTTTTTTGGACACTGCTTATCTTGAAGACTACTTTGTTAGACGTTAACAAAGCCACCTTTTTTGGTTACTGTTTATAAGATACATATTCTCTACTCTTTTAATCTCTACCCATCTGCATCTTTACATTTAAACAATACTTCCCGTGGTAAGCAGACTTGGGTCTAATTCAGTCTGATAATTTCTGTTTCAAATGGAACGTTTAGTTCGTTTACATTTAATATAATTCTCGTGTCACGGGGTTTAGTTATACATTGCTAATTTGTTATTTGTTCCTCTTGGGTTTTCTCCCAGTTCATTGAACATATTCTTTTAGGGGTTAATTTCTTTCATTATTCTTTTTTATCTCCTCATTGGCTATAGGGATCATAATACACACTCTTAATTTATCAGTGTTTACTCTGAGTCAGTACCGCATCACTTCAAACCTTGTATCTGATACATCCTCCTTCCCATGCCTCCCTTCACCAGTGCCAGGATCTCACAGCAGAGCATCTCAATGTGCTTGGCCCCCACCCTTGGTGCTATTTTTGCTGTCTCTTACGTCCACATACATCACCACCTCCGCCTTACTGTGCTATCATTCTGTCCCCTGAACTATCTAACTTCAAAGGAACTTCAGAGAAGGAAGCACAGACGTCTTACACACGCACGCTCCTCCTGTGGTGCTCCTCACTCCCTGTATATGCACGTCTCCCCCTGGCATCCTGTCCTTTCATCTGGAAGACCACCTCTTAGGATTTCCTGTAGTGCAGCCCCCCTGGTGGCATTTTCTTAGCTTAGATTTACTTTAAAAAGTCTGTAAGTGCTGATGCGTAGGGGCACTTGTATCCCAATGTTTATAGCAGCACTTTCAACAATAGCCAAATTATGGAAAGCACCTAAATGTCCATCAGCTGATGAATGGATAAAGAAACTGTGGTTTATATACACGATGGAATACTACGTGGCAATGAGAAAGAACGAAATATGGCCCTTTGTAGCAACGTGGATGGAACTGGAGAGTGTGATGCTAAGTGAAATAAGTCATACAGAGAAGGACAGACTCCATATGTTTTCACTCCTATGTGGATCCTGAGAAACTTAACAGAAGACCATGGGGGAGGGGAAGGAAAAAAAAGGCATTAGAGAGGGAGGGAGCCAAAACATAAGAGACTCTTATTAAAAACTGAGAACAAACTGAGGGTTGGTGGGGGGTGAGAGGGAAGGGAGGGTGGGTGAGGGGCATTGAGGAGGGCATCTGATGGGATGAGCACTGGGTGTTGTATGGAAACCAGTTTGACAATAAATTTCATATTTAAAAAAATAAAAAATAAAAATTTTTTTTAAAGTCTGTATCCCTTCATTTTTAAAGAATATTTATTATCCCATGCATGTAAAATTCTTAATAAACACTCATTTACATCATTGTACCCGGGTAAGTAATGTCTTTTTAAAATCTGGCTGCTGCCTGAATTTCCTCTTTCAGTTTTCGACAGTTTGATTGGAATAGTTTTCTTTGTATGCGTCGGGCTTATGACCATCCCCATCCTCATTCTGGGACTCGTCCACCTGATGTGTCCCACACATCACTGGGGCTCATTTGTCAGTCTCTCTGTCTCTGTTCTTGAGATGGGCAATTTTCCATTTGTCTCCTGGTCTCTCGAGCAGTCCTACTGCCATCTTCTCTCCATGGGAAGACGAACTAGTAGGCATTGGATTCTAATTATTATGCTTCCAGTTCTATGGTTACCATTCGTTCATTTTCTGAAGTTGCAGATTCTTCACTGAGAGTCCCCATCTGTTCAGTCATTACGACCGTATTTTCCTCTAAGGCCTTAAACATATTTGAAAGTGCTGCGTTAAGATCTTTGTCTGCTAAATTCCGTATTTTCACGTGGGGTCTATTTCTACTGCTTGCGTGTTTTCTTAGCTTCATGTCACTCGTTCTTGTTTGCGTCACTAGTAGTTTCTGGCTGCAGACCAGACGTTATCAACGACCCAAGGTAGTGACTATGGACTATGTTTTCTTCCAGGGCATTTCTGTTCAGCAGGTAGATCACTTACCGTAATCACCTTAAACGTAGGGAGTTTTAAACTATGTTGGGGTGGGTTTGCAGAAACCAAAGTGTTTACTAAACCCCTGTAACTTGAAGGGATTCAGCCTCCAGTGCTGTCCCGTTCACACTTGTTGCCAAGGGCTGGTTTTAGAGACTCTGTTATGGCAGCTTTATGGTTGCCTCTGTGCCCGAGGCGCAGCCCTTCCGAATTCGCAGCTGCACATCTAGTTCAGTCTCTCCGGTTTGGCCGGGATGGAGCCGCGGTGTTACCAGCACGGCTAGACCTCTGGCATCTTTGCTTGTTGTGCCCTCAGCGCCTTGACTGGGGGGCACAGGGTGGTCTTTCCCTGCGCACTGGTATCCTGGCATTCGGCCAAGGACTTGCGCAAAACCTACGCAGACACGCTTCCAGCTCCCAACGCCACCTCCTTCCGGGGACCCTGCTGCCCCGCCCCACGGCTTCTAGCTGATCCAGAAGCCCTGCGTCCTTGTCCTTGTCTCCTTGGTGCGCCAGGACCACATGCTGTGTGTGAGTTGCACTGTCACCTTGTGGTGTCCCCTCCGTCACGGCTCGCGGTCTTATATGGCCGGCTGCCCAGCACCTGAAAACAAGCACCTTGCTTCTACTATTTAGGGCAGAGGTTAGCACTGCGGGAGACGTGCTGTGCGGGCTTCTTCAAGTGCACTTGGTTCTTCCTGTGCTCACGGATCTTCTCAGAGCCCGTGCTGGACGGGAGGTCTGTGCCAACAGCCGCTTCGTCTTGTTTCACACATCCGATGTCTCGTGCAAGGACTTGAAAATGTCACTGTGCATACAAATCATAAAGGGAGTTTGTAAGAGATAAATTCTCAGGCCTCCTTCTTTGAGATTCGTGTTGTACAGGTGCTTAGATATGGCTTTGGAATCTCCGTTACTTTGACACTGCACGCGCTTTGACACGTGTCACGAAACACCACTCGCGTGTATCAGGACCAGGCCACGCAAGATGTTGTAGTACCCAAGCACTGTGTCTGTTTCTAGGGAGAAGTGTGTTTAAAAACGTCTATGTTTGTAGGCTGATTAAGCATCATTCAGTGCATAACCTAAATGTAATTTTTAAAACAGAAATATTAACTGTAATTTTAAAATGATTACAATCTGGGGCGCCTGGGTGGCTCAGTCAGATGAGCGTCTGACTTTGGCTCAGGTCATGATCTCACAGCTCATGTGTTCGAATCCCACGTCGGGCTCTGTGCTGACAGCTCAGAGCCTGGAGCCTGCTTCAGATTCTGTGTCCCTCTCTCTCTGCCCCTCCCCTGCTCACACTCTGTCACTCTCTCTCCCTCCCTCAAAAATAAACATTTTAAAAAAATAAATAAATAAAATGATTTCAATTAAATAATTAAAATGATTGTCGATATTTTCGTACCAGAGCAGAGTGCTGTATAATTCATGCCTGCTCATGGGCTATCTGATGCAGCTCGGGGCCCCCACCGGGGGCTCACAGGTTAGAGTCCATAGCAACCGGCTTCTTTCCACGTTTATTTCCATGAAATTAACTAATAAGTCACTAGAATGGACGGCAAGTGTTTGGTGGCTTTATTGAAGTTCTGGATTTTGGATATTCTGACCTAACATTGAGCCGATGACTATGAGGCAGCTGTTCACTGGAGGTTCCTGAGAAGGCGGTATACTAAATTTGTTATGCAGACCACAGACCAAAGACTCCAAATCCAAACCTTTATTTTACGTGGCTCTTTAGAATATGCTTCTACGTGGCGGACTGCAATGCCTCGGTGTTATCCTTAGAGAAGCTCCAAGATGGGACTTGGATTTCTTTCTAGTTTTGATGAATAAAGTAAAGGTAATTTTTAAACCTAGGAAAGACTCAAATGCTAGCAAGCAGCTGAATACTCACCACTTAGTGTTCAATTAATGGCAAGTGCGCTGCACAGCAGACAAAAATGCCTGTGGGTCACAAGTTCATAATTTCGACCTTGAGACATCCTGCTGGAGGTACGGGCCCGTTTTTAAATCTAATTTCAGACTGCGACACAACACAACCGTACTTTGGTATTGCACACAGCAACAGGAAGCGCCATGTGGTGCCTTGGGGGAGAGGTGGCCAAAGCTGGACGCCCCGTCGCCATGACTTGGTCTGGGAACCCTGCGGGACCTTCACAACCTAGAGGCAATTTAAGAAGATGGGTTTCTGCGAGAAGTCCCAATTACCCCTACACTTAAAATCTGTGAAATGGACGTGACATTCACAGCCTCATGTGGTCACTGGGTGAAACCCCTAGGGGTTGCCAAGGGTATCTGAGCCACATCCGGAAAGCCAAGGGCAGGTGGGGTGCACCTGGAGGGGACAGTCCCCTCCCTCGGCCTCCTGCCCTCCCCGTACCTCCCTGAAGAGACAGACTTTGAAAATACTCCTTGCCTTAGTTAAATACTATGACCTTGTGTCATAAAATTAGTGCTTTTAGAAGTGAAATTGATTAGAACAAAATGTACGTAAGACTTTTACAAACACTTCTTTTCTTGCAGAAAGCAAGACACATGTCACCTATATACCCCTAAATAATGAAAAAAAAAAAAACCCAGAAGCCTCACATCCTCCGAACACACTGTGTTTTCCCTACGAGGAAGACCCCACGGTGGGTACAAAGCCCGGATACCAGCGCGGAATTTTAAATCCGAACTCTTAACAGTTAAGAACCTTGAGACACTACTTCCTCAGCATCAGAGATTCAGCGAGGGGAGGCGAGCCGAGCGGCGGAAAAGCCAGACTGAACTGTCACCTCTGAGTTCCTGGCAGGGCTCTGAGGGAGGTTCTTAAAGGAAAGAATGTTTCCATAATCGCGTAATTAACTCTGCTGTCAGCATGTAATTTAAGGTGAGTACGCGACGTGTCTGATGACGAACTATTTTGACTGCAGCGTCACGGGCCCTTCTCAACACTGTTCACGCCCGATGCTCTCGTCTTTCTTACTTTAAAAACCCGTAATCACGTTGGCACAGGGCGGGCTTGACACTCATCTCAGGGACAGGCTTGGTGACTCTGCTCTGTCTCTAGCGTCATGTTTCCTTCAGCTTTCGGGTGGTGACTTTGCCTCCAGAACTCTTCTCTTTGCGGGCTGGCCTCCGTAGTGTGCTACCTCCCAGGCCACCCGCGTGCACTCGCATGCACACGCGCACCCACATACACCCACACCCACGCACACGCCTCCCCACACATGCACCCCGGCATGCACACCCACGCTTGCACGCCTGCCTGTACACGCCCACACGCATGCACACATGCACCCACGTACACCCACGTGCACGCACCCGCACACCCTCACATGCACGTCCGCACACACCCACACCCACCCGTGCACACCGCACACGGGCTTGGGGGTTGGTTCGGGGCGCAGTGACACCGTCAGCACCACCCCAGGGCACACGGCCGGGCAGCGGCTCAGCATGGGGTGGGGGCGGGGTGGCCCGAGAAGCGACACCAGGATGGCCGCCGGGCCAGGATGGACCCCTCCACATCCCCGCGGGCAGCCGGTGGGGGGGTGGCATGGCTCCTGGGGAGGGCACGTCCCAGCACTGACCTGAGGGCTCCGGGCCCTGACCACCCAGCACCCAGCTGCCCCTGTGGGAGACACCCCCCGACCAGCCGCCTCGCCTCCCCGGGGCCGGAGCAGGTCCACCTGGCGCCTGCCTTTGGGCACCAAGTGTGGCCTCGCCCTCTGAGTCACAAAACGAACAAGATGAACACGTATTTACTGTAACACATTTTAAAACAGCAGGAAAAGTATCTTTTGCTCTTTTCACACAGAAGAATCCAGAGCTGAAGCAGGCTGTGGGAAGGGACCTGGGCCCATGCAAGGTCCACTCCATCCAGAACCACCCATTTACTACGTTACAGAAATTATGGGTCAGCGCCCCTACGGGCATTTACGGGCATACCTGTCGGGTCAGTGCCCCTACGTGTGTTTACGGCCACATCCGTCGGGTCAGAGCCCGTGCGGGCGTTAATGGACACTCTATGGGCCAGGTCAGCGCCTCTATGGGCGTTTAGGATCACATCCGTCGAGTCAGTGTTCCTACGGGCGTTTATGGCCACATCCATCTCTAAAAATCAAGTATTTCCTAATTTTTCATCTGCACGTCATTGAATGTCCTCGGAATGGCACAGACTGTGAACGTCTGTGGAGCGAAGGGAATGTGTTTTGTGCAGGATATTCTTCCTTTGGGGTCCTCTGTCCTGCGGTTTGCCCTGAGCTAGTCCAGAACTGCGGCCAGGATGGCGTGGACACGGTTGCCACGGCCAGAGAAGCTGTCGCCGAGGTGCCCGTGGTGAGGAGGAAACGCACCTGTTAGAGGCCCAATGGCCTCTGTCGTTTACTCGTCCCCCACACCCACATTTTACTAGAAACTGTGGATCCTGCCTTTTCTACACAAGACACACCTTGCTGAGCCATTTTGCGCTTTTGACGTAAGAGCAAATGCAGTGCGTGATATTGCAAAGCAGAAATACTGAACATAAATCAGTTCACGTAAGAGCAGTAATTCACCATTCCACATTTTCACTACAGAAGAATAGTTTTCAGCTATTGCTTATACAAAACTATAAAATTAAAATAGCCTAACATCATTAAATGTACTTTTAGTAGAAATCTATCCAGACACAAGATTTCACAGAAACATCAGGTGCGGGAGGGCCCCAGGAAGCACTGGCCGCAGGGTTAGGGTGAGATATGTCCACGCCCGGTCTGTGGGTCTCTCGTGCCTTCCCAGAGGCCACAAGGACCACCCACGGAGGCCTGGACCCTCTGCCACCTTCACCAGGGAACAGCCGCTGGCGCCCTCGACCTGACGGCCACCTTGCCCCCTCAGCAGACCCCTCACGTCCTCACTCCAGTGACACCAGAGGGTCCCAGACATCTGCAAGATATGCAGCAGGCGTGTCACAGGGTGGAGGGGACACGGGCTCCAGCTTCCCCGTGACAGGTGCCCACTCCTCCCATGACCACCCGTGACCTCTCTGGTCTCTTACTCTCCTCTCTAGGTCCCTGGGCACCAAAGAATGGGGGGATGCAGACCACAGCCGTGGCTGTTTTGCATACAGCCACCCCAGGGCCAGCCCGTGAGATGTCACCAGGCCGGGGGCTCAGAGACGGTGTGCTGCAGGCAAAGCCAGGTTTCTGGCGGTCAGGTCGCACCATTTCCCGAACCCAAGCTCAGACCCACCCTGGCACCAATCACCACACACGCCCAAGTCCCAGCTTGGGAGGAAGAACTCGTCAGTTAGAATTTCCTAGTAGATGCTTTCAGTGTTTGAATTTAAGTCAGTAAATTTGCCAACACATCTGTCATATTTACACACTCAATGAAAGTTTGGAAGAGATCCATGTGGCATAACGCTGCATGTTCTTATGTCCGTCCACAGTCTCAGGTCCTGTGTCTGAACACAACTGCCTGCAAAGCCAGAACGTGGCGACGGACAAATCCAGACCAGAACGATGCTTTAATGCAGAACCGGGAGGCCCGCATCTCCAGCACCTATGCTTCTGAACGTCACCGTCCCCTCTCAGCCGGGCACCCGACGCTGGCTGCCTTACGCCATCCTGGGCTCGTCTGGCCACCAGTTCTGCTCTCTGGCTCAGCTCAGCCTTTCAATTAAGTACTTGCATGCATTGTATAAACGTATACACTTGGCGTGTACAACACATTATGAACAAAGAGTAACAAATCTTGTGTTACCGTAAGTAGGGTGATCACATACACATGCGTATCTTACACAAATATACCCCCTTAATGAGAAACGCCATCTAACCCAAACACAGACCTGGCTCCAACCCTGCTGCTTATTTTTGCTACTCAGTACTCGGATGTAACCCCCTTGACCCTCAGTTTCCTCCTCTATAAACAGAGTCAGCGATGGCAGCTTTGGGGGACCAGAAGGGCGACGTGGACACCACAGCACTGACCCGGAAACACAGGGGCCACGCTCAGTTAGTGCTGAATACAACGAAACGACGAGGCCTGTTTTCCCATAAAATCCGGGTTGACGCCCACTTCAGCCTCTGCTTACCGTGAGTTTTCTCAGTAGCTGACTGTCCGTGGATGCGGAACTGTGGCCTCAGCTGAGCTCATCTCTGTAACGTTCCGCATGCCAGTTTGGGGGGGGGGGTGCACCCTCATTAGTCCTTTCAAGTTTTTGTTTAACACCCAGAAGCTTGGAAAGGAGACTTCGTTCTTGCACGGCGCGATCAGTGAGTTGGTTAACAGCCTTGCTCGAATCCCCGCGAAGCACACGCACGGTGCGGTCAGGTTTCCACTGACGTCCCCTCAGAACAGTGAGTCTTCTCTCCAGGGCGAAAGAGAAGGGCCTTGGGCCCTGGGCAGCAGGGGCCTCTCGAAGCATTTTGTTTCCTAATTTTCTTTAAATGGACCCAGGGGCCTCTGGGGGGCTCGGTCGGTTCAGCATTGGACTCTTGACTTTGGTTCTGGTCATGATCTCACGTTTCCTGGGATCGAGCCCCACGTCAGGTTCTCTGCTGACAACATGGAACTTCCTTGGGATTCTCTCTCCCTCTCTCTCTGCCGTTCCCCCACTCATGCACACATGCTCTCTCTCTCAATCTCTCTCTCAAAATAGATAAACAAACTGTAAAAAATAACAAATAGACAAGAATTAAGACAGTTTCTTAACAGCGTCAGCTTTTACGGACTTCCTGTTTTCCCATTTCCTCTGAACACGGTGTGTCAAGATGACCGGAGCCCGAGGCTGCACACACCGGGCCGGCCACCTGCACCTGCCCCCCGCCCCCCGCCCCCCACCCCCTGCCCCCTGTCCCTCTGCCACGCCCCTGTACACTGAGCGAAACTGCAGTGAATGGAGCAAGGAACTCACTGCGGCTGGTTGGTGAGGCGGCCAAGTAGACGAGGCCACCGAGGCCTCTCCAGAACCAGCCGCACGCGAGCCTCAGGAAACTGTCTCAGCAAATACACACAGCCCCACACAAGCTGGTTCTGCAGCTTCCGCAGGGTGCATCCTGATGAAACAGGAGTTCTCCGTGTTATCTACAAGGAGCGAGTCTTACAGGCTAACTAGACATCCAATATTAACTATTATTGACAGGAAAGTCTTCTAACGTCTTTGTCCGCAGCTAGATTTAGACATACGTCTCAGGAATGAACAGCATGGTCTCAGCGTTTCATACGAGAAATGTAAATAATTTTCTATTTGAATTTGATGTATTTTGAGTGGAAATGTTTAGTCTATTATTTTCAAATATTTTGTGCAGGCTATCTACAGTACTTATGGTGCATAAATTTTTTGATGTTACGGCAATACAATTATTAAAAGCAAATGAACTTTTGTGACAACAGATTATTGTCATATTTTTCAAATCGAAATCACTATTATCACAATAAGATTAAAAATCTCTTAAGAAACGTGAATAATGGAGACAAAATAGGACATGACTGTTCTTAGACTCTTCACAGGCAGTTGTAAATCAGGCCCGTTCAGAAGCCAGTGGGGTGACCTAGAGATTTCATGTCTGTGGTGATGACTCTGGTCCTTTGTGGTCTTTGCCACGTTCCACTCACAGAGTCCCCTTAGGACCTCCTGCAGGGCCGGATTAGTGGTCACAAACTCCTTCAGTTTTGTTTGGGAAAGTCTTTATCTTTCTTTCTACTCTGAACGACGGCCTTGCGGAACAAAGGATTCTTGGCTGCATATTTTTCCTGTTCAGCACATTGACCATTTTCTGCCAATCCCTTCCGGCCTGCCAAGGTTCAGTGGACAGGTCTGCCCCTACCCTTATGTGTCTACCCTTATAGGTTAAGGCATGTGTGTCCCTTGATGATTTCAGAACTGTCCCTTATCTTTGAATTCTGTCAGTTTTACTATGATATGTCATGGTGTTGACCTGTTTTTATTGATTTTAAACAGAGTTCTCTGTGCCTCTTGGACTTGGATGCCTGTTTCTTTCCCCAGATTAAGGATCACTCTGAATATAAATGGACTAAATGCTCCAATCAAAAGACACAGGGTATCAGAAAGGATAAAAAAAAAAAAACCAAGATCCATCTATACACTGTCTACAAGAGACTCACTCTAGACCCGCAGACTGAAAGTGAGGGGATAGAGAACCATCTATCATGCTCCTGGAAGTCAAAAGAAAGCCGGAGTAGCCATACTTCTATCAGACACACTAGATGTAAAACAAAGACTGTAACAAGAGATGAAGAAGGGCATCATATCATAATCAAGGGGTCCATCCAAATGTGGAGGCACCCAAATAGAAATTAAGTTAATCACAAACATAAGCAAACTTTTAGATAATACTGTAATTGTAGGAGACTTTAATACCCCACGTACAACAATGGACAGATCATCTAGGCAGAAAATCAATAAGGAAACCACGGCTCTGAATAAGACATTGGACCAGATGGACCTAACATATATTCAGAACATTTCATCTTGAAGCAGCAGAATACACATTCTTCTCCAGTGCACATGGAGCATTCTCCACAATAGATCACACACTGGGTCACAAAACAGCCCACAACAAGTACAAAAAGATCGAGATCATACCATGAATATTTTCAGACCACAACACTATGAAACTTGAAATTAACCACTAGAAAAAACGTGGAGAGCCCCCAAATACATGGAGGTTAAAGAACATCCTACTGAAGAATGAATGGGTTAGCCATGAAATTGAAGAAGAAATTTAAAAATACATGGAAGCAAATCAAAACGAAAACATGACAGTCAGTCCCTTTGGGATGCAGCAAAGGCAGTCCTGAGAGGAAAATACATTGCAATCCAGGCCCATCTCAAGAAACAAGAATGGTCCCAAACACACAACCTAACCTTACACCTAAAGGAGCAGCAAATAAAGCCAAAAGTCAGAAGAAGGGAAATAATAAAGATTAGAGCAGAAATAATGATATAGAATTTAAAAAAATAGAACAGATCAACGAAACTGAGCGCTGGTTTTTTTGAAAGAATAAACAAAATTGATAAACCCCAAGCCAGACTTCTCTAAAAGCAAACAGGTAAAATCACAAATGAAAGAGATAACAAATACAATTAGAAGACAATGCTTTGAAAAAACTATATACCAACAAACTGGACGATCCAGACGAAATGGACAAATTCCTGGACACCCACACACTACCAAAACTCAAATAGGAAGAAACAGAAAATCTGAACAGATGCATAGCCAGCAAAGAAATTGAATTGCTTATCAAAAATCTCCCAGCAAACAAGAGTCGTGGGCCAGAGGGCTTCCTAGGGGAATTCTACCAAACATCTAAACAAGAGTTAATACCTATTGTTCTCAAGGTATTCCAAAAACAGAAATGGAAGGAAAGCTTCCAAACTCATTGTGTGAGGCCAGCATTACTTTGATTCCAAAACCAGACAAAGACCCCACTTAAAAAGGAGAACTGCAGGTCAATATCCCTGATAAACATGGATGCAAAAATTTTCAACAAGATACTAACAAATCAAATTCAACAGTACATCTAAAGAATTATTCACCATGGCCAAGTGGGATTCATTCCTGGGCTGCAGCGCTGGTTCAATATTTGCAAGTCAATCAACATGATACACTACATTAGAAGAAAGTATAAGAACCACATGACCCTGTCAATAGATGCAGAAAAAGCATTCAACAAAACACAGCATCCTTTCCTAATAAAACTGTTAAGAAAGTAGGGATAGAAAGAGCATACATTAACATCATAAAAGCCATATACGAAATGCCCACAGCTCATATCATCCTCAATGGGGAAAAACCAAGAGTTTTCCCCCTAATATCAGGAACACAACAGGATGTCCATTCTCCCTACTGTTGTTCAACATAGTGATGGAAGTCCTAGCCTCAGCAATCAGACAACACAAAGAAGTAAAAGGCATCCAAACTGGCAAAGAAGTCACCCTTTCACTCTTCGCAGATGACATATACTCCACATGGAAAACCCAAAAGATTCCACCAAAAAACTGCCAGAGCTGATCCATGAATTCAGCAAGGCTGCAGGATATAAAATCAATGTACAGAAATTGGTTGTATTCCTATACACCAACAATGAAGCAACAGACAGAGATATCGAGGAATTGATCACATTTACAATTGCACCCAAAACTGTAAAATACCTAGGAATAAACCTAACCAAAGAGGTAAAAGATCTGTATGCTGAAAACTATAGAAAACTTAAGAAAGAAATTGAAGAAGACATAAAGAAATGGAAAAACACTCCATGCTCATGGATTCTAAGAACAAATATTGTAACAATGTCGATACTACCCAAAGCAATCTACATATTCAATTCAATCCCTATCAAAATAACACCAGCATTCTTCACAGAGCTAGAACAAATGATCCTAAAATTTGTATGGAACCAGAAAAGACCCCGAATAGCCAAAGCGGTCTTGAAAAAGAAAACCAAAGCAGGAGGCATCACAATCCCAGACCTCAAGCTATACTACAAAGCTGTCATCATCAAGACAGTATGGTACTGGCACCAGAACAGACACTCAGATCAATGGAACAGAATAGAGAACCCAGAAATGGACCCACAAACGTATGGCCAACTCATCTTTGACAAAGCAGGAAAGAATATCCCATGGAATAAAGACAGTCTCTTCAGCAAGTGGTGCTGGGAAAACTGGACAGCGACATGCAGAAGAATGAACCCCGACCGCTTTCTTACACCGAACACAAAAATGAACTCAAAATGGATGAAAGACCTCCATGTAAGACAGGAAGCCATCAAAATCGAGGAGAAAGCCGGCAAAAACCTCACTGACAGAGAAACACAGGGAAACGGCTGTGTAAATTGGGGCTTTCACCGCTGTTATCCCAATTCCCAGCAGACAGGTCTATGCGCACAAGGAAACCGCAGTCCTGAACATTCTCACCTCCGCAGGTAATCACTGTTGCACACGGCAGAGCTCATTTGCGTCTCTGTGTCCTTGTAAATGACTGTGTTCCTACGGCACTCACACTTCTGAAAATTAACATTGCGTAAGTATCTTCCAGCCATTAAAAGCTCTTGGTAAGATTCATTTTAAAACACTGAAAACTCTCCTCACATGAATGCATCAGCATATACATAACTATCTCCCTATTCTTGAGACGTTAGATCGAAATGGGTTTTTCTTAAGCACTTACTATGTGCACTATGAACACGGCTTGCCGTCAGTCCCGGGCTTGGGACTGCTGTGTGGACGGCGTGACGGTCCACGGAGGCACTGCCCTTACCGCCAGACAGCACTCCAGAAACACCCCCGCAAGGCGCTCAGCCGGACTGGTCAGGATCGCCTCCGTGGAATCTGCCACCACACCACAGCCTTTGGTAAAACCCCATTTCCAACGCCCTCTGCGGAGCCCCCAGATCAGACTCACTGAGCCCTCACTGGGACTGGTGTGTGTGAGCCTGAATACACAGCTTACCAGTCGTGGCTTCAGGGCCACATCCTGGGGACACGGGCCCCGAGCCCTGAGCCCCACTGTGGTTTATAACAGACTTGCTGTTTGTGTGAAACTGTTTATCGACTCACACATCACACGACTGACGCCCTGCAGCCACCTGGGTCGTCCCTTTCACCCCGTGGCTACCGTCAGCCACTCTCCCCGCCATAACCAGCGTCCCGTGCTCTGCGGTGCGTGTGGCTTCCACGAGCACAAGCACGGTACGGTCGGGGGGCCACAAAGCTGAGGCACCCACGAGAGCGGTCCACGTGCACGAACACCTACCGCTGACCATCCCCAGCAGGACTTGCCTCGGGGACGCAGCACGACAGTCACAGTCCCCCACCCAACGTGGCCAGAGGGACGACGGAGGGGATGTGACAGCAAGACCGGCTGAGGTCGTCGCCAGGGTTCCTCGCTGGCTCCACGTGACGGGTGGACCTGGCAGTGTCCGGTGCCTCCACTCTTCTCTTCAGCCACCTCACCCAGTGCCCCCTAGCCTACCTCTGACAACCACCAATCTGTGCACTGTGTCTGCGAGGGTTTCCTTCACTCATTTTTATTTTTCAGGTTCCGCACGTAAGCGAAATCATACAGTATCTGTCTTTCTTTCTGTGCTTCCTCTCACTTAGCACGGTGCCACCAAGGTCCATCCGTGTTGTCACAAGTGGCAGGACTTCCTTCTTCCCAAGGCCGTGTAATATGCCACTGCAGACAGAGATGTAGGGCTTCCGTGTTTTCGTGAGCCGAATCAACAACACTCAGGTTGATTCCTATCTTGGCTGCTGTCAATAACGAGCAATGAACGAGGGAATGCAGGTGTCTCTTCGAGACCGTGGTTTCGTGTCCTTTGGAAGCATTCCCCGAAGTGGGATTGCTGGTCATCCGGCACTTCTATTTCTCACGTTTTGAGGAACCTCCACGCTGCCCTCCAGTGTGGCTGCACCAGTCAGCATTCCCACCGACAGTGCTTGAGGGTTCCCTTTTCTCCGCGTCCTCGCCAACACCTGCTGTTTCTTGTGTCGTTGACTTTAGCCGTTCGGACAGCTGTGAGGTGACGTCATGGTCTTGATTTGATTTTCTTTTTTTTAATTTTTAAAAATCTTTATTATTTATTTTTGAGAGAGAGAGAGAGAGAGAGAGAGAGAGAGAGAGAGAGAGAGAAAGAGAGAATGAGCCAGGGAGGGTACAGACAGAGGGAGACACAGAATCCGAAGCAGGCCCCAGGCTCCGAGCTGTCAGCACAGAGCCCGACGCGGGGCCCGAACCCACGAACCGCAAGATCATGACCTGAGCCGAAGTCGGACGCTCGGCTCACTGAGCCACCCAGGCGCCCCACTGATTTGCATTTTCTTGAGGATGTCTGACACCGACCATCTTCTCATGTGTGCTAGTCACCTGTATGTCTTCTGCAGAAAAATATCTATTCAGTTCGTCTACCCAATTTTTTTAAGTTTACTTACTTATTTTGAGAGTGAGAGAATCCTCAGCAGGCTCCACATTGTCAGTGCAGAGCCCGATGTGGGGCTCAAACTCACGAACCGTGAGACTGTCACCTGACGCAATCAAGAGTTGACGCTTAACCGACTGAGCCCGCCAGGCGCCCTGCGTCCTCTCCACCCAAATCTTCATTGAAGTGTAAGGTTTCTTCTCTTGAGCTGTAGGTGTTCCTTATAAATTTTGAATAATAGCCCCTTACGAGTCAAGTATCTTCTCCATTTTTGAGGCCTTCATTTGCTGTGCAGAAGCTTTCCGTGTGATACAGCCCGCTTGTTTATTTTTGCTTTTGTTGCCTTTGCGTTTGGGGTCAATTTTTAAAAATCAGCACCAAGAACAGGATCAAGGCACTTATACGCTAGGATTTCTTCCAGGAGGTTTACGGTTAAGGGTCTTATGTTCAGTCTTTCGTCTACTTTGACTTAATTCTTTTGTGTAAGAAATCGGTTCACTTTCATTTCATCCTTCTGCACGTTGCTGTCCAGCTTTCCCAACACCATTTCCTGAAGAGACTGTCCTTTCCCCGCTGTATATTCTTGGCTCTTCTGTAATAAAGTAATTGACCATATAATTGTGGATTTATTGCTGGGTTTTCTCTTCTGTCCCATCGGTCTATGTGTCTGTTTTTATACGAGGACCATACTGTTTTGATGATCACAGCTTTGTAAAAAAAACTTAAGTCAGGGAACATCATGCCTCCAGCTTTGTTCTTTTTCAAGATTTATCTGGTGTCTCTTAGTCTTTCTTGGCCTCATACAAATTTTAGGATCGTTTGTTCTACTTCTGTGAAAACTGCTATTGAATTTTGATAGGGACTGCATTGAATCTGTACATTGCTTTGGATAGTGTGGGCATTTTATTTAAAAGATTTTTTAAATAAACGTGTTATTTATTTTTGAGAGAGAGACAGCACGAGTAGGGAAGGGGAGAGAGAGAGGGACAGAGGATCCAAGGCGGCTCCAGCTCTGTGCTGACAGCAGAGAGCCCAGTGTGGGGCTCGAACCCACGAACCGTGCGATCATGACCGGAGCTAAAGCCAAGAGTCAGATGCTTAACCGACTGAGCCCCCAGGCACCCCTGATTCCAGTCCTCTTAGAGACTGAAATAATCGATGGCTCCTGAACTATAAATTCAGTCTAATGAAACGTATTTTATTACTACCCTATTTGTGTTCATATTTACCTTCTTACTTTGGCTCCTTCATTGTCTTCTTTTCCTTTTTTCTTGGTGCATTTTTAATTATCTTTTGCGATTTGCTTTATTTCTCTTTTGGCCTTTAATTTTACTGGTGTTTTACTAATTTACGAAGTATTGTAACAGGAGAGGGACCTCAGCACGCTCACTGTCCAGTCCTACCTGAGCTCCGACTAACCTACGACAGCAGACAGTGACTTCGGTGGTGTTACCACCTCAAGACAAACAACGTTGGTCTATACTCACCCGAGAGCCCAAGAACACCCAGGGAGCACGCCGGCTCTCGCTCGGGACAAAGGAGACCTTTCTGGACACGAAACCCTCTCGGAGCAGCCCGCTCCGAGGACAAGCATCAACACTAACCGGGTAAGGAGGGGCCAGCGGGTCTGCAGACGAGTGGGAGGTCCAGGGGGACAGAAGGAGGAATGAATTCTGCAATTTTCAGCCTAATAGACGCTGTCAGTGTGAATGAGACCTTCTCTGCTGTTATAAATATTCGGTAAGGACTTCTGGCAGAGAAGCAGCAAAAAGATGAAGTCAGTTCTAAACTATGTGGGGCAGCCCCCGCTTCTG
This sequence comes from Prionailurus viverrinus, assembly GCF_022837055.1. Classification (NCBI taxonomy): domain Eukaryota; kingdom Metazoa; phylum Chordata; class Mammalia; order Carnivora; family Felidae; genus Prionailurus; species Prionailurus viverrinus. Next base: position 1,768,595 of record NW_025927604.1, read on the forward strand.
GACGAGCGCGTGTGGGAGCTAGAAGGAAAAGCCGGGAGCCGACCCCGTCTCACGGGGGAAGAGAGGTCACGTCGGGAAGGAGTAGTTACCAATTCAGTTCGGAATAAACACACAGAAAGGCTGCGACCTAGACAAGGTAGCACGGGCGTCCCTCCGGCAGTGTGGACCGGAGGACGTGCAGCCTGCCCGCCTCCACAAGGAGAGGCGCGGACGCACCGGGTCGGAGGCACGAGCGGTGAGAGCCGGGGACCAGCCCGCGGGTCCCCCTTCCCCGTTACAAGGCTGCTCTGAGCAAAGTCCACTTCCTGCTCGGTCGGGTCGGGTTCGGTCCCGGAGGACGGAAGCCATCCAACCATTCCGAGAGCGTCGCCACCGGAAACGGTCCACATCCCGCGAGTCTGAGGATGTTTCCGACCCGCTTCTGTCGATAAAGCAAAGTGCAGGGCAGGGTCTACTTTACCCCCCGATCCACAGGTCCTGTCAGTTCCAGCACCATCGAGAGGCTGTACTGGACACAGTCCCCTGTCGAGCGCAGAGAATGATCTCAGTGCCAAACAGGCTTCAGGAGAGAGAGCCCAGCCACTAAGGGCGTGGAACCAGCTGGCCGCTGGATTATTGACGCGATTATTATTGTTTCCATCTGGAATACCAAGCAGGTGGCCTTTAAAATTTTTTACAGGATTTTGAGTCTGAATATCTTTTAAAAAATAATGTATTAAAACTCTTTTTTGACTCTCTGGGATTCAGATTCTCTGAAATGCGTTGTTCTTGAAGGTGACCTAACCAAATGATTACAGAGCATTCCTACGCTCTGCCTTTCTCTTTCTCCCCTTCGTGATGAGGGTGACAATGAAGGCTGAGGGTACGCGTTCACAGGAGTGGGCTGGTCGCCGGCCCCACGCCGAGCCTGAGAGCACGGAGGCCCGAGGCCGTGGGAGGAGGTACCGGGGGACCTCGGGTGGGGCCTCCCACCCCCCCGTCTGTTCCGTTCTCCAGTGCGCACCACATCTCCGGCAGACTGGGTCACCTATCCTGAGGGGACTTCTGGGGATGCGTCCTGCTCTGTGCACACCCTCTCATTCAAGAAGAATCGCATTAACGTGATCCTGGATGACGTTTTCTCAAAAAAAAAAAAAACAACACTCAGCACACGATTCAACTAGGATACTGTATAAAGCCGAGACAAATAACGAAATAAAAATCTTAAGAGATCTCCTAGAAGACAGTCCGATGAGAAGCCCAAGGGAAGGCAAGAAGGGACAAGAAGTAAGGCCTGTAAGGGACAGGAGGTGACGCTGGGGCACAAACGCAATCTGAGCTCGGGGTGGGGGCCGGAGGGGCGGGGAGGTGCCGTGTGTGTAGATGAAGGCTGGTGTCAAAGACCATGGAGAGGGCTGTATCAGTGACCACACCGGAGGCTGCCCAGGAACACAGCCGGACCCGCAGCCACGTGGAGAGAAAACTTCCCCGTGTCCGCAGTGGAGACCAGAGACGCTGGAAGTACATTCAAGTGTAGACAAAATAACCCGTTTTAAAATAACCTGAAATAGATTTTGGTACCAACAGGCCTTAAGTTCTAGTGAGAGTCCTTGAGCAGAGAGGAGATCCATCCTGCAAGGAGGCCGGATGCAGAAGTCGTGGGGAGAACAAGAGGCTGTAACATTTCGGAATGCAGGAGCCCCAAAAGCGGCTTCTAAACACAAAGCCACAGCAGGTGGTAAATCAGGAAACAACTCGGGCTCAGGGGTCACAAGGTCCTAGCACCTTCCAGCAGGACCTAAACACGCTGTCTTTCTATCGTGTAGGCAAAGTATACATTTGGCAAAATTTCAAGGGCCACCTTCAAATAAATGTAAATGGAGTACACACATTTGAGACACGCAGAGGAGAATTTTAGAAGGAAGACACGTGAAAAATTTAATCCGAATAATTTAAATATCAAGAAGAAAAGGGGCACAGTGAAGGGGGGGACCAATAAAAATTCAAAGTCCGCGATCAAAACCAAACTCGAGCACACATCGGTCATCACCACACACTCCAACGGGGGCGCAGCCTGTCAGGCTCGGTGGTAAGAAAGAAGGAAGCACAAAAATGCAAACGAAATCAAAGGGACAAGGTAACAAAAATGAGTAGGAACCAGCAGCGTGCGGATCCGGGAGCCAAAGTCGTTCTTTGCTAAGAGCAGTAAAATGAAGAATCCTCGGCTGAATCGATCAAAAAAGAAAAAATTAACCCTATTGAAAAATATTGGAGATCTGAGACCCTTTCACCAGCAGGAAAAATGACTTCCCCTGTAGTCACACACTTTCACACACTTTCAATAAACACCCCAAGACTTCTGCAGAATCTGATCAGAGGCTTTTAAAATTCTCACGAAGAAACAAAGGGAAAGAGAAGACGGAAAAAATAAAGTGAACCAGGAGGTGAGGAGACCTGGGCCCGCGGTGGCAAACGTGTTGCCGTAGGTCCACAGCGGTAAGTGTGATTCCGGCCTTGACACCGTTGGAGAGCACACGTAAACCACGGCAGGACACGCGGTCGAGGGCCCAGGTGGCACACAATCCCCGAGGAACCGGTCACGACACGTGCTTGCCCAGGACAATAAATCTGATCCCTACTTTTCACATGTTTTACAGAAATAAGTGTCACATGCCTGGGAGACCTAACACAGAGAGCAAACGAACACTGAGAAGGAAACACAAGCAGATATATTTACGAGCATGGGGTAAGGAAGGTTCTCCTGAACCAGATGCTAAATCCACACAGGAAAGCACGGACGAGGGGCGCTTGGGTCGCTCAGTCGGTTAAGCGCCTGACTTCGGCCAGGTCATGATCTCACGGTTCGTGGGTTCCAGCCCCGCGTCGGGCTCTGTGCTGACAGTGTGGAGCCTGCTTGGGATCCTCTCTCTCCCTCTCTCTCTGCCCCTCACCCACTCTCTCTCTCTCTCAAAATAAATAAACATTTTTTTAACGTGAAAATGAAAAACGGTATTTCAAGAACGTTACTGTCTGAATCTGGACTTTTCCCTCAGGCTGTCCCTGCACGTCCCGCAGCTGGTCCTTTTACGAGCGAGAGAGGGTCTGATTTCCAGTAACAGGTTTTCAGACTGCTTACGGGATTCCGATCCCCATCCGCTAACGCCGGTGGAGAGGAGCCCACACGCTGGAAGGGGGCCGAGGCAGGCCCGCTGCACAGGGTCTGGGTCTCTGTGGGAGGGGTTTCGGGGGCCAGGTGCCCCCCCGCTCTGGCTCAGCTGGGGTTTTTGGGGGGGCAGGCATCTGGGCGGGAGGAAAATGTCCCGCTGGCACACGGCACACGGGAGCCCGGCAGAGGTGGTGGGAGCAGGGCTGAATCCCACCTCGGAGCCAACTGCACCTGCCCGCTCGCTGGGCCGTGGGAGCCACGGCCACCACGGCCACCGGGTCCTACATCGTGGCGCCGAGCCATCCCTTGTGGGACCAGACACCAACCAACGGGTCCTCCATCGTGCCCCATGTCCTCCTAGCTGAACCTGCCACCTCGAGTGGTGTTTTAATTCTGGGGCGCGTGTGGGGACATACATCCCGCTCGGTTAAAGTACGAGAAGCCGTGCTTACTGTGCTGCTGGGGTTGCTGTTCAGATGCAGTCCACTGTCAAACAGAGGGGATGAGGCCCCGCTGCTGTGGTCGCCGGCTGGCCCCGGGGACCCTGCAGGCAAGCAGAGACGGTCACTCAGACGTGGCGCGGGCAGCGGTCCCCAGGTAGAGAGCCTCCCTTCTCCCGAGGCACCGGGAAGTCCCCCAGGACACCGGCCATCACGCGGAGCCACCACATCCGCCCTCCATCCCCTGCTGTCCTGGGGCCACCTCACACCCGTCTGGCCTCAACCAGAAATGGGGCAGAAGGCAGAAGGCGGGAAGATGGCCCACCTCACGGGAAAAGGTGCCACCGGGGTCCAGAATCCGCACCCACACGGCACCGGGAGACCGTCATCCCTGGCCCCTGGGGACGTCCCACACCTGCACTTTCTACCACCAGGATCACATCAGAACCTTCTACACGCTATTCCTGACTTTCTGTTCTAAATTTCCAAGCTGCTTATTTGTTTGACATTCTCTGATTTCCTTGGCATTGCCAACTGCATTAGTGGACAACACAGAGATAAATCAGATAAGTTTGTGGACAGTGGGTCTGAAAACAAAAAGCCCGTGTCTGGGTAGGAAGCAGAGGTCTGGGGCCAGGAGCCATTCCGAGCTACAGTTTCCTCTTCCGAAAGCAGAGACGGGGCTGAGTGACCTCCACCCCTGCCCTTCTGAAAGGAGGTGCCCTGGGCACCCCCAGCAGCCGATTGTCGGGCAGTAAATCGCATTAGGGAGAGACACCAAACTGCAGGGTAAAGTTGAAGCTGACCTACAGATCGGTTTTGCTTGAGAAAAACCGAGACATCACATTAAATCTCAGAATTCATAAGGGCGCCTGGGTGGCTCAGTCGGTTAAGCGTCCGACTTCAGCTCAGGTCACGATCTCACGGTTTGTGAGTTCGGGCCCCGCGTCGGGCTCTGTGCTGACGGCTCGGAGCCTGGAGCCTGCTTTGGATTCTGTGTTTCTCTCTCTCTGCTCCTCCCCTGGTCACGCTCTGTCTCTCTCTCAAAAATAAACATTAAAGAAAAATTAAAAAAAAAAACAAAACAGATTTCTGACTTTCCTGGAAAAGAGAAACATCTGAGGCTCCCAACAATAAATCGCTGTCCCCTAGCCTCCTCACCACGCAGGGCCCAAACCCACCAGCCACCGGCATCAGGGCCCCCGCCGTGCGGGTCAGTCGCATGAGGTGGCCACGCAGGGACAGAGATGAGCCTGTGTTGGTCACCCCGTCATCAACATCCTTATGATTTCTCGGGAACTGAACCAAGTGCCTCGTAAATGTGGTTTCCCTCGCTGCTTCAAAACACGTGCCTCTGCTGGGCGTGTTTACTACAAGCGTCATTTTGCAGAGGAAGAAACTGGAGGGGTTCTGTCCGTCACCCACTGACCGCAGTCCTCTCGGGACCGAGGGCTCACACCCGGAGCACCTGGTTCCGGTAAAGGGGAACACGCCCCACCTCCAGGCCTCCGGGGCCACACGACCAGAGCTTGTGATCAGCTCCACAAAATTCACGCCAACGGTGAACTTTCAAGGGGAAGGAGAAAGCTTTCCTGCTGTTTCCGATGTCTGAGAATAGCTTCGCAGAGAAAGCTAGATTCGCCGACAACCGGATCCCAAATATTTTTGGCCACAATAGGAGCATGAGCAGCTCCCGTGTGACTCACAGGTTCAGTCTGTTAATTCTTGTGGTGGAGCCACACGGAGAAGGACACCTGCCCACGTAAGTCCACCGGCCACGAGAACCAGGCATCTAGGCTTTACCCTGAGGAGCCCCCTACGGACGGACCCCTGAGCCGATCCAGGGTCCTGGCGTGTGACCGTCTGGGTGCTGAGGACGGCGCGGCCGATCTGCCACAGACACCGGCCGCCAGCCATCACCGCGTGATGTGGCGTGCCCCCTCCCCCACCCGCTGTAGGAAAGGAGCCGGAAGCCCCAAACAGTGGAGACGCCTGGTGCTTGGTCGACTTCCTAAGATTAAACTGAAGGTCAGGTGACATCACGTACGCAGTCATTTCGAAGTCACCAGCCCTCTCACTGTGGACGGGCTCGCGGGGCTCTGCAGCCGACTATTGCCACCCCTGCCTGCCGCTGCGGGACTCCTGGGCCACCAGCCACCACGCCCCCACCCCCCGCACCCTTCCCCCGTCTCTACAGAACCGACGAGGACCTGGATTCCCCACTGAACACCACGTTCCTGCACGCGCCATGCGCAGCCCCAAGGACTCGGGAAATGCGCGCTGTTCTGGGCTCCGAAGACGGCGCTCCAGCGCACCCCTCCTTCCCTGGACCAGCCCCCGCGAACCCGCTGCCCTGGGGCCGTCTCCGCCTGGGTGCTCCGCTAGGCCACGGTGACACAACGCCGCCCTTGCTCCCTGCACCTCCGAGCTCCCCGCGCCCCAGGACAGTGCTGCGGCCAGAGGACACGCGACTGCTGGTCCCAGAGGGCGAAATAAAGGATGCGGAGCGAACGGGAACGTGAGTAGGTCACCCTGCCAGTCATCCTACTGACTTCGGATACACGGGTATGTTTTCGTCTACAGCATCCCAGAAGGGAAATCCGAACTGTTGTGATACAGTTTTGGTTACCACCAGTAAAGCCCATTATTTACAGGACGATCAGTTGTTGTCAATAATTGCTAATGATAAAAATAAACTTGGTGTCACAATTCAACATTAGAAAATATACAACAGGAGCACTTGGGGGCTCAGTCGGTGGGGCATCTGACCTCGGCTCAGGTCACGATCTCACCATTCGTGGGCTCAAGCCCCGCATCAGGCTCTGTGCCGACAGCTCGGAGCCGGGAGCCTGGAGCCTGCTTGGGATTCTGTGTCTCCTTCCCTCTCTGCCCCTCCCCCTGCTCGTGCTCTGTCTCTCTCAAAAATAAATATAAAGAAAATTTTAAAAAATAAAATATACAACAAAAAGCTTACAAGAAATATTTATAGAAACTTCTAGCCTACAAAACGAGCTCTCACCTAGGAAATTACACTGGCCTCCCTCATGCAGGGTGGGTGGGGTTTAATGAGGGGGTGGCTGCCGAGAAGGTCCCCCGGGGTCATGCACAGAGAGACCGAAGGACACAGCAATCCCATGCAGCTAACACCCCAGAGAAGGAACACATGTCCACACAAAACCCACGTATGAAGGCTCATGTCCGTATTACTCACAGCGGCTCCAAGGTGGGAAACAAACCACCCGCCGCTCCCCCCGCCCCCTGTCCGCTGATGAAGCAGGGATCACAATGTGGGACCTCATAGAACACAACAGAACAGGGGGGCTGACACCTGCTACAGCCTCTGCCAGCCTGGAAAACAAGAGCTCAAGTGAGGGACGCAGACGCAGAGGCCACACCGTGTGCGGATTCACCTTCACAGGGAGTGTGGAGCAGGAGAGCCCAGACACAGGAGGGGAGCCCGTGGGGCCGGGCCAGGGGCTGTGGTCTCTCTGGGGTGACGGGACGGCTCTGGGACTGGACACCGAGGGCTGCGCGGCACGCGGAAAACACTACAAACCGCTCAAGTGAACGAGCACTTGAAATGGTGGATCTTGGGGGCACGTGGGGGGCTCAGTCCATTGAGCATCTGACTTCAGCTCAGGTCATGATCTCTTGGTTCCTGAGTTCAAGCCCCACATCGGGCTCAGGGCTACAGCACAGAACCCTCTCCAGATCCTCTGTCCCTCTCTCTCTGCCCCTCTCCTGCTTGCATTCTCTTGAAAATAAAACGTTAAAAAAATAAAAAGATAAACAGTGGAAGTTGTGTTATGTGACTTCTATCTTAAAAAAACACGAAGAGTCTGAATTTATGCAAGAAAAAAAAAAAGAGAGAGAGAGAGACTGCTGACTCCTGTCACCGGCCGTTCATCTTCTCTCCAGTGTGGCGGTCAGGTGTCGAAAGCGGGCGCTGTCCTCACGGGCCTGGTGTCCTTGCACCACCGCCAGTCGCTGCTGTAGTGCACGGCGGGCTTCCACCGATGACCCGGTGCAGGGGTGAGGGTGGCGCAGGCAAGAGCGAGTTGCCGTCCTGCTGCGGCCTCACCAGAGGAACCTGCCTGAATTTACGGAGGGATTATGGTGTTTTGGAATAGTAAGGTTTTAACTTTTGAAGATTATACAAAACCAAATAAAGAACAGACGTTTACTGACTCAAGAGAGGGTTCAACATCCTTGCCACGTGGGAAGGCTGGCAGGCAGATCGCATGGGGCTTGTTGCCAGGCGACCGTTGGCTGGCCCCCCACACTGGGCCGTGAGCACCCTTACGAGGGTGCTGACGTGCGTGCTGAGCCCACCACGAGGGCCAGCGGGACTCAGCCAGGCTGTGCCAGGACATCGGCAGCAAAGCCGGGCAAGTGATGAGGCTGCTGGCTACGCGCAGCTCTGTCGCATCTCTCAACAAAACGTCTCCAGCGCCCCGGCTGATGGTCAGAGCTCCCCGTCGGTGCCTCAGCCAGGTGGACGTGGCCACCCCAGGCCTGTGGTGGCTCTGGGGACAGGCTCCCTGTTGACTCCTCTGGGCACTCCCCCCCCCCCCCCGGTTTCAAGATGCTGCTGGGGTTGCCTGGATTCTGCTGCTTCCGTAGCGTTATCGAAAGCGGTCTGGAGACCCTGGCCGCCCCCTCTGCCAGGAGGTCACCTCACCTGGAAGAAGGCAGACAGAGCCCTAACACGAACGTCCTCGGTGTCTACGCGCCAGATCCTGCCCGCCACCCCGTTCCTCCTGCTGCAACGTTACAGGATCAGCTCTCTATCTGCACGGGGATATGCCTACAGGACAGATATGCAGGCCGACCGACAGGGTGGACACACGGCCCGCCTGGTGGCACAGTGCTGTCAATCGACCACCTTCCACGAACACGATGCCACATACGTGACACCCAAGTGCACGTCCAACACTTGCTAGCTTTACGTTCTGCTGGAAAGAACCCCCGTGAAACCCTGGTACCATGTGCTCACAATCTGAAACGGAAGCCCAGAGTGGCCAGAAGCGACTAAGCTCTTTGCACGAGAGCCGCTCACTCTGTGTGCGATTCAGAAGAAACACGACAGACCCTTCTCCAGCCCCCCTGCTGTGGGGGGACACGAAGTCCACAGGCCACCCCAGCCTCTCCATTTCCACCTGCCACCCTAAATCCCTTATCTCACCCGAACCTCACGTCTGTTATGAACTGAACGTTTGTGTCCTCCAAATTCCTCTGCTGAATTTGGAATTCAACCGAGCCCCTGACAGGAGGTTGTTGGGGCACCTGAGGCAGGTGATGGGTGACCTTCCAAAAGGCCCCAGGGTCTCCCTGGCTCCTGCCACACGCGAGGACACAGAGAGGAGAGGCGTCTATGAACCAGGTCCTCCCAAGACGTCCCGCCTCCAGAAGCCAGAGCAAGAAGCATTTGCTGTCCCGGCTGCCACTGTGCTTTGTTACTGTGACCGAGTGGACCAGCCCCCCTGTCTTCTCCTCCAAACTGCTGGAGGTGCCCACGGATGTGCCCCCTGAGCCCAAAGACCCAGAGAAGCTGGCCGCAGGCAGGAGGTAGTGGCGTCCCCTCTTCGGGCCAGAGGCGCCTGCCTCCCCCACGGACAGCGCCCCCTGGGACCGGCGTCCCCCTCCTTCCCCGCAACGGACAGTCTGTCCCGGGAGTAGCGCCCCGCTGGCTCCTGGGACCTGCACACGGGCTGCCCCGAGCCGCTCCCCTCACAGGTGCACGTGCACGTCTGCCCAGACCCCACGGGACACGATGCAGTGCTGTGCGTGGGGCTTACTTTTCCAAAGACTGGTCTGATGGTCACCATTCCCACTTCCTGCTGCTCGGGGCGCGCTCCCTTGCGTCCACAGCCCCGCGGCCTCTCCTCTTGACCCTGGAGCCCTCTGCGAACTGCGAGGAGCTGGGCTCCTAAGAACGTAGACCCCGAGGGATCTTACCGACGGAGGAATATCAACTTTCCCGAGAAAGGCGAATAGTGGCCTGGTTACCCCAGTGCGGTCTGACAGGAAAATGGATTCTGAAACTGACTTGCTCAGGTTCTCAGGGAGAGAAAGTAAGAAGTCGACTGAGTTCAATGACTTTCTGTCAAACGTGGGCCCTCCTGCAAGACGGGTTTCCACCACGGACGCGCCCAGAGGACTGCGCCGGCCCCCCAACCACAGGCTTCTGCGGTTGGGGGGAGAAGAGGGAGAGAAAACGCGGAGAACGTGGCCAGCCCAGGGCGGGCACTGGTCCTCCACAGGACGACACGGAGGGTGGGACCCACCCCCGTCCTCGGGACGCCTGCCCTGCCAGAGCTGGACCTTGAGGGGCCACCAGCAGAGTCACAGCCCCTGCGGGCACGATGGTACCTAACGCCCCCTCTGGCTGAGAGGACCGCACCTCCACCCCCACTGAACCATTCTGCACCTGTTGTAAAAATGTGGTGGCGGCGGAGTCCGTAAGGGGCATGGTGACTACTCTGACGAAAACGTCTGTATGGACGGGCGACCCATCGCTTCCAAACTGGGTCACAGCCGAGTACGGGAGACGAACACGGGGCAGGCACTTCACAGTATGCACTTACTACTGTCTTCTCTCTCTCGGGGGATCTCCCAAGTCTACACAGGTACTTCAGGTACAACCTTAGTTCCCGTACACGTGCCGGTGCACATGCAGGAAGCGTGATCAGCGAGCCTACCCGCAGAAGTCAACTGATCCGCACGCGGTAGTCGGACGCCTCCACTAAGAGGCTGCGGACGTGGAAACGCAGGGTGTCTATCGGTGCCCCTGCTGCCTCCGAACCCGCGCTGGGGACCTGGCGTATGCCTGTCAGTGCCGTGTCCTGTGCAGACACGGCGAGGCGCGGGAGGACAGTGCCCCGACGGTCTGCCGCCCTTACCTAATGGGAGCTTCAGAAATGCCGGCGCCTCCCTGAGATAGTCAACAGTGATGGCCACCTCGTCGCCAGCGTTTCTCAAAAGATGCACCTGTCAACACGACAAAAAATAACTACTTTACCACCAGGAGAGGATCAAACACAGAATTAAAACAAGAGTCCTATGCACCTGGCCTGCTTCCCGAGAATTCCACGCTGGTGATTTCCTGAGACACTGAGGGCCTGTGGGCCCCTGGAGGTCTGAGCTCGGGTCTACATGGAGGCTGTGCACACCAGCAGGGACGAGCTGTCTACACAGGTGCTTTTGCACACCATCAGGGGCGAGCCGTCTACACAGATGCTCATGCATGCTTCCTGCATTCCGTCTACACGGACACTTGTGCACACCATCAGGGGCGAGCCGTCTACATGGACGCTCGTGCACACCAGCAGGGGCGAGCTGTCTACATGGACACTCGTGCACACCAGCAGGGGCAAGCCTGCATTCAACCAGACCGGGCTCCCCGCCCACCACACGGGCCGTCTCCCCGAAGGTCGAGTCAGGTGAGGACTCAATGTATTGGCAGAAAGACTCAAGCATCAGACGCCGGCAAAACGCACACCGCCACGCAGCTGAGACACGGCTGACCACCAGCCCCGCTCCAGGTCTGAAGCACAATTCTGGAGGGAGGAGCGGGCACCTCTCCCTGTGCCAACGCATCCCCACCACGGGGCTCTGCTTCCACCCACGTCCGGTCAGCTTCCCGTGCTCAGCGCACTCACTGGTGTTGAGGCAGACGTGACGTGGCTGCTCCAGAGCCTGGGATCACGCGGGCACACGGCTGGGGCACTCCAGGTCAGGCCCAATCAGGGCCGGTGGTCAGCCGTCCGGCCGGCGTGGGGACCCTACGGGCTTGCACTCGGCTCTGTCACCCCCAAGTCCAGAGCTCTCAGACACCTGCTGTCGTCCCCTGCACAGCCCTGAGAGCCACACAAAAGCCCTTGTCCGCCGTGACAACGACCACCGGGCACCAGCACCTCCACCCCAGTGGACCCGGGACCACGCCTGCCGGTGGCCTGCGTCACCTCAACCTTGACCTCACACCCAGGCCCTGAATTCCCCCTAAATACTCCAGGCTGCAGACTCACCTCCGCAGCGTCCCTCCCACACCTTCCATGTCCTCCCTCATTCCCCGTGGCCATGCATTGATGGCCTCCCGCCTCACGCGGGCCACACTGACTCTCTAAGGATTAAACCACGTGGTCCTGTGGCTTTGCCTCTGCTCACACTTGGTCAAGGTGGGTGGACACCAAGCCATCCCTTCCATAGCCGCCTCGTCGGACCTGCTCTCCGGACAGGTGCACACGGGACATGTCCACTGCCAGGGACGAGGTCCAAACCCGCCTCCAAACACAGCATAGGACCAAACCGCTTGGGAGCTCATGGTAGGGGTCAGAGCCCCCAGACCAGGAGGGGGGCCTGGGAGCACCTAGCACCGGCCTCTGCTCGCGGACAGGCCTCAGCAGGCCCCGATGCGTCTGTGGTAACCTCGCCACTACGTTCTCTCCGTCTGACCTGAGAGACCACCACCGGCCACCCGGCCCTAAGCAGCAGCTCCTCCACGGACGCAGGTGGGGTCGCAGACACTCCACCACATCCGAGGAAGAGCACCGAGGCCCCCGAGACGTCCTGAGCTCGTGTGGCTTTAAACTTCAAAGAGCGAGCGTCCCCTGGACGGAACAGCCCCAGATCTGTGCATGCAGGTGGCCACCTTCAGCGGCCTCTCCAGATTCTTCTTGAAGGAGACGCACACACCCCACCTACGTAAACACCTGCAGCAGTCACAGATGGAATACCACGCACAAGGCTTTCTGGACATGACACGCGTCGAAGCGTTAACGTCTCCTACCTGTTTAGTGGAGGTTGATTAACCCCAAAGAACCCGCCGCACCTTTTCGTGAGTCTGCCCTTGTGTGTGGTTCACGAGGCCCCTCAAGAGACACCACTTGGGACAAGTTGATTTTGTCTGCGGGACAGTGAGGCGTGCGGCAAGCGGCCTGAAGGAATTCAACACTTTTACTGGCACACGGGGCCCCCTCCCCCCCTCTGCCCACCGCGATGCTCTGGACGCCCACGTGGGGGCCACGAAGGCTCCGCTTCATTGTGCGTCTTCCCCAATTTGGTGCAAGGTTTGTGTGCGTGTTCAGAAATGTCTGCGAACAGGGGCGTCTAGGGGACTCAGTCGGTTAACTTCGGTTCAGATCGTGATCTCGCGGTTCGTGAGTTCGAGCCCCACATCCGGCTCACTGCTGTCAGCCTGTCAGCCCCAAGCCTGCTTCAAGTTCTCTGTTCCCCCCTCTCTGCCCCTCCCCTGCTTGCGCTCGCCCAACAATAAAAAAACTGTCTGGGACACTCGTCATTAATGCCTCCACACTCACCAAAGGGCTCCAAGACCATCTCTCCCCTCAAGACATCACCGGAAGACTGACAGGTGCAGGGGCAGACACCTGACTGCAGCCTCGAGGTCGGACGGCTCCTTGCCACCCTGAGCGACACACAACTGCCTTGTGCATCTAACCAGAGTCTCCTCTCCTCCTGCGTCACTGACCCTGAGGCACATCGGTCCCACCCCCACAGGGCAGCTGGGGGCTGCAGACTCCAGCTTCTGATTCCCACCTGTGCCCTCAGCTTCCTGCAGCCACGTCAGGGACCTTTTCTTTTAAGGAAAGATTCAACTTCTGCGTGAATTTTCCCAAGCTTTTTAATTTTTTAACTTTTTATTTTTTGAGGGCGAGAACATGTGAGCAGGAGAGGGGCAGAGAGAGAGAGAAAGAATATCCCAAACAGGCTCCAGGCTCCGTGGTGTCTGTACAGAGCCTGACTCGGGGTTCCCCGACCCACAAACCATGAGATCATGACCTGAGCCTAAGTTAAGATTCGGATGCTCAACCGACTGGTCCCCCCAGGCACCCCGAATTTTCCCGAGCGTTTAACAAAAGCCACTCAAGCCATTCAAACCCCCGGGGTCTTAGCGCGTTGGTGGGGAGCTTCCACAACAGAAGTTTATCTGCCGGGGTCAGAGGCCAGAGCCTAAGGTCAGGGGCCAGCGGGGCTGGACACCCGTGAGGCTCCTCCCCAGCCACGGACGGTGTGAACGGTGAGCGGCGTGAGCTCGAGCGTCTCTCCTGGTAGGGACACTGATCCCACCCCGGGACCCGCCCATGACCTGACTGAACCCCCATCACCTCCACGGGCCCACCTGCTAAGGGCACCCAGGGGCCAGAGGCACCGCATGGGAACGTGGGCACAAACCCTCCCTCCGCCCACACCAGAGGCTGGAAAGTGGCGCAGGGCAGGTGAGCTGAGGCATCAGCGCGAATTATCCGCCGCGTCTCGCACACTCGCCTCCATGCACGAGGCCCGTAGCGCAGAGAAAACCAGTCCCTGTGCGCGCGGGGCTGGGGCGCGCGCGGGGCTGGGGCGCGCGCGGGGCTGGGGCGCGCGCGGGGCTGGGGCGCGCGCGGGGCTGGGGCGCGCGCGGGGCTGGGGCGCGCGCGGGGCTGGGGCGCGCGCGGGGCTGGGGCGCGCGCGGGGCTGGGGCGCGCGCGGGGCTGGGGCGCGCGCGGGGCTGGGGCGCGCGCGCATGCTCACAGGCTCCAGCCCAGCCTGGCCCTCCCCGGGCCTCCTCTGCTCCCTGAGGTCCCGTCGCCTGGCCGGCCGCACTCACAGGGTCCTATGCCTGACCTTGCCGAGCTCCCGGGGTGTCTGCACCACATGTGTCCTCCACACACATGGGTACCTGCCGCTCCGGGTGGCCCCCATGTGACGCCTCACACCCTCTTCGCGCAGCTCCGATTCCCGGACCCGTCACTGCACCCCTTGACCCTCACCCTCTGGCATCACGGCCACCGCTGACCATCGGTCCCGTGGCGCAGGCGGCACCACGTGGCCGGAGGGACACAAGTGGCCGATCAGCCTCGTGCCATCCTCATGGCCTCATTCTAAGGGGGGGGGGGGGCGGGGGTCTGAGCGCGTAAGCCTGCGTCCTCATCCCCGCTGAGGGGACGTTCCTCCTCGTCTCCTCTCGGCTGAACCCCGAGGTCACCTCCTCTCCCTGAGGTCAGTCAGCTGCAGGTCACCACCCCCCGCTCTGGGCGTGCATCAGCCCAGGGATCCCCCACCTCGGAGGCTGCACCTGCGCCTGGTGAGCGGCCCTGGAGCAGGAACAGCCCATGGCGCCTCCACCCCTCCCCCCCTTAGCGCCTCATCCCCAAGGGCAGAAAACGCTGGCAAACACTGTCGCTGGCAAACACTGTCGGCCTCCAGGCAGGCTACCCTCGCTGACTCCCCTGAGGCGGCCTCTGCCCGCCAAGCTCTACGGCCGTCCTCCTCCGTGCCTCCAGGGACGTCTCAGATGCCCTGCCCAGGCGATGACGTCACACTGTCCACTCGCCTCCAGGATGCCACGCCATCCCCCCCACGCCCCCGCCGGGATTTCTTTCCTGAATTCCCAATGTGGGAGATTTAAGGGGCTGCCCCTGGGCCCTCCCTCCGCATGTGTAACTGTCACTCTGAGCCATGAGATAACTATTCGTGTGTATTCCATATTTATATTCCTAGTATTTTCCTTACAACTCAAAGTAACAGACTCTGCTAATGTATCATTCAAACAGAGATAATCCATTTTTTATTAAATTTTTTTAATGTTTATTTTTGAGAGACAGAGCACGGGCGGGGGAGGGGCAGAGAGAGCATGAGATACAGAATCCGAAGCAGGCTCCAGGCCCCGAGCTGTCAGCACAGAGCCCCACGCAGGGCTCGAACTCATGGAGTGTGAGATCGTGACCTGAGTTGAAGTCGGACGCTCAACCGAGTGAGCCACCCAGGCACCCCTCCTTTATATATATTTTTGACGATAATCGTATAGCAATATGTCACAGTTTGTTAATAGCTTTATGCGTCCACTTGTGTAGGCTACGGTACCCAGCTACCTAGGTGTTGCTGTAAAGGTATTTCGTGGATGTGACTGATGTCTGCAGTCAGGGACTTTGAGTAGAGCTGGTCACCCTCCATACTGCAGGTGGGCCTCATCTAATTAGTTGAAGGCTCTAAGATAAAATTTGAGGATTCTCTGAGGAAGAAAACATTTCTATTAGCGGAAGCCACCAATTCTGCCTGAGAGCTTCAAGCCTCAAGCTCTGACCTCCAGAGTTCCCTCCTTCTCTGTCTCTCCCCGTCTCTGTGTGTCGGTCTCTCTCTCTCTCTCTCTCTCTCTCACACACACACACACACACACACACACACACACACACACAGAAATCCAGTATCTCCCTCGATGGCTCTGTTTCTCTACTAGAACCCCAAAACATCACCCACCATTAAAACAATCCTCGAAATAATAGTCGGTGGTACATAATTTGGCAAGAGCAAAGTGTGGCTTGAGGTAATCGATTGGGGGCCTGATGGGTTTGTGTGTAAGATCAGGGAGGTTTGAGCAAAACCTTTCCTTCCTTCTGAGTTAGAACATGATAGATCGTGTCCCGAGATGACAGCAGAAAGTATCTGTCATCCTCTGTCACTCTGAAGACGCCAGCCTCCGAAAGGACACGTGGGGATTCCCTCCACCACTTTCACACCCCAGAAAACCAGCCACGCTGGCAAACACACGGAACCCCAGTTGCAATCCCCACTGCCGTCCAGGTGCGCTCTGCTCCGTGGCAAGTGACGCCCTCCGCCGGCACAGCGACCTTCCCTCGTCTGTTGGCAGAAACAGCCTGCTTTCGGAGGGCAGCACCGGGGCCATGCCAGCGACCTGTCAGTCTCTGCTCCACAGGACCCGGGGCCTCTCAGGGGGCATCATGGTCTGCTACGTGGGGACACCATGCTTATCCAACTTGGGGGAAACGAGGCAGCACCCTGGAGGACCTGGTGATGTGAGGGAGAGAGAAACGACCCCACAAACACATGCAAGCCTGGGACCCCCGTGGGCTTTGCTGGTGGCCTGGGGCAGGTCAGACACTCCGGCCGAAGGACAAACTGCTGCAGGTTGCACCCCTACGGCGAGGAAGCCAACCAAACCCCCAGAGGTCTCTGTGGATCCTGATGGGACATCAGCCCCATCTGCGCTTTCCAGACGGCCGATCGTGACAAGGCTCAGCACCGCAGTCACACGGCCGCCACGTAAGGGCTCAGCAACCCAGACAGCACGGCCCAAGACCCGAAGGGGCCGGGGGGTCCGTGCAGACAGGCCCTGTAGGCGGCTCCTGGGGGAGGCCAACAGGACAATCACACGCACATCCTCGGGTGTGGGACTAAGGCCATGTCAGGAAAACCGTATCTGCTAATACATACGCTCTCGTCTTGAAAAGGCTCCTTGGGAGAGCAGGCTGGTCCCCGGGCTCTGGCGGGGTCTCGGTGATCGACCTCGGGCCAACGAGCCACACACAGTAACTGTCCACCGAGGCTTGCCCGTCACCTGCCCCACTACCCCTGGGGACCGGGCTGGACCGGGTCTTGGTGGAAGAGGTGAGCCTGTGAACAGGACTCTTGACTACCACGGCTCCTTCCACAGCCACGTGACACCCCGCTCGTAAACCACAACCACGACACCATCACAAGTTTTATTTCCTACTCCTTGATTTTGAACTCTACTGATTAAGAAGTCTGGACGTTCGGGAGGAATCATGCTGACCCTAAGGCATCTAGTGAAATCTCTGTGTGGTGCTGGCTGATTCCAGTGTGCCGTGGGGTTGAGAACCCCCCCCCCCCCCCCGCAACTTTCCAACTCAGGAGTGAGAGAGTATTGTCATTAAGTTATCTCTACCTGTCTGTCAACCTACCCATCACCCATCTCTCTCACCTACCTATCTACTTCTATCATGGAATCTTCCACCAATCATCTACCATCTATCATCTATCTGTCTATCATCTGTTATCTATCTACAATCTATCATCTATCTAATCTAATCGCGTCCGTCCATCCATGCACCCATCCATCCGTCTGTCTGTCTGTCGTCCATGCATGCATTTCAGCCTGTCTCTCCACCCAGCTCTAATGCTCCTTCCCACGAGACGGGAAGGCTGCTGGAATCTTCTGTCAGTTCACGGCAACAGAGCTTCGGGGCAGGTCCTCATGGGAGCAGGACAGAGCGCACTGTAACCCCTGACCCCTGAAGAGAATATGTGGGGGGTCGCGCGAGGAGGCAGAGGGCGACGCCCCTGGGACGGGGTGACAGGCATCTCAAGGGCTCAGTGTCTCTCCCAGGAGCTGAGAGCAGACGCAGGATCGGGTGGCTCGCCGCCAGCAGGGGTGCAGCTTTCGCT
Source organism: Prionailurus viverrinus (assembly GCF_022837055.1). NCBI lineage: Eukaryota > Metazoa > Chordata > Mammalia > Carnivora > Felidae > Prionailurus > Prionailurus viverrinus. The sequence continues at coordinate 1,786,382 of NW_025927604.1, forward strand.
CCCCCGTCAGACCACACTCAACCCTGAGGGGGAGGCCTCGTTCCGCATGATCCGATGCCATAGTATCAGGCATAAGAGACGTCCCACGCATATTTGTCGTGGGTGACCTGGGGGGAAGCGAGCGTCCGCTCTCAGGGAAACCCTTCTGTCCTGGCTCACCCCTGGGGCAGACTGTGGTGGCACAGCCGGGACAAGGGACCCGCCACCCCGTTTTCTTTGTTTTGTCCTCAACATGTAGTTGGCTTTATTTCTGTGGGTTACGTTCAAACCCACCTGAACTTAGAAACTGTCCCGAGGCCTCCGTGAGAACAAAAGTCCTACCGATGACTGAAATATGCACAAAAAGGACTAATTTCAACTTAAATAGGAGGCTCTGGAAATAAGTTAGTGAATTTTTACTGATTACGGCAGTTTTCATCCGTGTGTTCGCAGCACCTGAGAACTCAGTCTGCTACGTGAGACCACAAGTAACATCCTATCGCAAATCGGAGAGGTCTTCTACAGTTTCTGACCCCGTTGCGGAAAAATGAAACCCGTCACGCGGTCCGGACAGCACAGACCCTGCTCCAGCCCTCGACTGCCGTGAGCTCTGCCTGCACACCCACCACGGCCCCCGCTCCTCACGGACCCGCGTGGCCGGGGACCCGCTGCGTGAGCAGTCACCTCCTCTCCAGGCACCTCCTAGCTCCGAAGGCAGGTGTCAGGCTCTGACTTTCCGTTTTCTCGGGTGACGGGTCTCAGAACGCGCCCAAGGCACACACGTGCCCAAGGACACTTACTCCCTGCCACAGCAGTTCTGATGACAGACGTCGACGTGGAAAAAAACACACAGTGTATTAAAAAGAGGGAAAGTTGCATGTTTATTCCCACAGATGCATTATGTGGAAATAAACAGACTTCTGTCCCCATCACGTATCGGAACTCTTCCAAAGCTTGGGCAGAATGCGGGTGATTACGATTCATTTTGTGGATCCTTTGTGTTGAGCAAAACCGACATTTTTCCTTTTAGAATTAACTGAAGCTAGAATTCACTCTTAAAGGCAAGCGTGTGAGACTATGATTTCTGAGGTCTTCACAAATTTAATATTTTTATGAACTTTATGATGGAATCTGTCTCATTAACAGTGTTGCAATCATGTGTTTTCTGTCACCTAAGAATGTAGACGTGGGGGTCCTGGGGGTGCTCAGGCAGTTGAGCGTCTGACTCCTGATTTTGGCTCAGGTCATGATCTCAGGGTTGGTGGGTTCAAGCCCCACATTGGGCTCTGTGCTGATGGTGTGGAGCCTGCTTGGGATTCTCCTGCCCTCTCCCTCAGTCCCTCTCCCTGACATACTCTCTCTAAAATAAAAAAGGAGGTAGACGGATAATTTGATAGTGAGATTTTAAAAGTATATTTGTGTCAAATATTAGAATATCTCCGTTTACAAGGTATGCACCTCGTTTACTCAAGAATTGGTTTCTTGGATGAATGCTGGGCCGAGGAGGGGTCACTGTGGTGCACAAGGCCTCCCCGAGTCATGGGCTTCTTCACCCTAACAAAACAAACCTTTGCAGAGAACGTCCCTTGAGACCAAGAAACAAGTTTATCCCCAGTGTGAGCGCCTTCCCCACACCTGGCACAGGTCCAGGGCCCCGAGCGAGGAGGGGGGATGGCGAACAACTCTTCACGGGCTGAGATTACTGGGGACTCTGTGCCAGTGTCGTGGAAGTTCAGGGGGACCGCATCAGCAGACTTTCTGCCCTACGTGAGCCAGGAGGTGGCTTCTTGGAAAGATAAACACTGACGGATGGACGCACGCCGACCCTTCCCAGGGACAGTAATACATTATGCTTGGTTCCCTGTAACGTGCAGAGTAAAGTCCCTGTGGGGGGGCGCCAACACCTCTGGGGGAGGCGTTCCTTCCCGCCTCGCCCTCCAGTGACCACCCCTGCTCTGCACTTGACCGCACTACCCACCCATCCCCCACCTTCTCGGTTTCAAGAGCCAGCTTAAACACCTCCCCACCTTGGTGCCGTCCTGGCCGCAGTCACACGTGAGCACATAGGGCTTCTTCGTGCCCAACTTCACGTGGATGTTCATTTCACCCCTGCTGGCATCCTGCACCTGACCTGAACTGGACAAAGTCCTCTCCCACAGAAGGAAGGCTGGAGCACGTGCGTGTTGACAAGCCTTTGTCCCAGACGGTCACCAGGTGCGTGCGTCACGGGACATCCTGCCCGGTCTGCCCACGTTACACACCAGCGTGCTCCAGCAAGCCAGTGGTCCTCACTGCCCCAGGGGCTGGGTCCACACTACCCGAACTCAGTCCCCCAGTTGGAATAGGAGCAGTTCCTTCCACCCTGCTCAGCCCGTGAGAACCCGTCACACAGCGTACGGGACGCGCCTCGCTGCCACGCTGGGCTTTTCACGCAGGTCCTCTGGGAGCACCCTCACTAAGTTTTCTAAGCTTTCCTTCCAATTCTGGAACTCTGTGTCTAGGAACGCACTCAGTGAAATACAACTTAGAAAAATCGTTACGATAGAAGAACACATAGTAAGAAACGAGGCACACTCACCACTTCTTCATGGGTCGCGTGTTCTACGTTAATGCCGTTAACCTGAGTAGACAACAAATTGAGAGCTGAAAATTGTGAGGATGATCACTGATTACTGTCACTATAAAATAAACAACAGGGCGGAGGCTCAAGTTTAAAATACTGACCTGCAGGACGGCGTCTCCGACGAACAACATCCCTGTCTGGTCGGCTGCAGGGTTGCAAAAGTGGCAACAGTGTTAAGAAAAATTGAGGTCATCACTCTTTTTAGGGCCCCGTTTAAGCTCAGTGCCCACAGCAACTGCAATGGCTTATGTGTGTGCCCATGTGTGTGCGTGTGTGCACACACATGTGGGTGAACACAGGTACATGCGTGCACACGTGTGGGCTGAGTGAGCATGTGTGTGGGATGTGTGTGCACACGTGTGGGGTGAACACACACGTGGGAATGTGTGCAGGGGGCATATACGTGTGTGTTGTGCGTGCGACATGCAGGGGTGTGCAGTGTGAGTGTGCGTGGGTGTGCGCGGGCCTGTGGTGTGCAGTATGTGTGTGAGCGTGGGTGCCTGTGCAGGTGTGCAGCAGGTGTGTGTGGGTGCGCGTGCGAGGGCCCGTGCAGGTGTGGGAAGTGCCAGCACAAGGGGGTAGGCAGGTCCCGCCCATCAAGCTGAGCACGTTAAGGGAGTTCCTCCCTAGGCACACAAGAGCCCTTTAATAGGGAAAGAAGCTCATCACGTTCGTGGAAAGTCAGCTTCCCGGTTTTCATCAAGTCGGCACAGGCCATGAAGCAGGAAACCCAGAAACTCTTTAGCATTTCCAGTCTTTCTTGGGGACAAATTTACACAGACGGTTTTAATTAAAGAGACCGTGCGGAGACCGGAGGCTCGCGGTGCCGTCCGCATTACCACTCTGGTCCCCAGACACAGAGACGGCTTCCAGGAAGACTGACGCACCTGCCCCAAATAGAAGGTGCTGCGGTTTCCTGTCTTCGTGCGGATTGGTTTTAATTTTTAAGTCTTTGGTTAAATATTGGAAGCCAGAGACTACGCTATTCTTTAAACATTGCAATTCTCTTCACGCTCCCTGTATGTATTTAAGGTGAGTTATTAATATTACTTCTGGTCATTGTAACGATATTAAACTTTGTTGAAAATGAAATACAGCCCACATCACTAAACGTAATGGTACTGATCTCGGCTAGCTAACAGGGTTCTCACTTCCACGGCAGCTTTGCCCAGAAAAGCTGCGTGACCCACTGGTGTGACCAATGTCCCTGTCTCTGTCTCCCGGTCTCTCTCCCGCTCTCCTTCGTCCTTCCTGCACCCCCTCCAGCTCTGAGCTGGGGGCAGAGAACAGGACAACGCTGGCTTCAGGGGCTCAAAGTCTAGCAGGTGAAAACCCACACAGGGCGACAGAAGGATTACTGACTACTGGCTACACAGATTCTTTGTAAAATGTGCACGGTAGAGTCCCCACCTAAACACAGCCCTGACCCAGCACGAGAGGTGTGCGTGGCGTTTGAAAAACCCCAGGTGCAGGACACGTAACTTTGTGGGTGCAGTGGGGGCCTCAGAAAACCTAGAACACAGACACCAGAGTTCCCCTTGCAGCCGAATGGTAAAAGGGAGAGCATGCTAGCGAGGGGTCCCTCCAGGCTCGGTCGGGTGGAACGGGGTGAGGCGAGCCGGACCGAGGAGGGGGCTGCAGGGGCCAGCGGCCACGGTGTGTGAGGCCCTGAACACCATGCTACAGGCGGGACAGAATTTCAGGATGCCGCATCCTTCAGAGCAGGGCTCAGCCTCTCGACACCTCCCTCCGTGATTCGCACATACTTGTCCTCCACTGAATTTCAGTGAATGATACTCTCATCCCGGGTCGCTCTGGAAAAATGGCATCTATATGAAAGGTGAACTCAGGTAGTAAGGAATTCAACTTTATCTGAATTTTTCTTTTTTGGTTCCAGACATTCAGATGTGAAGTCTTAAGAGTTTGAACAGTGAGGTCTTTACTTGCAAAATTATACAAATCTATTCAATAGATGTTAACATATATTTACATATGGAGATATAATCGTTTCATGTGCACGTATGATCTCTGTCTTTGCTGTGTCTGTGCCTAAAACCCACTGACTCCCAGCCCCACCTGGCCCGTCTGAACTCCTGGTTCTCAGCCCTCAGAACAGATGCCTGAACCCTCCACCTCCATGCTCCCACCACCCCCTTTCCATTCCTGGGACCAGCCCCTCTCCAGCTGTGGGACCAGCCATACAACTGAGCCATCCCCTTGACTCTACTGGGGCCAGGCTGTCTCTCATGATCAGAACGACCTCCTCCCCATGCACCTGTCACTGTACTCTCACATGAAGCCCTCTACCACCTCTCAGCTCTCTCTGTTCACACAGACCAACAAAGGGCCTCTGGTGGTGGCTCAGTCTGTGCTCAGGCCTCCCCGATGATGCTGTCTAGCTCCTGCTCCCTCAACATGGTCTGTGTCCCCATCCCTGCTCGGGCACCGACCGTCTGTTCCCAAGCCCACGTCGCCACCAAGTCACTGCTCCTTTGTGGAGAAACTATGGCCTTTGATGCTGACTTCTGCTCGATTACCTGCTGTTAAAACTTAACTATACTTGTCTTCACTTTTATGAGAAAGAAAAAGGACAATAATAAGAGTTATTTGTTAAAATTGAACAACCAATAACAAAAAAGTGACAGTGTCAGCAGTTGTTAAAAGTAACCTTGATACCTTGGATTGCTGTATAACCCACGCTGATGTCTCAGAAATACCATCCCCAGCTCGCTCTCTCTCTCTCTCTCTCTCTCTCTCACTCACACACACACACACACACACACACACACACACACACACACACGGGCTCTGCAGAATCCCCAAGTGACACACACACACACACACACACACACACACACACACACACACACACGGGCTCTGCAGAATCCCCAAGTGACTATAGAATCACAGGGAAAGACTGATCACCTTCAGTAATTTGGATCTGATTTTCTGAAAATAAACCCCTGTCGAGAACACCCCCCATTCTGGCAATTCTGCAGGAAGCGCAGGGTGCAACAGGGTCCCACAAGGTGCATGTGACACAGTCCCACAAGGTGTGACACGGTTCCCCAGGGTGCGACAGGGCCCCCAGAGTTTGACAGGGTCCCTTAGGGTGCAACAGGGTCCCTTAGGGTGCGACAAGGCCCCCGCAGGGTGGGACAAGGCCCCCGCAGGGTGGGACAGGATCCCACAGAGCTTCAGCATTTCTCACCCAGAGGATGAGTCCACTTCTATCATCTGTTTCAAGTTCTGTTTGTTTCGACAGCTTTAAAATCATGCCGTTCATCGGTTTGTTTCCAGTAAACAAGAAGAGGCACGGAAACGCTCTTCATCCCACTCTCTCCACCCCTAACTCGGTCCAGGATTGGCCCCGGGGCCTCCTCCCCCATAGGGCCAGCTCTCTGGACACGGGAAGTAGACTGGGGTTTGGTGAAAGAACCGGGGGGAGGCGAGTGTGGCGAGAAATTCTGCTCCCACTCTGCACTCAGCCGCCCCAAGCGGGAGGGGCGTCTCAGGCTGTGTGCGCACGACTCCGGTCGGGTGCAGCCTAACCCATCTCGGAGTGGGGTCTACCGAGATCCACGGACCCCCAGAAGGGGTCAGGGGCTGACCTGCTATCGCCGTGGGCGCGCGGGCCTGCGTGTCTGGACCTCGTTCTACACACTGAAGGCGGGCTCCCCCACGGAACCGACAGGAAGGTGGGGGCCCCGCGGGCACCTCTGCTGGTTCAGGGGCAGTGAGACGGGAGCCCAGCACACGGGCCCTGGGTCTGAGCGGTGTCACTGCAAGGCTGCGGCACCCTGAATCAGTCACGTCTACGAGAATGGAGCTCGGACTCTTCCCTCTGCTTCCTGAGGCGGCTGGCGTTCGGCTCCCCAGGCACCTGTCGCACATCCCCTGGGCGTGCAAGACGGCAGGGGTCTCGAAGGGCTCAGCATCGGCTACAGATTCAGGAGTTAGTGTTGACCAGAAGCAGGGAAGGGGGAGGGGGAAGCTTTAACGTGCAATCAGCTAAACTGATGAAATATCACGGATGTGAAAATAAATCTGAAAGGGCGGGCTTACGCCAGCGGACTCCATCTTGTTCTGTGTCCTTCACCTAGACCACGCCTCCTCCCTTTGAGTGACCTCCCGCTCACCCATTCAAGCTTCCTGATCAAAACACGCCACTTCCCCAGCCAATTGGCTGCCCCTAGACCCCTATAAAACCTTTGTGCTTTTGAAACTCGCTCTCTTTCCCTGGTATCTCACCACTGCGTCGGTGCAGGTAGGGGATTGAGCTCGAGTTAGCTCGAATAAAGGCTCTTTGCTTTTGCATCGGACTCGGCTCCCTAGTGGTCTTTGGGGATCACGAATTCTGGGCATAACATTTGGGGGCTCGTCCGGGATCCCCAAGACCCCCAAGGGACCCCCGACCCGGAAAGCCTGACTGGCCACGGTTAGTGTCTGTTTGTTCTGTCTTTTCTGTGTGAGCTCATTTCTGGAATTCTGGTAGTGCCCGACGCGGTCTAAGTGGACGCACTGGAGGACCACGGGCCGGGAGTTTCGGAAGACGTTCCGATTCTCCCTTCTGGAGGGACGTGGAATCCCCTCATCTGTTTCGGAGGGACGTGGAATCCCCTCAAAGGTCTGAGACGAGGTGGGTCGCTCCCGCTGGTCGGCGTGAGGCCATCGTCTTTGGAGGGACGTGGAATCCCCTCATCGGTTTTGGAGGGACGTGGAATCCCCTCATCGGTTTTGGAGGGACATGGAATCCCCTCAAAGGTCTAAGCTAGCTTTCAGTTTTGCTTCCATGGAGTTGGAAGACTTTCTAGGGGCCCTCTGTTTGTCTGTTTTTGTGTTTCTCTGTTTTGCTCTGTGGACTTACTGGACGGACGTTATGGGACAGACTCGGACTACTCCTCTAAGTATTATGATTGATCACTTTAAGGATGTGAGGGGAAGAGCTAACAACCTCAGTGTGGAAGTCCGAAAGGGTCGGTTGCAGTTTTTTTGTTCTAGCGAGTGGCCAACTTTCAATGTCGGATGGCCACCAGAGGGGACCTTCAACCTCCCTACCATCCACCGAGTCAGGAGTATCATCTCTCAGCCTAAGACGGGCCATCTTGATCAGCTCCCTTACATTATCACTTGGCAGGACCTTGTAGAAGACCCACCCTCTTGGCTTAAGCCCTTCCTAACCCTGCTCCCTCCGGAGCCAAAACCCATTCTTGCTTTGCAGGAGACAGAGAAGAGGAAACGTCTTACCCAGCCTTCAGCACCCCTCTACCCTGTCCTACAGGGGGGTACTGAAGAAGAATTAATTTTTCCTCCCCCGTATAACCCCTCTAGGATGCCGGAAGAACACCATACTCCCCCTCCGGGGGAGGCAGACGCTGTTCCGAGAGCGGGAGGCGGAAACGCTCCAGGGGGAAGCCCGCCCTTTACCAGGCAAAGGGCTCAGAGGGGGCAATCTGCCTCCGCCGCCGACTCTACTATTCTGCCCCTGCGAGCCACCGGACCCCCAGACGCGGAGGGGAATCAGCCCCATCACTATTGGCCTTTCGCCACTAGTGACCTCTACAATTGGAAAGCTCAGAATCCTAAGTTTTCCGAGAAACCGGCAGGGCTTATTGATTTATTAGACTCTGTTCTTTTTACCCATCAGCCCACGTGGGACGATTGCCAGCAGCTTTCGCAGGTCCTGTTCACAACTGAAGAAAGAGAAAGAATCCTCAATGGGGCCCGAAAACTAGTTCCGGGCGCACACGGGAATCCCACCACCAACCAGGCTCAGACAGATGCCTCCTTCCCCTTAACTCGGCCCCAGTGGGATTTCAACACGGCAGAAGGTAAGGAGAGGCTCCGGGTCTACCGCCAGACTCTAATGGGGGGTCTCCGAATGGCTGCTAGAAAGCCAACCAATTTGGCCAAGGTAGGAAATGTACAACAGGGAAAAGATGAATCTCCGGCTGCCTTTTTAGAATGGATCATGGAGGCATTCCGTACCTATACCCCCATGGATCCAGAGGCTCCGGAAAGCAAGGCAGCTGTTATCATGGCCTTTGTAAACCAATCGGCCGTAGACATTAGGAGAAAATTACAGAAAATAGATAGACTAGGAGAAAAAAGTCTGCAGGACTTACTGGTGGTAGCCGAAAAGGTATATAATAACCGGGAGCCTCCTGAGGACAAGCAGGCTCGCGCCATGGCGGCTGCCAGCAGTAAGCAGACTCGAGACCTGGCCAGAATACTGCTAGCTACCACTGCTGACTTCCCCGAGGAACGAGACCGCCGTCTCCGGCAGCTGGCAGACGACGCAAGAAAAGGTAAAGGAACCACCAAGAGGGGGAAGCAGAGGCTGCAGAAGGATCAGTGCGCATACTGCAAGGAGATAGGGCATTGGGCCCGAGATTGTCCGAAAAGGGCCGGCGGGAAGGGAAGCAAGACTGATCGAGTAAAAGTCCTAGAGCTGGATGAACTAAGTGATTAGGGGAGTCAGGGTTCGGACCCTCTCCCCGAACCCAGGGTAACTCTTAAAGTGGAGGGGACCCCTATTGACTTCCTTGTCGACACCAGAGCACAACATTCGGTCCTCCGCACCCCACAAGGAAAACTAGCTAGCAAGAAGTCCTGGGTACAAGGGGCAACTGGTATGAGCCAGTATTCATGGACTACCCGAAGAACAGTAGATTTGGGAACGGGCCGGGTATCCCACTCCTTTATGGTAATACCAGAATGCCCCTACCCGCTGTTAGGACGGGACTTACTGACCAAGATTGGAGCTCAGATAACTTTCAGACAAGGGGGACCTCAGGTCACCAATGGCAAGGGCCACCCCATCCAGGTCCTGACCATGAAAGTGGAGGATGAATACCTCCTCCACCAGGAGGCGCTCCCGAGAGAGGATAATATAGACAGATGGCTACAAGAATTCCCCTCGGTTTGAGCAGAGACAGGGGGGATGGGACTAGCCGCTCATAGGACCCCAGTCCTGGTAAAGCTCAAGCCAGGAGAGAGTCTGGTAAGGATCAAACAATACCCCATGTCTCAGGAGGCCCGGAAGGGGATCCAGCCACACATCCGGAGACTACGAAGCCTAGGGGTACTAGTTCCTTGCCAGTCTGCCTGGAACACCCCCTCACTGCCGGTCAAAAAGCCTCACACAAATGACTACCGACCGGTACAAGACCTCCGGGAAGTAAATAAGAGGGTCGTGGACATACACCCAACTGTTCCCAACCCATATACTCTCTTGAGCTCCTTGGCGCCCTCCAGGGTCTGGTATACTGTACTAGATTTAAAGGACGCCTTCTTCAGTCTGCCGCTGGCACCCCAGAGCCAACCCTTGTTCGCCTTCGAGTGGCATGATCCGGAGGAGGGCTACAGCAGACAACTCGCCTGGACACGGCTACCTCAGGGATTCAAAAATTCACCCACCATCTTCGACGAGGCACTACACGAGGACCTGGGTGAGTACAGAAGGGAGCACCCTGGCCTCCCCCTTCTACAGTACGTAGATGACATCCTGATTGCTGCCGACACGGCCGAGGACTGCGAGCGAGGGACCCAGGACCTGCTGGCTACCCTGGGGGCCTTGGGGTACCGGGCATCCGCGAAGAAGGCTCAGATATGCAGGGAGAGGGTAAGTTACCTAGGATATATCCTGGAGGGCGGACAGCGGCGGTTATCAGAAGCCAGAAAAGAAACTGTCCTAAAATTCCTAGGATCAGCCGGCTACTGCCGCCTCTGGGTTCCGGGTTTTGCTGAGATCGCCAGGCCTCTATATGAAGCTACCAAAGAGGGGGAAACATTTAAATGGACTGAAAAAGAAGAAACTGCCTTTAACCAGTTAAAAAGGGCCCTCCTAAGTGCCCCAGCCCTGGGCCTACCGGACATTACGAAGCCCTTCCACCTCTTTGCAGACGAGCATAAGGGAATAGCAAAAGGAGTTCTAACTCAAGCCTTAGGCCCCTGGAACCGTCCAGTGGCTTACCTGTCTAAGAAACTAGACCCAGTGGCTGCCGGCTGGCCGCCATGCCTAGGAATTATTGTGGCGACAGCACTCCTAGTCAAGGATGCAGACAAACTGACCCTAGGACAGGAGATCTGGATCACGACCCCACACGCCATTGAAGGGGTCCTGAAACAGCCTCCGGATAGATGGATGAGCAACACACGTGTGACTCATTACCAGAGCCTCCTACTCAACCCTCCACGAGTGCGGTTCCACCCCAGTGCAGCCCTCAATCCCGCAACCCTGCTGCCCGACCCTGACCTAGGTGCTCCACTACATGACTGCGGGAATCCTGGAACAAGTACATGGATTCCGGACGGACCTGACCGACCGGCCCCTCCCCGATGCTGAGGCTACTTGGTTCACTGATGGCAGCAGCTTTGTGCGAGACGGACACAGGTATGCGGGTGCAGCGGTGGTCACCGAAACCGACACCGTATGGGCGGAGGCTCTACCCTCCGGAACGTCAGCCCAGCGAGCAGAGCTCATAGCCCTCACCAAGGCGCTGATGCTGGGAGCTGGAAAACGGCTCAACATCTACACAGACAGCCGTTATGCATTTGCCACAGCTCATATTCATGGGGCAATTTATCAGGAGAGGGGGTTACTGACGGCAGAAGGACGGACTATAAAAAATAAGCAGGAGATACTTAACCTGCTTACGGCCTTACGGCTTCCTGCCAAGCTAGCCATTATCCACTGCCAAGGGCACCAAAAAGCTGATAACCCAGTAACTAGAGGTAATCGAAAGGCTGACCAGGCAGCCAAGGCAGTAGCCCTTACTCCAGTCCCCACCATGACCATACAACTACCAGACCCGGGAGACCCAGTTTTACCAGCCCAGCCCAAGTACTCCCAGGAGGAGTTACAGCAGATCAAGAAACTCCCCATGGCCCAGGAGATAAAGGGATGGTGGTATACACCTAACAAGGAGCTCGTGTTGCCAGACCAGCTCGGAGTCTCACTATTAGAGCACATGCATCGGTCTACTCACATGGGGGCCCGAAAATTAAAAGACTTAATCCGACATGCCGGAATTAAGATTCACCAACAGGACACCAAAATAGAGCAAGCTGTATCTGCCTGCAAGACCTGCCAACTCACCAACGCGAGAGCCACATCAAATAAAAAAGGAACCAGGCTCAGAGGCACCAGACCGGGAGCCCAATGGGAAGTCGACTTCACTGAAGTCAAACCAGGGAAGTATGGTTTTAAATATCTTTTAGTATTTACAGACACCTTCTCTGGCTGGGTGGAGGCATACCCAACCAAGCATGAAACGGCTCAGACGGTGGCTAAGAAGCTACTAGAAGACATCTTACCCAGGTATGGTTTTCCTGCCATGGTAGGATCGGACAGTGGACCAGCTTTTATCTCGCAGGTAACACAGGCAGTAGCCAAGGCGGTGGGGGCAAACTGGAAATTACATTGTGCCTACAGGCCCCAGAGCTCAGGACAGGTAGAAAGAATGAATAGAACCCTAAAAGAGACCCTTACCAAATTAACCATGGAGACTGGCGGGGACTGGGTGACTCTCCTACCGTACGCCCTTTACCGGGTTAGAAACACTCCTTACACTCTGGGTTTTACTCCCTACGAGATCATGTTTGGCAGGCCACCCCCTGTTATTCCCAGCCTTCGAGCTGAACTTATTGCTGAGTTTAAAGATCAAGAACTTTTTCTTTCCTTGAGCGGGCTCCAGAGGGCGCACGAGGACATTTGGCCGCGCCTCCGTGCCATCTATGAGGCTGGCCCGATCCCGACACCTCATCAGTACAGGCCGGGAGACTGGGTCTACGTGAAGAGGCACCACCGAGAGACTCTCGAGCCGTGCTGGAAGGGACCCTACATCGTGGTGTTGACGACCCCCACCGCTCTCAAGGTAGACGGCATCGCGACCTGGGTCCATCACACCCACGCCCAGCCAGCGGACCCCTCCTCGATCCGGAAGGACTTCGTCACGCGATGGGCCATCAGTCGGGACCAACACAACCCGCTCAAGCTCAAGCTACAGCGCATTCGACCCACCTAATATTGGTAACTCTGTTAACTCTGCTTGTCATTGCTCATACGCCCCCCAAAACATCACCTGGCAGATCATAGACACCAGCTCGGGCACAATACTTAATCAGACCTCCCAGAACCACCCCAGGGACACTTGCTTCCCAGAACTTTGCGTAAACCTCCAAACTCTGTTCCCCTTGTCACCATAAATGCAGCCGGCCCCATGATTGGGTCCGTAAGCTACGTGACAAGGGGGGAATGAAAGGGCGGGCCTACGCCAGCCGACTCCATCTTGTTCTGTGTCCTTCACCTAGACCACGCCTCCTCCCTTTGAGTGACCTCCCGCTCACCCATTCAAGCTTCCTGATCAAAACACGCCACTTCCCCAGCCAATCGGCTGCCCCTAGACCCCTATAAAACCTTTGTGCTTTTGAAACTCGCTCTCTTTCCCTGGTATCTCACCGCTGCGTCGGTGCAGGTAGGGGATTGAGCTCGAGCTAGCTCGAATAAAGGCTCTTTGCTTTTGCATCGGACTCGGCTCCCTAGTGGTCTTTGGGGATCACGAATTCTGGGCATAACAAAATCAATCGCAAATCTATACGGTGATGACATACTCATGGCAGTGAGACGCCAGATGCAAGTGAAAATTCTAGAGAAGGCTGGAAATCAGGGGCCCAGGGGACCCACAGCTGCACCCACGCAGCTCAGACACCCTGAGGTCTAAGGACCCCAAGGCCGCAGCTTCAGAAGCTCGGCCCCTGCAGGCTGGAGAGCTGGGCAGGCAGCGGCCCCGCCTCACCTCTGCTTCCCCTCAGAGAAATCCCCACACGTGGCTGCAGAAATGCTGTCCTGTGTCACGTGCGAACATCTGCACGAATAGCACGGCGTGTCTGCTCCCAGTCTGACACTCAGCGGGGCCTTATGAGAACCCACATTTCGCCCAGGACGCTTACTCGCTTTTAACAAGGGAAGTTTCGCATGAAAGACCCTGGCTCTCATCCCTTTCGCCCTTCCTAACGCACAAGCTCCTCTCTTTCCCTCCCTCTTGTTGAAATTTTCTGGGTAGTTTCGGGGGGGCCCACGTGTCTCCCGAACACGGGCCTCAAACCAGCCACCGGCCGGGCCTGCCCACACGCCCGCCAAAACGTTGCCGCGATACCCGGACTTGCACCGCGGCCGGGAACGGACCGGGTCTCCGAGCGCGTCCGGCGGCGCGGGGGCGGCAGAAGACCTAGACGTGGGACAGCCCAGGTTTGCGACGGGGCCGCCCCCGCCCCTGGGCGCGGCCTCAGCGGACAGGCCCGGGAGCGCCTCCTCCCGCGGGGCGTTGGCGAGCGGCTGCGCCGCAGCAGCGGGAGGAGCCCGTCGGGGTGACCGCTGCCAGCCGTCCAGCGCCTCCCTGTGCTCACTGTCTGCACGCGGCACGAAGCTCCGCGCTTCATTTCCGCCACATGGAGAGGCTCCTTGTGAACGTCGTTCTCGGCGGAGACGCTCTTCTCCCCCTTAATCCGGCTCAGTACGAACCGGGTAATCAAAGAGCAGCTTCCGTGACCGACCCCTGAGAGAGGAGCCGCGCTGCTTTCGCTTTTCCAAAAGCGTAAATGTTCTCAGGGTCTGTGTGTGACTCCACACACGCACGACCACGGTGGCGCTGGCACGTCTGCGACAGAGCGTCTGAGATGCCAGTAGGTGAGGGGGTGGGGTCTGCACCCCAAGAAGGGTGGGGGAAGCCCGGCGAGGCAGAGCTGCCGTGGGAACGAGGCTGAGGCACGATGCACGGGGTCAGTGGGTGACCAAGGCCAGCAACACGCAAAGGGCTGAATTTCTGCCCGGCGTTTACGGTTTTGTTACGGGGTCACTGGATACTCCTGGGCAAGGACACAGAAGCGCCACACAGAATTAAGCGTCAAGTTCAAAGGATGCGGCCATGGCTCAGAGCCTGGAGCCTGTTTCCGATTCTGTGTCTCCCTCTCTCTCTGCCCCTCCCCCGTTCATGCTCTGTCTCTCTCTGTCCCAAAAATAAATAAACGTTGAAAAAAAAAAAAAAAAAAAAGGATGCGGCCAGACTCACCACACCTGCATGCTCAGCGTGAACACCCCACCCACGCAGAACTCCTTGCTGGCTCTGTGACATCTCCCTCCGAGTCCTGCTGCCTACGGCTGGTTCAGGTTTTTTATTTTTATTTACTTTTTTATTTTTTTTGAGAGACAGAGCATGAGTGGGGGAGGTGCAGACACAGAGAGAGACACAGAACCCAAAGCAGGCTCCAGGCTCCAAGCTGTCAGCACAGAGCCCGACGCGGGGCTCGAACTCACAGACTGTGAGATCATGACCTGAGCCGAAGCCGGACGCTCAACCGACTGAGCCACCCAGGCGCCCCACTGGTTCAGGTTTTTAAGTGGAATTCTGGGTGATGACATCACTCAGCCACCCTGAGGGGCCCACACTTCTGCATCCTGGGCAGGTGGGCCTGGGCAGGTGTGAGCAGATGTAGGCAGGTGGGCCTGGGCAGGTGTGGACAGGTGGGCCTGGGGAGGTGCACTCAACACCGCCAGGGAGTAGACACGCAGGAGCGCACCCCTGAGACTGATCTCAGGCAGAACTGTGTCCCCACACAACAGGCTAGCTCAGCTCAGAGCACACAACACGACACAACACAACTCCACGTGACACACCTCCTCTATGCTGCGAGAGGAAAACCAAACATGCCCCCCCCCAGTTCTGAGCAATTTCTGTGGGGCGTCTATTACCTACCAGGTGTGGGCGCAAACTAGGAAGATACCCTCGCCTGCTAAATACCTCTTTCCTCACTGGCGGGATCAACAGGGCAGCTTGAGCTGCACAAGACTGCGATGCCCTCTCTGCAGCCTGGACTCGAGAAACCAGGGCCGGGCCCCGTCAGCACCGCACGAGGCAGAGGCTGCTGGTCAGCCTGCGGCTCCCACGGGATGTGCTGCTCTCCTCAAGAAAAGAGTGAACGCCCCTCGCCGCACGCACTGACAGAGGGTCTGTGGTGCCCCCGGTGGCCTCTGGAGTAACCCGGGGACCCGGCTGGTCCAGCTTCCCCGCCTGTCCTGTGAAATCTTAGTGCACCTGCTGCGGAGGCCCGACTTCCGGTGCCGGGCCAGAACTCCGCGTTGATCACTTCACAGCAAGGAGAGCAAAGCCCGACCAGGACGAATGACCTCCTCAGGTTACGCTTCGAGTCTCCGGGGCCAGCTCTCCTCAAGGTCATCCTACGCCCACCACCCACGGAGCCCCAGAGTCGTGCAGTTAGCTCACATCCTTCAGACGGGGCCGAGCACAGCTGACCCTGAGTGTTAACTGGCAACCGCGAATCTGCTCTAAGCCACACCTTCCGAGGTAGTTACCTTCAGCTTATGAAGCTTGATCTCTTGTTGGTTATGTCCGTGTTCTGTGTATGCGCACGCGCACGTATCCCTAACTCTACACAGAACAGGCTCACATATATGCATACACGTGTACGCACACAAACAGTGCAACTTCCATGTACGTACTCAAGTACTGATCTAGTTTTCCTCCAGGCTGAGGTCCTGTGCTCCACACCTCCTCCATGTCTCGGGGTCTGGAAAGGAACCAGCACCCAGGGTGCATTTAGGAAATACAGAAAGTTGTCAGGAAAGGGCATACGCGGATCTGCAGAAGGGCGGCACTGGACCCTAGTGTCCTGGGTCTAGGGGTCTTCACTATTTCCATTGACCCCTGTATTCCTTTGTGTGATCATTAAATAATAAGTAAATAAAAGGCCACAAGTGTATGGGCGCTTTCTGTTTAAGTTTGAGACGTTTCTTCACAAGGTAAATGCAGCACCAGTTTCAGACACTGAAATCACATGAGACGTAAGGAACACGTACTCACTAGTCATCACTAACCAGAAGTTTAACTGCTATGAAATGCTGGCGTTTTGTCACTTAAGGAAGGAAAACTCTACTGCATTATTTCTAAGGTTTTTTTTTCCAGCTGGTAACCACTTATGGCTTGTTAATTATTAACAGATGGAGTCATAAGTCACAGTTGTAGTTAAAACCACGTGTTTTAGGAAATTTGTGTGTGAAACATAATACAGTAAATTAGGGAACGTTTCTGTGCGAATCCGGAGCCTCTAGAAGGAAGTGTTTTCTAGCTCACCTGTAAGAGGCCCGACAGCTGCCGTACCGGCTCTCCTTGTCTCCACTTCCTTGAATATCCCTGCCCCCAGACCTCATCTGCCAGCGGGAAAGGGCTCCTCGGCAGCTATGGATTCCACTCTTGGCGCAGACACAAGCACACAGGCTGGAAGCCAGCCACGAGCTTCATCAGCAGAAGAACACAAGAAAAGCAGCACGAAAAAGTGGGATATAGCTGGAAAGGGTCCAAGGAAAAGAGCCCAATGGTGTGGCCCAAAAGAAGGACTCATCAAGGTTTGAAAGAGCATTGCTAATGTACATACGAGGCCCTTTGTGTCCAGGGAAAGGAAGCTGCTGAAGGCACTGTTGTTGACAAAATGCAAGCGCCCCCCCCCCCCCAATACTTGCCCAGCCCCGAGTCACCTCCCCCCCACGACAGGTGCACGTGCTCACACTGCTTCCGAGAGCCCGGTGTTTCCTTCTGGTGAGAGGAGGCCCTGCGCTCCCCTGAACTCGGGCTGAAGAGAGCTGACCAAAAGACATGCCGCAAGCTCATTCCCTCGGCCTTTCCGAGGGTGACTTGGGTGCAGTCCCAGTTAGTGGGTGGGGACAATGCCGGAAAGCATTCTTCTTGCAGGAAAAGACGGCCCTTCCTGGAGGTGGCCTTCGCCAACTCTCTTCTGCCCCACCTGGAAAGAGGTTACTGCCTTGAAAGGCAGCCATTCTGTAAACGTGGAACAGGTAATGAGGCGAAGCCCAAGTTGGTAGGGACGGCTCCGTGGAAGGACGGGGAGATGCCGGGGCCTGGACCGTTGGCTTCTTGTTGAGTCAGAAAAGCAGACCCTATCCCTTCAGGCCACTGGACATTTAGGATATTTCACAACCAAAGACATCCCTACCTGGATGTGAATCCACGGATTTTCAGGGCAATTTCTCACGATGACCTCAGAGACTCACCACGTGGGCCACACCCTGGCTTTTCCGTTTGCCAGCCATGTGTCTCTGGACAATCTTTTTAGTGTCCTTGTGCCTCAGCGTTCTCACTGCACCACGAGGGTGGTCACGAGAGTCCCTCTCTGACAGGGTGCTGAATGCCCAGACGCAGAAAGCATTAAAATTCATATTTTTCTTTGCACTACGATCCGCTCCTGCCGTTATTTATCTGTGTCCCTGTGGGTGACCTGGCTTCCCTAGCATGAGGCACACTCCAGGAGGAAGCAGGTGTGTCTTCACTGCCCCCTGAAGCGAGGGGGAGCTCAGTGTAGCAGCAGGTCCCCGAGAGTGAGCGAGAGCCTGTGATCTTACAAGCCAAGTGAGCTGCCCCTGTTCACGAGGTTTGACGTTACCAAACAGAAATTTCTAATAATAACTTGAAGGGCTTCAGGAATTGAAGGACTGTTAAATGTCCAAGGAAAGATATTTTTAAGACTTTGCTGACTAGGTATATAGTATTAATAAATATCCCCAAGCAAAATAAACACTTGTACCTTTTCCTCGTGATGTGAGCAGACATCATGGACTCACCGGGCCTCTGAGCTCAGAGCCTCAGCCTGGCTGGAGGCCGCGGGGCACCGCGGTCTGCCGGGGTCCCTCCCAGGAGGCCTGGGCACCGAGATGTGCGGGGAGAGCCTCTGGGTGCGTCCTGAGCCCCAGAAGGACTTCATGCGCTCGCAGAGGTGGGAAAGCTCTTCCTGAAGAAATAAAGGAGCCAGAGGGTAACCCGGCCCCTCGGCCTCGGACCCCTCTCAGGCCCCCTCCTTTCACACCCCAGGTGCTCAGGCAGCCGCTCCTCCCCATGGAGGTTAAGTTCTTAGAAAATCACCCTAATTCAAATGCTTCTTTTGTTCTAATTCCCCGACCCGTTCCGAGCACCCTTAAGCATGCACCTGCCACGGGGCGTGGATCCCCACCCCTACCCACATTTCCAGCATCTGCTGATCCCCGTGTCTGCTGTGTCATGTTACCAAATGCCGTCAGATGCTGCTGAAGCTAAAGATACAGAGACTCCAGCAGGAGTCCCCGTGGTGTCTCTGTAAAATCGCGCCTGGGCTCCCCTTCAAAGCACCTGAGAGGCTGGCGGCTGCCCCCACGTTCACCAAGACGTCCGAGAGCGCGGTCCCTCCTGCTCACTTCCTGCAGCAGCCGGGTGGTGGGTCTTTAACGTGAACAGACGTTATAATGCTGCGTTTGGAAAGTCTGCAAACCACCTTCTCGCTGGCAAATACAACCCAAGCTCCTTCCTTGGACTTCAGACCCCGAACACCCGGCCACCTGCCTCTTCCGACGCGTCTCTGCCTCTTCCAGCAAAACGATGCCTGTGTCTCCACCTCTTCCGGCGTGACGACCACTGTCTCCGCCTCTTCCGGCCTGACGACCACTGTGTCTCCGCCTCTTCCGGCCTGACGACCACCATGTCTCCTCCTCTCCACGTGCACCACGCTCCCGCCGAGGCAACCCGGGCTACACTCTTCCGTTTCTCGCCAATATCGGTGAACATCACCCGCGGGAGGCCTTTCTCAGACCACGTCGCACAAAACCCTCCCTCACGTCCGTCATCACACGGCCTAGTTTCCTACACAGCGGAACCTATGGCCGCGGCCTGAACATACCTTATTCATCTTGTTGCCTGACGATTTTGATGTGATGGTGGGCTCATCACCGCTGAATGCCCAGAACAGAGACTCTTCCGAAGACATGATTTGTTGAACGTGGCTGCACAAATGCACAGATGAACGACAGCCTGAGCTGATGTTCCCCTTTGACCTTACAGTTTATAGCCGCCTCGCTCCTGAAGGTGAAGCCAGGTGCACATCACGTTCCCAGTGGGACTGAGGCTGCAGACGATCCCTCAACATCTAGGCCTTCCTTGTGGGCAAGTGACACGTGCCACATCGGGGAGGTACCCAGGCCATGTGGGGGTGCGGCCGTCTCACCAGGGCCAGTCAGTGTCCCCCTTCCCACCACTCACCTGGAGTCTCCCGTCTCCAGGAGCCAATCCTGACTTGACTGCTGGACTGGGAACCAGTTCACGGGTGTGCTGGCTGCCATGTGCGTCTCCAGGTCGCCTGGACCCGGGGCTCCAGCACACGGGGCCCCACACTTTCACCCGACACCAGAGGCACACGGCAGCTGGGCACAGATTTCCAGCAGCCAAGGGCGTCCCTGCCCGTAAAACCATAGTCCTGTGCCACACTCTGAGGTGAGTGGCGTTACACCGAGCCTGGGTCTCTAAAAGCTCACAGTCGGTTGAGCATTTATGCAGACTTTACAAAGAGTTCAGGGTGTGGGATATGCACTCGGTGAAAAGGGAAGCAACAGGTCTGGAACGCAGGCCGACAGCAGTAGGGTGGGGGCGACCGTCTTCGTGTCTGAGAAGAGGCCTGAGCTACTGAGGCCGACTGAGGCAGGACCGCACTGATGGAGTGCAGGGACAGGTGACCCAATGGATGGGGACAGGGCCCTGGCTCTCAGCTCACCGGCCACCGATGCCAGGACGGAGGCAGCCTGAGAAGACAGGAAGCTTCTTTGACCCCTGCAGGGACTCTGCTCAGGAGGCACCCGCACATTCTGGCTGCAGGACCAGTAGGAAGTGGGGGAATCTACTGGCCCAGCTGCCTCGGGGGCCCCAGCTCAGAGATGGGAGGACTGGGGTGACTGGCCACCTTTCTCAAAACTGCAGCTTCGATTCACGGTGGCGCTCTCTGCACGTGGCCTTCACCTGTTTGTCCCTCCACAGAGAATGGAGGTTTTCCCTCTAACTTAAGCATAAAAGCTTTTTCTGATTTTTATCTGCTGGTTAATCCTACTTCCTCTCCTCTGACACACTCATATCCACAAATGAAAACCTACACTAGTAGAAAAGACGGGGTGTTTGCAACATCACAGAAACACATCGAGCTGTCCTCCTTCCATCACCAATCAGCCCACCCCGTGTGCCACATGGCACAGAAGGAACCAGACAGATGGCCCAGTCCAGGTAGGAACAGTCCCTTGCACAGACGCACTAGGTTCTGGAAGCATCTGGGCTCTACGGTATCACCAGAAGTACAACAGGAACGCTCCAGTCTGGAGGGACGACGGTTTTGAAATCTCTGAAAACGTCAACAAGAGTGACCCACGTGAAGCAGAGACCAGTGCAGCTCTCCTGCTACCTACAGATTTCATCAAAACCACACTTCCTACAGAACCGAAATCCTCGTGTTAGGAAGGCGTATGCAGGAGAGCCACGCACTGGCCACAATTCACAAGCTGGTCTCCTCGAATGCCCTGAGTCTCAGCCTCGGTCCTGATGAAACACTACCCACCTGTTGTAACCTTGCTCAACAAGGGGAGAAATGTAACACTGTTGTTGAGCCGATGACTCAATGTCCTTTGGGTGGAAATGGTCTTTTTGCAGATGCAAATGTGTGGTTAAAATCTCTCTTCTCTGCATGAATGAGTCAAGGTTGTTGTGGGGAATTCACATTCCGTGTAGACATGGACTCCAGCCACAGGTCCACGCCACAGCCCCCGCACACACGCACCCGAGGAGCACGCGGTGGTGGGGTCCCAGGCCGAGGCCGCCTCTCCCGCAACCACTGGGCCGCCACGTGCTCTGACACGGGCTGGGGCTGCAGTCGGGGAGAAGGAGGGGACACGTTTCCACTGTTCAAGAGCCCAGTCTGCGTGGGCGACTCACCCCGGCTCTGTTTTCACCGCCTCGGACCCCTTCCCCCACACGGGTCGCTGCCTCCCCTCCCCCTCCAGCAGGGGGACAAACGGCCCCTGAGCCTCAGGGGGACCGGCACCACAGGCAGAGTAGAGGCGGCCGCACGGAGGGCCTGCTGGGACACCGGACTGGTCCCTGCCATCTAACTACGTGACTGTACTACAACCATCTCCCACCGTTCAGCACTGGACGGTGAGGCCGCAAACCGCACATCCACTCCCACTCCCGCTCCCGGTGACCTGAGTCAGCGGCAGCTGCGGGGCGACCATCCCCCCCCAAGCCTGACACCGTCCAACCGCGTCCCCGACGGCCATCCCGGCCTCCCCACCAAGCCGCTCCTAGAGGGCGGGACGCGATTTTTGTCACAGACCTCCATGAGCATCATGACTGCCGACGCCAGGACCATGTGTCCTCGGGCATCACACTGCTGAGAAGACCCTGTGGTCTGGCCCTGAACGTGTCTCCAGAGGCTGCCCTGATGGCCACGGGGGGGGGTCAGTATCTCTCTTAAGGGCTTGCGGCCTCAGAGGACATGAAAAAGGCAGAGCCGTGTCAGGGGTAACGTAGGGGCAACAACAAAACAAAACGGCCGCTAAACAACCCAGCACACAAACAGGTGCTTATTTTTATCGTTTCCAATAACACATTATCTCACAAACTGCCATGGGCATACATGTCCTGGCCGCGTTACCTGCGTGGCCTCTGAATATCTTTGATATGACGACAGGGACCCTGTGCTCAGCGCCTCCCTGGAAGACAGGCAGAGAGAAGGTTCCGTCACGATCAGCACAGACACGCGCTCAGAAAGAAGGTCACGAGGGAGGAATGCGTTCCTACCTTTACGCTCAGGCCCAAGCCGCCAACGGGCTGTCTGCGCAGCGTAACGGTTCTGTGCTTTAAAAAATTTTAGAAAACAAAGCAAGTTTAGGTTGAAATGCATGATCAGAGAGTGAATGCAAAATGCAGACATACGTTCATTTAAATTTAAGTAACTCTTTAAAATACACCTGCAGAGTGACACACATTCACTTCCTGTCTGTAGTGTTACCTTGAGGAGCAGAGACCTGGATTAAAAACAGACACGCAAGATCCAGGCCCTATTACGGCCGTTATTTAAACCCAAGGTGAATTCCTGCAAGCTGGCCGATCTTCCGGATCTTTCTCAAGGATCACAGGCCCCAGGAAATGGCCGTGCTCTCCCGATCTCAACCCGCCTTCAAATCCGTTCTTCCCACCAGTCCCCAGCCTGGCTCCCTCCCCTGCTGCCTCTCCACCTGGCACAACCGCCTTCAGGCCCAGGCCCGTTCTCAGGTAGTCAGAGCTGACCCCTGAATGATCACCATCTCCCGGTCCTTGGCCCACGGGGCCCAACCACGCGTGAAGGCGCCAGGGGTGGCAACGAGCTGGAAGTGCAGCGGTGCCCGGAACCAGCAAGGCCTCCAAACCGCATACACGTTCAATCCCCAGCTCCTGTTCTGCTCGGTCTAAACTGACCAATCGTTTAACCAACTGCACCAGATCTGAGGGTGGAAGACAAGGGCCTGGGGTGGGAGGAAGGGGAGGGCCAGGCCCATCTGTGGCTCAGAAAGATCCCGTGGGAACAACGGCAACGACCCACGTTCTCTGCTCTGGAAGCAGAAGCATAGATGCTTTCACACCAAACGCAGAGCACCGTGAGCAGGGACAGGCCATCGGGAGTGTGCTCGCAGAGCGCCATGATCAGGGACAGGCTGTCAGGGGGCCGTGGAGAGCCGTGAGCAGGGACAGGCCATCAGGAGTGTGCTCGCGGAGTGCCATGAGCAGGGACAAGCCGCCAGGGGGCCGTGGAGAGCCGTGAGCAGGGACAGGCCATCAGGAGTGTGCTCACAGAGCGCCGTGAGCAGGGACAGGCCATCAGGGGGGTGTGGAGAGCCTTGAGCAGGAACAGGCCATCAGGCGTGTACTCGCGGAGCACTGTGAGCAGGGACAGACCATCAGGCGTGTGCTCGCGGAGCACCGTGAGCAGGAACAGGCCATCAGGGGGGCCATGTGGGCTCCCGCCCAAGCCCAGGGCATGCCAGCCGCCAGCAATGGGCCACAGGGACTGTAGGGCCGAGGGGGAAGCCAGTGTTTACAACGTGTCTCTTGCACAACGTGTAAAATCCAAGAATGACTCCATTCTCAGGAGTGAATGCATCATAAGAAACCAGAGCCAACGTACCTCCTTTAGTGCACGCATGGGAATCCGTTACCCGTGTGGATATTAACGGCAACACTGTGTTCTGAGTGTCCTGTGGCTGCAGCATCTTCAGCTGGTGGCCGTTTGTATCATCACACGCAGAGAGAGAGCCGCGGGTCGGGGACGCTGGCTTCAGGGTAATGGATCGCACTGTCTCCGTGTCCCGCACTGCCCGCGAGGGGGTGACGGTAAAGAGCAGGCCCAGCTCACGCCCGTTGACAGACTCGCGGGGGCTCCTTCCGGGCCTTTCCAAGTACTTAGCTGAACGCTGGGAGCACGTCTCATCCCTGCCAAGGGCAGACACACTCGGGACGTAAATCCCACGGTGCGTGGGGGTCTTCTGTCCGCAAAGTCTGGAGTCAGCCAGCGACTCAGCGGGAAAGGCGGAGGGGACAGTTACCGGCTGCCTCATCATTCAGCCTGAGTCCCTGCCGCATGTGTGGCGACACCCAACGTGCCTCTGAGGGGAATATTCTAACCAAAGCCCAGAAAATAGGGTCATGTGATTCCACACCAGCCAGCAATCTCCACCGCACGGAATTTGTCAAACATTCAATCGTGTTTTCCAACTTTCACCATTAATGAGAGCATTTGAACCTCATGGAGAGCAAGCGGATATATTTTAGAGAAAATATGTTTGGAAAAGTGCCAAGGGTGTTTCTGTTGAGACAGACTTTGCCAAATGACACTGTAAATCAGTAATTTTATTCACATATCGATCTCAGGAGGAAACTTCGAATAAAACTTCAAAAAATGATCACCTGAGGCAAAACGGGTTAATGCACACCAAAAATCTGGACTAATAGTCCCAACAGGTGAAAGCAGAAAAAATTTATGCAATGAGCCTCTTTACCGTTTGTTCAGGAGAACTTGAAGAGACTGTTACCTGTTATTAATCCAGAACACTATTTATTCAAGTATTTGCTCTACGCAATCTGCTAAAATTTCCTTTTGGAGCAAATGAGCCCTGGTCACTTAACCCTCTGAGAAATTGAGTTTCTGTGTCTGGAAAGCGAGGATGATACTGTGTGTCCCACACAGAAAGTTGCTGTGGGCTGAACTGTTCCCCTCAAGTCCCTACGTGGAAGTCCCATCCCTGTATGACTACATTTGGAGGTAGAGTGAGGTTGGAGGGGTCACAGGCTGGGCCCCAGACCATGGGACTGCTGTCCCCACAGGAGCAGGAAGAGGGGGGACCCCAGAGCCCTCTCTGCATGTGCTCAGAGGAAAGCCTGTGGAGGGCGCGGTGGGAAGAGGGCACCTGACTATCTGCGTGGTTCTGCATGGGCAGCCTGGGCCTGCGAAGACAGCCAGTGGAGAGAATTACGGGAAACCAGCAAGTGTCACAGAAACATCAGGATGTCAAGTCTCGTCAAGAAAAACCTCTTCTTTCTGCTCTTCTAAACTCCCTCACTGGGACTTGTAAGAATCTCACATTTCAAAGCCAGGAGAAGGTTCAGCCAACCTGTGTTCTCACAATTGAAGATCATGTAACTACCTAGGTTCTAACACGAATGTAGCATTGTCGTATTTAACAATTTTTTCAAAACAAGATTGGTAAAAGTTAGTGGATAGTTAAAACGAATAGAAAATACAACTTGTACAGCTTTTAGCTGAAAACGTCCACACAGCAACCCAGCTAAGGACCCCCTCCTGTGTCCTGATGCTTCACGAACTCACAGCCAGGCCACAGACACAAGTTTCGAAAGCCCTTCTCTCAGCAGATGTGTAGACGGAAACTAGTGCTCTCAAAAGGCATTTTTTAATTCAACCAAAGCAGTCCTCTCTGACGAGCTCGCTCGGTGCACAACCGTGGGGCCAGTACCTCATCCATCGAGCCACGTTCTCCCCTTAACCATGTTTCTCTTCAGGGTTGGGGTGTGCTCACTTCCCAGAGCAATGAATTATGAATTCATTCAGATGTGAAGAGACTTGGGAGGACCAAGTTTGGAATCTAAGGTAACTCTTCAATGAACTCTTCCAACCGAAGCCAGCTGCACTTTTCACAAACATAAGAGATAAGGACCTTCAAAAATATTCTGCTTTATCATTAATTCCAAACTATGTTTTGATATTTACCTACTGCAGATTTATGGACCCAGAGAATTGAAAGCAAAAGGGAACCACAGAAAGGATATAAATGTAGGTGGATAAAAGCAGTAATAATGCATTTATTTTATCACAAATGAGCAATGATAGAATTGTGGGCATTGAGTATAGAATTTATCAGACATAGCCAGGACTTTGGCAGGCGTCATGGTAACAAATTCATCCATCTTGGTGAGTTTAATACAAGTTTAATTCTTTATTCCAAACTAAAATATCAGTTTGTTGATATTCCTCACAGCACTTGTTACGTGAGAAATAAACTTAATTTTTGAAAATGACTTTAACAAGTTCACTACCCACCCCCTCACCCCCAGCTCCCCCCACTCCTGTGACGTCTTTCGGTCTCATAGCCTGGGTTTTGTGTCTGATACGTTGTTTAGCTGGTGCACGGAGATTCCAATGCCGGGTGTGTTTTCATCTTTATCTCAAGACAGCCCCTCTACTCAGGTCTGCTGGGTCACTTTTCGTGCCTTGTCCTTGTCCCACCTCCGTAGCCTCCTGTGCCGGAGGCATGCTACAAACTTGGTCGTTGCCGAGCCTGAGGTCCCCGAAGGTCAACGTCTGTTTTATTTCTGCCATCTGTTGCTTACAGTGGTCTCAAGTTCACTCATGAAGGACATGACTTTATGGTGGTTTCAAGTTCACTCATGAAGGACGTGATTTTCCAGCACTCCTGCTCCAAGCAGGGGAGAAAGTCAGCTGTCCTCTGACCTCTGGGCCCGGGACTGCCTCCTGAGGTCTCATGCAGATGCAGCCAGGTCGTGGCAGGTGGGCCAACGCCAGCCCCAGGGGCCGGGAGCCTCCCCTCACGCCAGCTTGGCAGCACTCCCCAGAACCGGGGATCCGTGTGTCCGAGAGCGTCCCCGGGTCACACCCTCACAGAGGAGCAGCTGAGACACTGCCCCGACCCCGTGACTAACTCCAGCTTAGCTCAGTCGCTCTGAATCTTAGCGTCCCAAATAGTAACACGAGGACACAGAATCCACTGAAGTACGTGCCAGCCGCAAATTCGCCGGGACTCAAGGTAGCAAATACGATATAAATTTATTAAAATGTTCTCTTCATGCGGACCTTCCCAACCACGTTAATTTAAGCCACAAGCATAAACTTACAATTAGAGAAATGCAACGTGTCACGTGTACAGGGATGACTATAAAATAAAATGATGTACACAAAACCCTGAAACACGAGAAAAAGCTAGGTCTCTCACGCTACAAGCACTCCCTCTCTTTAGGAGATAATGGGAAAATCCCAGGATTTGAAATATGCAAAACGCCATGTTGATCTCAACCGGAAGAAATACGAATGGAATAAGAATTTTCTGGTTTTAAACTCCGGTGATGAACCGGCAGATTTAAAAAATCCTCTGGTTTCATGGAAGAGTCAATGCAGTCCAGTCCTCCATCTTTTGTGATAAAAATAATACCCATCGTGAACTGACATTGCGGCGATTGCTTCGGCAGGGCCACGTCCACCCGTTGCCGTGTCTCGGACACGCGCAATCCAGAAAGTGCGGCCCGAGGCGGGGACCCCACGCGGACGGAGTCCGCCTGCGGTGTCGGGGGAGCCGGTTCCCGCCACCGCGCGGCTGGATCACCAAGCACGCGGCACGCACACTTCGCCCCAAGGTCTGGGCGTGAAAGGCGGCAATGGTCACCAGCACCATTTCCTGGGAAGAAAACGGACGTCGAGGACAAGAACTCCGTGGGCCTGCTGCACGTGCGGCTGCAGAAGGACCCTGACCTCAGGTGCTCAGGGCGTCCCGGCCCCCGGGGCGGAGTCACCCAGGGCAGGTACGTGATGTCAGGTACCTGACGTGCCCAGGGCGTCCCGGCCCCTGGGGCGGAGTCACCCACGACAGCAATGATGTTTAATGGTAGTTTTAAGTCTTGTGGTCCTACTGATAAGCTAGCTTCTGCTGGAATTTAGTATCTATACTGTGTGCCCAGTAAATAGGTGTCGCACCGAATCTGACACGTAAGTTTCAATCACGTCCTGGCCACAGAGGCTCGGGGTTCGGCGACGTGTGAAACCCCGACTTGTTTCTTCTGTCGACCCACCGTGGACTGACCAGACCTTCCACTCCTGCCCTTCGGAATAAGCTTCAAGGGAATAATCGTCCTCGGCCAGGTGCGGCCTCCTTGGAAACGTCCAGTTCCACAGGCGCGGTGAGAGCTCCCCAGAGGTGTTCTGGATCCCATTCCAAAATCAGCTGTGACCTTTGTTAAAAACAGTCTTCTCGCTCTCCAGACACATGACGTATTCTCAGGCAAGATAGCTGTTATTTTTATAACCAACTGAAGAATGCAGTGCTTCAGCCCTCCCGCAAACTAATGGGGCTGCACCCAACCTGCTCTGTGGCTGGGATACAGGAGTCTGATCTCAGGTTGCTGTTTCCCCCGGAGCCACCCCCCAAACCATCCAGCACAGGGACACGTGTTTCTTCACCAGAACGTCCACGATTTTGTAGCAGGAGAAGCAGGGAACCCGCAGAGAACACCGGAAGTGGGGCCGGTAGACACAGTGGTCACAGACCCAAGCCCCGTGTGCCCCCCACCCACTCTCCAGAGCGGGCGAGTTAAGGTCAGTCCTGTGGCCGTTCACAGCCCTCAGGGAACCACTGGAAATTATAAACATAAACTGACAGGTCCGAACACACACTCATTTATCCCAGGAAGGAACTGATCACTTTCATCAAGGACTTAACCTTAGGCCAAGAATCTGACATTATGAATAAAGCATGTAATTTATTTTTCCTGGACAACTGAGCACAGAAACACTGAATATTTTTATTATAAGTTGTCAGGGATTCTCTACAGATTATAAAGTCACTCTGAAGAAGGATAATTTTTTAAACAGTTCCAAACTCTTTGCTAACCCTCTGCTCCCCAGTCCCATGCCACCAAGTACTCAGAACAGGTAGGGGACAGAAGGGGACAGTAGGTTGAATGAGGGGTTAGTGCCTGGGCTGCAGGAAGGTGGACCCCAACCTCCAACCCGACCCTCGATTCAAGGGAGGAACAGCGGAAGGAACTGTCCTCCACCCCCATCACAGTCACCTCACCTGTCCTGGATGGCAGGGAGCATCCAGAACAGGGGCAGTGACCTGAGAAAGGTGGGGCACAGAGGGACACTTCCAGTGGAAGCCACAAGCACTTCCGTTCTCAGGGCCACGTGTGTGTATGACTCACACAGGAGCCCAGCATCGCTTCCGTGTGGGGACACGTCGGGCTCTCCCAGGGAAGACATCACACTGGCAGCATCTGTATCTCCCAGGAAACGCCGATTCGAGAGAAGTGGCCAGTTTACTTCATTTCCGATCAAAGGTCATGAGGACCTAGGCAATTGTGAACGTAAGAGCCCGCGCTCTCCCAACAGCCCTCCCTGGACTGGGGAAAAGGAATGACCTGGGGTATTATCAAATGCACAGAAAAAACTTATTTTCAGCTACATGATTCCTTGAGTCTCTCTCTGTTTTTGTAGCTCCTGGGTGGGTGCATTCAAAGGACAGAGCAGTGAGATGTAGATTGTATATGCATAGATTTATATATTTCCAATTATGAGCCCACCAGAAGGAAAACAGGAAATTGGCTACAGTTTTAATATAGCACACTTAATACAGTATACTGTATATTAAATATATCGTGTGCAGTATACTACATATTAAATATATCGTGTGAAGCATACTATATATTAAATATATCATGTACAGTATACTGTATGTTAAACATATTGCATACAGTATGCTATATATTAAAATATCATTTACAGCACACTGTGTATTAAATATACCATATACAGTATGCTGTGTATTAAATGTATCACGCACAGTATAGCGCATATTAAAATACATCATGTACAGTATACTGTATATTAAATATACCACATAGGGTAGCCCCGTTTGAGTTAAACTGAAACAAAAGCCGCCAAAATTATTCTTCCTCATCTTTATTCGACATTTTATTGCCTCTAATCAGTAAGTTTCTTGCCTTAAGAAAAGTTCATTTGTAAAAGACTGAAGCCAAAAGTGGCAGGAGCGCCTGTTTATGTCCCCAAACGCCAGGAACAGACCTGACACCAGGCACCAGAAAATGGCCGCTGCACACGGTTCTAGACAGAGACCTCCCGGCTGAGGTTTCCGCCAGCAGACGACCTCTCACACTATGTCCTTCCATTTCCAATGAGGTTGTGCCACATTCCATCCCGTGGTGCGTGGGGCCATTTTCACATAAAGGTCCTTAAGGGAAACCCATCAGCAAAGAAATGGCGGAAGTCAGGGAGACAGTAAAGGGTTCCACCTGGAACCTGATGTCTGGGGACAGTTAATGGGGGAGGGGCTCTTCCTCAGCAAACAGCCCGAAGGAAATAGGAAAGCGGCCTCACCCAGTTAGGCCTTCCCAGCGCGTCCACACGACGCCCGGCGGCGGCGCAGGGCACTTACATGTGCGCCGTGGCTGCTCCCGCGGACACAGACCACGTCTTGTTTCTGAATCGTGAGGACCTCTCTCGTCAGCTTCAGGCGGACGTCGCAGGGGCTTCCAGACCCTTCGTGGTGCAGCAGGGCGAGGCCGGTTCTGGTCTGAGGGGGCAAAGCGGAAACAGGCCAAGGGCGTGAGCGCAGGGACGTGGGCGTCACAACAGGACCACGGCCCCTCGCCCACCAGCCCATGGGACACGCCAGCACTGACCACACAGGGCAGCACATCTGCCTCCCATCTGACCAGGGCTC
The DNA here is from genome assembly GCF_022837055.1 of Prionailurus viverrinus. Classification (NCBI taxonomy): domain Eukaryota; kingdom Metazoa; phylum Chordata; class Mammalia; order Carnivora; family Felidae; genus Prionailurus; species Prionailurus viverrinus. The sequence goes on from NW_025927604.1 coordinate 1,816,876, forward strand.
CGGTGACTGGCCTAACACACGGGAAGTCTAAGTTTTGAATAACCGTTGCTGAACAGTTTTTACAGGATTTAAGTAAATATGTTTTTAAAAGAAAATTGGCCAGGATTTTCTTCAAAATATTGAAGTATTATTAGTATTTTATTTAAAGCAATTTTTTTCTGCCTTTAGAAAGGCTTTTCTACTTTAACCAAAGCTATTTAAGTGAAAACCATAACTTTAGAAAGATTCAGATAATACTTGGATGAAGATTTGTTGTTGTAGGGAATGTTGAAAATAATCATTAAATGGACACCGACTTCATCGGAAGCACCAGGCGGGGCCCGTGCACCAGGCTCCTCCAGGGTGGCCTCTGCTTCCGTGGGAGCCTGGGGACGAGGGGGGGGCTTCCTCCTGACACCAGACAAAGCAGTCAGAAAACGGAAGCAGCGGTCAGGAGGGAATTTAAGTAAAGAAGATGGCCTGCCAGGCCTTGTCCGCAGAGGAGAAGGGGTAAGTCGGAAAGACGTCTCTGGATAAATGAGAGGGGGCCTCCTGGTGCATGAAAATCGCGGTCGACCGGGTGCCCCCGGGTGCCCCCAGCCGGGCCCCGGCGGTCGGGTCTCAGGTGCGGAGCAGGCTGGCATTTCCATCCTGTCGAGCGGCAGGGGCCGCGTGCAGGGCGCTACCCGCACAGCCCTAGGCGGTCACCCCGCACGCCAGGAAGGAGGGCGGGGGAGACAGGAGGATGACTGGCGAGGTGGCAGGTGCTGCACCCTCAGGCCAGGGCCACGTGGATGGGCCCGCGAGAGGGAGGCCCAGCGAGGTGTGAAGGATGACGCCGGTGGCGGGGCAGCTCAAGGCCACTAAACGTGGCTGCTCGGGAATGACCGGACGCCCACAGAGCACCAGTGCCCGCACCGGTCTCCCCTGAGACCACGCCTGAATCTGTGTGGGGTGCGGTCTGAGCCTCAGGGTTCTAGAAGCTTGCCAGATGCTTCTATTAACGGGAGAGTCAGGGGAGGAAGGGCTCAGAGCAAGGGGGACGGCGTCCAGAACGCTCCCTGGAAACGCAGACGCTTGGCCCACAGACCCTCCCACCCAAACAGAACCTGCGCTCCCCCCACCCCAGGTGACGCCGGCGCGGAGGAAGCCGCGTCCTGCCGGGCTAGACTGTGCGACAGTACGGCCCACCCGTACTCCCGGCACAGCCGCGCTCACCCACGACCACGCCGACGCACTCGCGCAAGGCTGCCGTCCACACAAACAGCTGCGCATTGACGCCGAATCCACAGACGGCCCGTTCAAAACTCTGCTTGATTTAGAAAGTACACAAATAGCAGCCGTAGGGGCGTCTGCAAACCCGTCGGGCGTCTGGACGCGCTCGGCCTACACGCACCCCGTCTGCCAGCTGCCGGGGCCGGAGCCGACGTGGCTCCGTCACACGTGGCCGCCGGGGCCGAGCGCTGCACGGAGATGTCGGCACAGGGCTGGCCCCCACACCCACGCTCCGGAACCCGGGAACCCGGGAACCCAGCCGTGGTTCTCTTCCTCTCCTGGCCTCAGCAGGTGGCTGAGAAGCAGGCACCAGAGTCACCAAGCCTTTGCGGGGGAGCAGGACAACCCCGACCATCGATGACCAGTCCCGCTGGACAGCGAAAGCGCCCACTGACCCGCTCTGCCTTCGACCTCCTGGCCCCCCGCCTGGCGGGCAGGCGGGCACACGGGCTCCCCAGAATCCTTCACTAGAGACGTGCCCACAGCCAGGAGCGTCCCCTGGCCAGCTGTGGGTGCCACGTGGCATCAGGACCGTCTGCTCTCACTCTGCGGCCGGAGCAGCAGGGGCTCGAGGAGCGTGTGTAACTTAAACGCGTCCCTGCAGAAAGACACCTGTGTGACCTGCTGTCCGTCATGTGACTTTGGGTGCGTTATTGCACTCCTACGCAAGACTAGGTCTTCGTGGCCGCTGCGCGTGTTAACAATGACGACAACTTTACTCACTCTGACGGAGCATGACACTGTCCACTCTCAGACCGACACGGGAGCGTGGAGATGACACGCACACGAGATGACTCAAACACGGCAAAGCGCCACCTGATTTAGCAGGACCCGCTCTGAACCCTCTCTTGCCGGAACGTGCTTGCTGGACCCAACTTATTGTTCCTTCACTTACTCTTGGGAAGGTGCTGCCCGAGAGTGACCACGTCTGTGAAACCGTCAGGGGCCTGTGGACGTCGGACGGAGCCGCTTCCCACGTGCCTGGGCCGCTCCTGTGTTAACTCCGCTAATTACAAGAGCCCCGTCCTCCCTCCCTTCCGTGGAGGCAAGATGCCCACTCTCAGCAGTACCGAGCTCAAACCTCTCAAAGTGCAGGGGATTCCCCCACACTATAAATTCGACAGCTTGTTCTCCTGGTATGAAGGTTCTAAAAACGCTGCTAAAATCTCTCACCCAACCACTGTTCCTTCTTCTTTCACATTTCCCAGAAGTGTGTTCTTTTATGGGACTTCACTTCGTACATTTAAGCCAAAAACGTCAGGGGGGAGAGCCATCACCGAAGCTCACAGGGTCACCATGCGTCAGAGGCTGGGCAGTGCGATCTCACACGGGGCAACTTCTCTGGTTCTCTCCTAAGCGGCAGATGTGACGTCCACCTAAGGGAGCCCTGATCTGTCTGCATCGCTCCTGCGACAGTGTGACTGGATGTGACCGTACATGGCGGCCCCTCCCTCCTTCCCCCAGACACGTGGACGGAGAGCTGGGAAGGCGTCGGCGCCTTCCTGGAGGTCCCCTCCCCTCCACCTGCCACAGGCCCTTGGCTTCTCCTCTGCTCTCCTGCTGGCTCGTCGACGTTCTCCCACTCTCCACCCACAGTCGCCCAAGGGCCTCTATGCGGACACCCTGCCTGTCCCCTCACACCCACCTGGCCAATGCCTAACCCCCAACTCCTCCCTTGTCCACAGCCCTCCGAGAGGCGTCCTACCCGACGGCCTGACCGCGGGGCCGACGGCCTGCCCCCCGCTACCCGGTGGGCCAGATGCCGGAGGAACGCAGACCTCCCAGCGAAGCATCCTGACGCGGAGGGATCGATAAACCACCTTCTGGCCTTGGTGATGGACCTTACTTTTCTTCATCGTGACCAGCGCCTGCTGATTTAGGGCAGGATTTCAGTGAGAACACAGGTCAGTCTCACCGACGGGCCAGGCGAGTTGCAGGAAGCAGACGGGAAGACAGGGCGATGGCTTCCCACTTGCACAGGAGACGCTCAGGCTATTTTAACGTCCTTCTTGCACGTGTTGGCGTGCGTGTGTGCTCAGCTTGCAATGAAGTCACGCGGTCTTCCTGCAGGGATGGGCCTTTACGGTATCGCTTTTTCATTAACATTTATAAACCCTACACACGTTTGGTAAACTGGCCAAGTATGACTCAAAGAAGTCTTTCTTCAGGTTACTTATAAAACGTGCGTGCTTCTGTTCTGTTTAAGTACGTCTATTACTAGGAACACCTCATGAGGGGAAGGCATCGGCAAGGGCACTGACGTCACTATGTATCATTATGTACTCTCCAAACCGACGGTGAAGCCCCATGGGGGGGAGGGTTAGTAGATTGTCGTGTTGTGTTCCACTCGCTGCCCTCAGAACCACCAGCAGCACATACAGACAAGAAGCTTCCCGTTCAAGGGAAAAAAGAAATGGGACCAGCTGCAGATCAGAGGCAGGACACAGTATTTCAGGACCCTGTGAAATGCAGCGAAACGAGGAAAGATTCTGACCACCGATGCAGAACTCCTCACACTTGCGGGAAGACACACGTTTCTCTAAATGCGCATGCACATTCCTGAAGGGTAATAATTTAATGATGCTCTATTTAGAACGACAGACCTGAGGATCGTAGGCCAAAAACAATGCAGATTCAATACCGTCAAGATACGCTGCTGTTGCCGTGGGGTTTCGGAGAGAAAGCGGATGGCCATAACCTGGACGACAGGAGAGAGCCAGCCAGCCCGGCTCGGGAGGGGATGCGTGTTGAGGAGGAAGGCGACATGAGCGTAATTAGAATACAGTCCATGACGAAATGTGTTAGAGTCAAGTGAAGCAGTGAGGGAGTCCACCGAATCCCACAGACGTGTGCAGGCAGGCAGGGGGCGAAAAGCACACGAGAGCTCATCAGCACGTAACTGATGTCTGCGGAGTGGAGAATGGACCGAAGGAGCGGGAGCGACAGTCCTCCTAGTCACAGAGAAGTGTCCGGAAAACTCAAATCCATCCACCAGGAGGACACAGCTGGACCTGTGGGGACTCACTTGTCTTGGTCAACAATCAACCCCAAAGCACAGAAGGAAGCCATACAATTAGGGTTTTTGTCTTCTTATAATTTAGGGGAACTGGTATGTCTGCTGAAGAACCTTCACCTTGGCTAAAAACCCTGAAATGCTGAGTAGCTTTTTGTCTGTGCTGTAATGGGTATGTTTTATTGTCTCCATTAGGCTTTTCATGCTCAAACTGTGTCATTTTTGACAAGAAATAGGTTTAAAGTACAGGTTTCACGCCACTGCACACCCCCAGGCTGGCTGTCATCAGAACGTGGAAAGGACCGGTGTTGGTGAGGCTCGGCACATGAGGACCCCTACGTGCATTCGGAAGAGCCTGGTGCTTCCTCCCGGTGATTAAACACGGAGTGCCCACACCAGCCGCCAAATCCACTCCCACGTACAGACCCAGAGAGTCAAACACGTATCCGCACAAAAACGTGTCCCCAAGTGTCCACAGCAGTGTCCCTCAGAACAGGCGAAAACAACCCAAATGCCCACCAGGTGATGTGCGGCTACATACACGTGTCCTATCCCGAAGGTGGAATCACATTAACGACAGAAATGGAGTTCCGGCACACGGAGCACTGTGGCCAAACCCTGACTGCTTCGCGAGAGAGAGCAATCAGCCACGGATAACACCACGACCCCGTGTCCACAGAAGGCCCAGGGAAGATCCACAGAGCACAGACTAGCGGATGCAGGGGTGGGGGCCAGGGGCGTGTGCAAGGACCAGTCGGGACACGGCGTTTCCTTCCGGGGGATAAAAATGTCGGGCACAGCTCTGCAAGAAGCGAACCACCGACCTGCACGCTTTGAGTGCAGGCCTTGCGGTCTGTGAACATCTCAACGAGCACTTGTACACAAAATGTATTTCAGGTTTTCTGAGTAAGATGGCAAGTCTGATCTCAGCTCCGACCCACTGAATCGACAGAAAAGTTATTGGTGACATAACCCTACCAATGATTAAGAGAATGCACGGGGTGCCTGGGGACTCAGCTGGTTAAGCTCCCGACTCTTGATTTCGGCTCAGGTCATGGTCTCACGGGTCATGGGATGGAGTCTCGAGCTGGGCTCTGGGCTGACGGCTCAGAGCCTCTTTGGGGTTCTCTCTCTCCCTCTCTCTCTGCTCCTGGCCCATGCTCGCTCTCTCGCTCTCGCTCCCTCTCGCTCTCAAAACCAAAAACAGAAACCGAAAAACATGAAGAAGAGAGAATGGAGGCGCTCGCACACCATAAACCATGTGAAACAGCTTCTACACGACAACGCAGAAAAATCACGTGGGTTCTGTGCAGCCATCGTCATGCTGTCTGGGAATGAAGGGGAGACCCTTAAAGGCAGCAGCTGTATATACAGGTATTTTTGCACATTCTGTATTTACACGAAGTGTGGGCCGAGGCAGACACGACCAGAAGCCACGTGCCACGAGTCAGGGATGAGACGATGCGTGGCAGGCGCCCTGCGGGAACGCGCCAGGGTCCCACGTGTGGACAGGGTGCCGCCGGGCGGCTCTGGCTCAGGACGCCCTAGGTCGTGGCCCCCAGGCACGTGGGCTCCCTGCCTCGAGGAGCGGCGTGCAGGGCTGTGCAGAACCCAAGGGCGGATGGCAGCATGACCAGGGTGGCGAGAGAAAGCTGTGCCCACCCGGCCACCAGCTGCTCTGACCTGGTCGGTTCTCGCTCGCCTGTGCCCACGGACCGGGAACGGCAGGCTTACCTGGCAGGCAGGCGGGCGACACCAGACAGCCGCACCCACACAGGGGTGCCTGGGACTCACAACAGCCTTTCCTGTACTGGTTCGCTGGTCTGCAGCACATCAAAGCGAACCACCGTCCGTGTTTGCCTACCTCTGAGAAGTGGGAAACTTGGTGGGAAGAGCAGGGCTGAGTCAGCGTGTATTTTAAGAATATACAGTTGCTAACAATATAGGGATCAGCTGGAAAAATCAGAGGAAAGTTACGCCAAATAAAATTACTGTAGGAAACAAGAGACAGTTTATTAAATTTTCAGTTCGATGTCTACAGCACCACTTGAGGAGACAATAGCGTCTATAAGCCAAAGTAGAGAAGACTGAGTGAAATAACCCGATGGAGAAACGATGCCAAGTTGGAGCCACAGCGGGCAGCGGCCTGCATCTGCACCGTAGGTGACAATTTTCGGTAAAAATTAAATCGTCAAAACTCAAGCAGACTTGGAGACAATGAACAGACTCACAATTTTGTCAACACCATCTTTATAAATGACCCAAAGCTCAGATGGTTATGAGCACATCCTTTGAAACTTTCAAGGAAAGAAATCCTATGCTATGTGAAGTATTCCCAAGTATAGGAAAGAGGGAATGACTCCCACCACATCCGACAGAAAAATTAAAAAACCTGACAAAGAAAAAGAACAAAAATAAATGAAGAACAAAGTCTCACTTTGGAATAAAAATGGACCGTCTTCGGCACTCTGATAATAGAATTCAAGAACAGAACGAAAGAATAATATTGCAACTACACAGAAATAGTTACATGTCCACAAAATAATATCCTAATGATCGTAAGTAACAAATCACCTAAGTAAACCAGAAGGAAACATCTTACGATCTTGTTAACAGATATCAGAAAGTTATTATAAAACACTTCAATTATCATCAGTACCATCTAACGTTCTGAAAAAACAGAGCTAACTTAGTAAGGCAGTAAATAGAAATATGGTGTTTAATGACTGGAAAAGGAGAAGAAAAAATTATCATTACTGTCAGACAATGCAATTGTTTATCTTGCAAAAAAACAGATCTCCCACACACAGAAGGGAAATAGTTGTTTCAAGTTGAAAAGCTCTTCACGTGAAATCTGCAGACAATAAAATAAAGACAAGAAATAAACTGAAGACACACAAAAATATACAAAAAAAGTTGAAAAGGACACTGACGTATAAACTAGGGAAATCTGAACTCCTCAAAGGGGATCAATCCAATTTAAACCAATTTATGAAAAAAAAACCCCAGATTTTCCAGCAACAATAAAAACATGACAACAAAACACTGATAAAAGGAACAATAAATCAAGAAGATACAACAACCAAGACCACACACATACGCGGCAAATATTTAAGATAAAAAAAAAACCCAATAACCAAATATTGCAGATAAACAAAATTAAAGCGGCAGCTGGAGATTTGGGCACACCTGTCTGCCCATCTGCCGTTAGAATAAAAGGAAAATAGGCAAAGGCACAGAAGATGGGAAACATGACTATGAATCTGAAAGAAACAGCCATGAATTTAAAAAGTTCTTGTTTTAGGGGCACGTGGGTGGCTCAGTCAGTTGAGCATCCAACTTCAGCTCAGGTCACGATCTCACGGTTTGTGAGTTCAAGCCCTGTGAGTTCGCCCCCGTGAGTTCGAGCCCCGAGTTCGTGCTGACAGCTCAGAGCCTGGAGCCTGCTTGGGATTCTGTGTCTCCCTCTCTCTCTGCCCCATCCCCACTCATACTCTGTCTCTCTCTGTCTTAAAAATAAATAAAACATTAAAATAATAGTAATAATAATAATAATAATAATAATAAATAATAATAATAAAAAGTTCTCGTTTTAGGAGCTCCTGGCCGGCTCAGTCAGTGGAGCGTGTGACTCGATCTTGGGGCCATGAGTTCGAGTCCCACACTGGGTGTAGAGTTTACTTTAAAAAATAAAACAAAACCAAACAAAACTCACTTCAGAGTCCCCCATGGAGCACAGCCCCAAAGCAACCACAGAGCATCACGGTCAGTCAGAATGTAGTCTCTGATCATAACACCAACTTCCGGACAGACATCAGGACACAACACCAACTGACAGAGAAAAGAACACAGCAGGTTATGAACTGAATGAAAATAAAGATATTACTTCAAAACTTCCGTGAATTTGCTTAATATACCCAACAGATAGGTGAAAACAATAAAACCAGAAGTTTAGGTGAGGATATGAAGAAACTAGAGACACACTGTACATGCAGGGCGCCCAGACTGGAGCGCACCCCTGCCATGGGCTCCTGAGTTTCACAGTAAAGACGCATGGACGAATCCCACCCCAGCAACCCTGCCCTGGAGCACATGACCAGAGACGCTCCTTGAAGGTCCACAGATAAAGTATAACAGGACTCAGTCCCAAAGAAACGTTTCTGGAACGGCCAACTAAGAACATTTGAAAATCCACACCTCCAAAAAGGCCAGACGATATTGGCAAATATCACCCGGTACAACCATTCACAATGAATAAAATTAACCAAAGGTCAAGGGGAGAAGGAAGGTCAAGGGCAGAAGAGGGTCAAGGATAAAAGTCAAGGGCAGAAGGGGGTCGACGATAAAAGGTCAAGAGCAGAGGGAGAGTCAAGGGAAGGAGGAGGTCAGGGCAAAGGGGGGTCAAGGATAAAAAGTCAAGGGCAGAAGGAGGGTCAAGAGAAGGAGGTCAAGGGAAGGAGAGGTCAGGGCAGAAGGGGGTCAAGGATAAAAAGGTCAAGGCAGAGAAGGCTGCTGCATTCCCCGGGTGAGTAAGGATGGGGAGATGTGGGTGGAATCCAGACGCCCCCAAAGGCAGAGTCGGCAGGCCGTCCTGACGGCTGGGTGTTGGGGGGGGGGGGTGGCGCTCAGGGGCCAGGACTCCAGGGGGAGGAAGTGAGAGGACACACGAAGGGCCAACAACGACCATTCTCTCAGAAACACAGAGTTTCTCTCACTCATTTTCCTGGAAGTTTCATTTATTTGTACTTTTGGATGTTGGCAAACGCCCATCTACGATTTGCTAAACCTGCTTCCAGAGGGGACGTCCGTGTGCTGTGACCCCGTGACCCCTAGTGACTTGTCCGCGCATCACACAGCTGGTGCGGAACCAACACCGAGGACACCGAGGGCACCTGAAATCGGGAGGAGGAGGAGGAGGACTAGTTTCCTGCCCTGCATTTTATTCGGAATCCAGGTTTAGTGCTTGGAGAGTAACACCACCAGAGAGTCTGATTAATAACCCTGAAATTCCATAAAACAACGCTAGAGCGGTTTCCAATTAAAAGCCGTGTGTCCGCATCTGGTGCTGAACGCTGGAAAGGGCTTTCAAAAATTAACTGTCCAGTAATGACTGATAGCTGTTTGCTTTTCCAGACATTGATTAACAATTCATATTCAAATGATGTATTGCTTTTGGGCTGGTTTTAAAGGATGTATCCTAAATTCTGTAAATATGCAGCAAAAGGAAGTCAAGTGACGCATCTATTTGTCGTGCTGACTTGGAAGCAGAACTTCTGGGTTTGTGACCTAGTCCAGCAAATCGATGCTCTCGTGGGACCCAAACGTTCGAATCTCTCCAACGCAGTCAGTCTGTCCCAGGGTCTCACGTGAATGAACGATGCTGCCCATGGTGTCACAGGCAGACCCGTCCTCGGAGCTCCGGGAAAACCCCACGGCATGCGGCCCTCCCAGGGCGCCCGCCCAGCGCAGCCCTGCCCGCACCTGACCTGCGGCCCGCCTCGTGGTCAGCTCTCAGTCTCCGGGCACCGCAAGTCCCCATGGTTACTCGGAGCCGGGACGACCACTGTCCTGCCCGGACCCCGTCCCAGTACCAGTAGGTCCCTCCTGCCCCAAAGTGAAAACCCGAGTCGACCCCCTGTGATCTCCTCCCAGTTGATTAAACAGACTCCACGAGATTCCCGTCAATGATGCGACAGACGTGTAGTCTGACACTGGGTGAGATGAGGGGGGGTGTTTTGTAGTCTGAGTCTTTATACTAATTATTTAATCCATTTGGAATGCATGTAGCGGGTCATAAATATTTTCTCAAAATAACTAACAGATTACATCAATGCCGTCTGCTTCACACTCCCACAGCCTTGCTGTCAGCACTGGACTCTGTTCGGACCGGCTGCACCGCGTGGATCCGCGTCATTGGTCGTTCCGACGACCACGGCGCTGACGGTACACTGACACTTGGAGGGAGGGTCAGCGTCCTTTCCCTGTTTTGGTTTTCCCTTCATTCCCACCTGCTCGTTTTTGCAGCTAAACTTCAGAATCCATTTATTTTATTTAAAAATACTCTAGGCGTTTTGATTGGTGTTATACTGAAACCACGAATTCATTTGTAGAGAAAATACAAATTTACTCTCCCGTATCACTTCCTGGTGTAACCTTATTCAGTCAAGTCACGTATTTATTTATTTATTTATTTATTTATTTATTTATAATGTTTATTTTTGACAGAGAGGGACAGAGCCTGAGCGGGGGAGGGGCAGAGAGAAAGGGAGACACAGAATTCGAAACAGGCTCCAGGCTCTGAGCCGTCAGCACAGGGCCCGACGCGGGGCTCGAACCCACAGACCATGAGATCATGACCTGAGCCAAATTCGGACACTTAACCTACTGAGCCACCCAGGCACCCCAGTCACATATTTCTTTAATAAAGAATCTCTCAGTTTGCTTCACACTGATCATCACTTCACTTGGAATTTTCCAAATAGATGTTCTCTTCGACTCTACTTTCTAAGTAAATCTGGGATCATCAAACTGGCCCACAGATCAGATGTGGCCTGGCCCACGCACGCCCACACCGTCGCTTCCCTGACAAGGGCAGACGCGGTCGCCAAGACAGAGCCCACACAGGGGCCTCTACTGAAATAGGTTTTGCGGGTGTGACATGTATACCGCTTTGCCCACATCTCCAGCTATTCTAGTAAGTTCCCTCATACGTACCAGCCTAGACTTTCGAGTGCGTTTTCTCCCCTGTGGTCACAGGGCAAGAGGCCACGGAGCCCAGCGCAGCCACACTTCCGCACACAGATGTGAGCGAGGACTAGCTCTCCTTGCAAACTGCTAAGGGCCGAACGCACTCGTCCGACAACGCGATCTACCTAAAGCTGACGGAATACCCACAGGGTGGCGGTCCTGGCAGATGGGGTCGTCACTGGGGCCACAGCCAGTCAACTGTTCTTCCAGACTGACCCTCTGCTCCAGGGGGTCAGGAGGGCAGAGAAGTGAGGCAAGCCAGTGCAGGAACATTCAGACTTCTGCTGTCAACACTCAACACGGCAATCTACCACCGACCTCGTGAATTAGGTTACGTCCTCATCTTTTAATAAGACGCTGCATTTGACAGAAAGATTAAAGCCTTTTTATCTCTGCCATTCAAAACAAAGACTCAACACCATCTATTTGCACATTCTGAGCACAGAGAATTGTTTTAAAAACAGGTTTCCCCACACCCAGACTCCAATACAGCGTGCCTGAACGGTTCAACCCAATTCTATGGACACTAACCTCCCGCTGCGTCGGAGGAGGAAAACACCCAGGCCCTTATCCATCCACTCCCACCGGGGGTTACCTTCCACACGAGGAAAGTAACCATCCAGGCCAGGCTCTGAGGCTGTAACTCACTCCCCTCCCCTTCCACCAGGATAAATCCTGTGGATCCAGCCCAATTCCCAGCTGAACAAAGTCCAGGGGCCACCACTAAACAAAGCCCACTTGAGTTGTTACTGAGAGCAGCCTCAAGATGAAGTCAAAACGGATTCACTTCAACCCATAACCACAGGGTACGGAATCCTCTTTCTTCAGTGCCCTCCCAGGTGCTCGTGAGCTTGGACCTGCCGATGACTCACCTGTGGCCCCACGCGCTCCTGACCGCCGGCTGCATCCGGGATCCCAGATCTCCTCCTCCTCCGGTCTCTTCTCTTCCTGAAATAAATCTTAACTCGTCATGTTCCTTCCCTCAAGGTCTACAGACATATCTCCACCGTCAAGACGGCGCTCTCACCTCTAACCCCAGCGACCCAGCCAGCCGAAGAGGTCCTCCCAGGTGGAGCTGCGCCATTCTCTTCCTCGGACGGTGGCGTGCGGAAGCCTTACGTGGTCCTCGCACACCGGGAATATGGCCTGTCACACAGGCACGCATCACGTGTTTACAAACATGCTCGAGTGTGTCGCGTGCACAGGCCCATGACGGCTTCCCAGGCCGAGGACAGCCTGTTCCTCTGAAGCCTTCCCTCCAGAGCCCACAGCCTGCGGGCACACGCGCTTCTGCCCTTCAGGCGGGTCGCCGGTAGCTTAGTTTGACCCCCACTTCTGGAAGAACGAGCCATCGTGATTAAATCAGACCATCGCGGAGGTAAGTCCCCATCGTCCCTGTCTGAGGGCTTGGTGACGTGTGTATTTCCCTGAGTCAGTGGGTACCTGGGATTCATCCGACACCAGAACTGCTGCTGGAAAAACACCACCAACTACCTACTTGGTCCGGCTCCACAGTGTTTCTCTGACATCCCCACCGAACTGACTTGTTGCTCTGGCACTCATTCCGTTCACGTGAAACATCAGAACCGAGAAAGAAAATCAAATGTGTGTTCCTCACTTTAAGTAAAGCAATAACATTTCCCGAATTAAAGTCATCACAATTCCTGATTTGAAAGGCAGATAATGTAAGTTAACACGACATCATGAAAAACAGCCGTCTTTCTTTTAAAGACAATGTTATATTTAAGAGCCTTTTCTGTATTTAGAAGCAAGCACTTGACAGTGAATTTCTATACAGTTTTCTTAATATCTTTGGGTAAATTTATATGAAACAATTCAGCTAATCTTCAAGCCTACATTCATCCCACCTCTCCTGGCACTGAACTTGAGAAATGCAGGTCAATTTCTCCCTTAACTCTCCATGAAGTTTTCAAATAGCTCAGTATCCCCATTTCGGTGTCTATCACGGGTATGTCATCCTGTTCATTCACTTTTCAAAATAAAACCCAATACCCCAGTGTATTAACTACAACATTCAGCCTTGGACTTTTCCTTCATATAAAATCATGTTTCTTACTAGAGAACTCTTTAACAAAAAATATGGACGGCAATTAGATGTAAAACAAGAAATGAACACAGGTTTTATTCTGCAAAGGATGATCCAAGACCTCAGTGCAAATGCAGCATCCATGCCAAAATCATTCCACTGTGGTTCCCAATTCCCTAGGCTAAAATCATCATTATATAAATGCAGAAGAAAGGCACACGGATGTGCCCGAACTCCCCATGTTCTAGAAATGACTGTCCCAACCACTCCCAACACCCTGAAAGGTTGTTTTGTGTGATATAAATAAAACTCCTATGCAGACAATACACAATGAAAAAAATCCTATGGTCAGAAATCAAAGAAATTTACTAGTTAAGCGTGACTATGTGTCAGCAAATCATAATTTTGAATTACAGAAATGGTCTTTGTTTAATTTATTATCATTTAGTATTAAAGCCAGTGATTTAGTAGAATTTGGAAGAGAAGCTTTTGGATACTTTTTAGTTGGACAAATTGCTACCTAAAGCAAATCAAAGTTCTAACGGAAAGTTCTGCAATCACTTCACTCCACTTGAATATCCTTAATGGTTATAATGTTATGTTAATAAACAGTTGTTTAATCAATCTTCTGGAGGTAATACTAAAATGAAATATCCTATTTCTTAATTGTACACTACATATAATAATCAATTCTGAAATATGTACGTTGATTTGGTGGCCTACAGCAGACTTTTCACATGTGAGAGAACACAGTCAAAGAACAAAATGACAGCTTCCTTGGGGACGTCATTTTAGAGACGCCCTGGAAAGCAGACTGACTCCCACCACCTCTGTGGTCCACGCTCCCACACACCGGCCTCGCATAGTAGTTGATCCCTGGTATCTAAGTGAGCTGAAGTAAATTGGCCATCAGACTCCTCAGTTGGTACTTTGCATAAGGACGTTCATAATCAGAGCCCTATTTGGTCAACATATAGTTAAATAAGAATATCACAGCAATACTACTATAAAGGGAAAATAATTTGCACAATTAAGTTGGAGAAATAATTTCAGGTTCCCACTGGAAAACTGTAGCTTTTTAAATTTAAACTGCTAGACATATTTCAAAACACCTTGGAGACCACAGGAAAGCAGGTAAAATTACCACAGCTCATGTCTGAGGTGTGAGGAGGAGACAGATAACACCAAACTTGTATTTGCATGGAAATGTGAAAATACACATTTTTAAACAGAAGCACAGGCCCTCAGTCCTCATCAGTGACCTCAGGCACAAATAAACGTGACAACACCCCACTGTTTGCATCTGAAGGAAACTAAGAGTCTAAACAGCTGCCAGCTAAGTGCAAAACAGCCCTACCCCAGGGGCAGAAATGTGAGCCGCTTAGTTAAGTCATGCATCTACCACGTGGCCTGTAAGTCCTCCTCTGGATTCCAACTGCTAGGTACCCTCACAGACATGCGAAGGGATATTAGTTGCAACACTGTATTTGCAAAAGCCCTAGAAGCATAGAGTATCTCTGAACGGGGACTGGCTGAACATGCGAGGTGGGACATTCACATGGCAGCCCCAAGAATAGTGAGGGAGACGCCAACTAGTAACATCGTAACACAGAGTCAATTTCAAGATACGGGACGTTGTGTACAGTATGATAATCCTGCATCAGAAGAACATATTATGAGAGAGAAGCACAGAAGAGAAAAAAATATACGTTTAGCTTTTTCCCCCCCAAATAAAAATCTAAATATAAATGAGAAAGTAACCGAAGTGACCACAGGAGGCAGGAAGCGTCAGGACCCAGGTAGATAATAGGGGCAAAGCAAGGATTCTCTGAGTTCTTTTTATCTGCGTTTAATTGCACACATTGTAAGTTTTTACATATTCAAAAACTGAATTAAGTCAAAAGAAAAATATGAAAACCCCAAAATTAGAAACTAATGTAAATATTCAAGCTAATTGTATGTTAAATTGATAACATGCCCACAAACAGAAAATAACCATTTCAAAAGGACTGTGCACATGGCACGGGTGTGTTCATTCCTCACTGACGATGTCCTAGACGATGTCCTAAAGAGGAGTAATAAATAAACCTTCAGTCAATCATTCTGGTGCTGAGAGTTTGATATTACCACTTGGAGAGTGTTCAATGTACACACAGGACTAGTAAACAAGCAATGATGATAAGATTAGTAGGAGCCGAGATTTTCATTGAAGAAGTAAGAAAAGAAAAATCAAATCTAGGTGAAAATCTTATACTGTGAAATTTGAAAGTCTCGACAATTTAAAAATACTTTTTCTTGCTCTGTCCAGCGAACAGTCCTGGAAGCTTTGGTTTCTAAATATTCAATTAAACTCAACAAAAAGAGCGGCCCCCACTGCTTGCGAGGCAGGAGACCACATTACTGGGTTCAGCAGCGGTTACAGGGTGACTACAGCGTGACCATTTAACGTCAGAACAGGCCGCGAAGACGGGACAAACACCAAGGAGACAGGCAGGCGGCCCGCTCCGGGCACATGGCGTCTCACACCCAAGACCGGGGTGACCATAACCGATGGCTCACACTGGGTAAATACGCGGCCTGGGAACATAATGCCGCTCGGCCAAGTAAGGAGAAAGACTCTGAAAGGCAGCAGGCAAAGCCGTCCTGACGGGGCCCCGGCTCCAGCGCGGAAGGCCCAGGGCGCTGGACACCGGGAGGCACTGACCTTGTGTTTCTGAGAGCACCGCAGCACGTCTCAGCGGACGAGGGAAGGCTGTCTTCACACAAGGCCACTAAGAAATGCATCAGCGAGTCGCCACTTGGCCAGACTTCTAGGTTGACGGACTCAGAAGGGTCACCACCGAGTGCCAACGCCATCGGGCTAAAAACTGCTGCTAAACAGCATATTCATGGTGCCAGCTGCTTACCATTAGTAAGAGAGAGAGAGATCTGAGTTACTCCCTTGACCAAGTGAGAAACTCAGATCATGGTAACAGACAGACTGACGTGAGGGACAGGCTGACATGTCTGGGGCTGAAATCCTGACCTGCAATGCACACGCACATAGACGAGGAGAACGTAAAACATCAGTCACGGGGCGCGGGGGCGGCTCAGTCGGTTGAGTGTCCGACTGCTGATTTCAGCCCAGGTCAAGATCCCAAGGTCGTGGGACCCAGCCCCGTGTCGGGCTCTGTGCTAGGTGTGGAGCCTGCTGAGGTCTCTCTCTCTCCCCCTCCCTCCCTCCCTCCCTCCCTCCCTCTCTCTCCCTCTCTCTCTCTCTCCTGCTGCCCTCCTCCCCTTCATGCGCTCTCTCTAAAAAAATAAGCAAAAACAAACAAAAAAGCCCAAAAAACATTGTGATGGAATCTGGGTCATGGGTATATAAGATAATCTACTGGGGTAGTTTTCCAAATCTTCCATGTTTTAGAAGATATTCACTAACACAACTTTGGAGAAAACCCGCAGTAATCATTACACAAACTCAGCACACTCAGACCCCACGTGGACGGAGGGGGGATGAACTTTGTGGAGAGCACTCTTCTCGTAAAGATGAGCCTCGCTGGCAGCTCGCCCCCCGAGACGTGATCTGAGGTTCTGCCACCGTCTGCTGGCTTCAGTTTCCTCTCAGTCACCATCTGGCGATGGGCTCCAGGGGCAGAGGAGAGGCACAAACGCCAGAGCCGGCGACAGCCAGCCCCAAAGCTCAGATCTCTACCGGTTGCTGACTGTGCCTCAGACGCTGGCCCTGCCATCTCCGATCAGGCCCCCGTGAGACAGCGGGGCGTCACCAGCGGCCCCCTCACCACACGTCTCTCCCTGGCTCCCCACCCGCCCACTCTCTGCATCTCACAGCCACCTTCCCAATTCAAAGCAGTCCCTCTCACCTGAATTGCTCTGGGAAGATTTAATCCACCTCTCGGGCTCCGGTGCTGGAGTAGCTAAAACACTGTCACATGACCAAACCAGGTACTTGAAAAATGCACTTAACAGACATTACAACAACCAATAGGGGCGCCTGGGTGGCTCAGTCGGCTGGGCGTCCGACTTCAGCTCAGGTCGTGATCTCGAGGTTTGTGAGTTCGAGCCCCGCATCAGGCTCTGTGCTGACGGCTCGGAGCCTGGGGCTGCTTCTGATTCTGTGTCTCCCCCTCTCCCTGCCCCTCCCCTGCTAATGCTCTGTATCTCTCTCTCTCTCTCTAATAAATAAACGTTAAAACATTTTTTTAAAAACAATCAATCATCCCACGTTGCATAAACAGTTGCCCTGCACTGAGCAGAGTCTGAATTTCTTAGCAGCCCCTACAAAAGCTGCATCTCTGGCTCCCGGTCACAGGTCACCTCGTGGCCGCTGTACAAACCCACACACTCAACCACCACCAGTTCCTCCACGTGCTGCCGAGCTTGTGCACACACGGTTCCGTCTCCTTGAGAAAGCCTTCCCTCCTCACCTTTCCGATTCTGTCTCAGCTCTCGTGTCCCCACCTGCAGGGAGCCTTCGCTGACCTCCTAGGCGCGCTGGGACACCGTACCCTCCCGTGAGAGTGTAGATCACTGAGTGAACTTGGATCTCATCTCTGTTCCCAGAGACCAACTCACGTACTTCATTCGCCCCCCGTGGGGGTTAATTCTGTGCGTCAACTTGACTGGGCCACGGCGCCCAGATATTCGGCCAAACGTTATTTGGGATGTTTCCGTGAAAGCACTTTTGAACGAGAACGACATTTAAATCGGCGGACTATGAGAAAAGCAGACTGCTCTCCATGATGTGGGTGGGCCTCACCTCATCAGCTGAAGGAAGGCCTGCTAGAACAAAAAAGTGGATGCTCTCTAAAACGAGAGAATTCCCCTGCCAGACGGTCTTCAAACTGAAACATCAGTTCTTTCTGCCTTTAGACTTGAACCACATCACTGGGCCTCCTGGTCCTCAGGCCTTCTGACTCGGAGACCACGGGCTCCCCTGGGTCTGCCGCTGGCCTGGGGCAGAGGTGGAGGAACTCCCCGGCCGCCATTACCGCATGAGCCCTTCCTCACAATAAACCCCTTTCTCTGCCTGTACGCACACACCTATTGCACCCCCTCAGTTGTTTGTCTGGAGCACCCGAGGAGGGGGGGTGGGGGGTGGGGGGCCCACCCTCTCCACGCCACTACCCTTGTGGGAAACGGAGCCTGGGGGCACGCTTGCTCTTTCCCCTCAGTTAACGGAGGGGAGACGCAGCTGGCGTTCATCTGTGGACAGGGGCACGCCGGAATCACTGCCAGCAACAGCCATCAGTGGCTCCCTGGGTCTCAGTGCCGGTGACAGTTGCATGCCCCCTGGTGCCATCACTCATCCGAAATCTGCAGCACGGCCGTGAGCAGACACCCCGTTAACGGAGGTAAAGCTGGGCCGGTCTGGACCACCTGCCACCAAGCCGGGCTTTCAGTCAGTGGTCCCTGCCCTCCACTCCCTTCCCCAGGCCGCTATGCAAGCTCCCGAGTGTGGCGGGCGCCTCACCCCAGCCCTCCCGGCCTGTCGGTCACCCGGGGACCATGCCTCCGACACCTTCTATAACCTGACAACCCGTGCCTCTTCCCACAACACCCCCTTCGGTTCACAAGTGGGGTACGCTTCTTAACAGCTCTGGACTGCCTCCTCCCCACTCACCCCTGCACGCCACCATCATGGTAAAAGCAACAGGACGGTTTTAAGCTCTGCAGCCGGACCGCTCCTCACGGCGGTTGTGGAGACTTACAAAGTCGCACGTGAGTTTCTCACAATCCACTAAGGAGGCGTCACTTGGGGTTAACATGTTTTTTATTCTTCGACCTCGTAGCTGTGAAGTCTTTTATCCTGAACGATGACTTCCATTTCCCTGATCACTGGTGAGCCGCCCGAGCCTCATTTATGTTTGCTGCTCTTAGAGATTTCCATGTGTGGGATTTCCTGTTTACACCACGGGGGCGTTTTGGTATTTCTTCGTTAATTTTTAATGATTTACGCAATATGGAAATCAACCCTCGGTATACAAATGGAAAATGTGCTTTTGCAGCCTATGCTCTGCCAGTCAATCCGAGTTATGCTGTCTTTGGGGTGGGGGGGTGGGGGGACAAAACCACGTCCACATACATGCACGTGTCTTCACTGTAATGCAGGCAAATTTTCAATCTGACTCGTTACAGTCTGTTTTGTGATCTGCTCTAAAAGTCTGTGCTACCGACCCTTTACGTAACGCTTCTAAGTTTCGTCCTGAACATTTTTTGAAAGTTTGTGTGCAGGCCAGATGCCATGTCTCCAAGTGTGCACAGAAGTCACACGGGGGATGGCCCGCCACCCGTGTGCACGGCCGAGGCCCACGGAGGTCACGTGCTGTTCCGAGTGTTTCCGCGCTGCCCCCCATCCCCCCATCACCACCACAGCCCGGCCAGCACCTGCGCCTGCAAACAGATCTCCCAAAGCCTGGGGGCCCTTCCCTCCCAGCAGCTCCAGAGTGGGCCCTCCGTTCCCGGTGCCCACAACATCCCCCCCGTTCCTGGTGCCCACAATGCACCCCCGCCACCGCCCCCCCATCCTGGTAACCTCAACCTCCCCCCCCCCCCCCCCCCGTTCCCAGTGCCCACAACGCCCCCACCCCCGTTCCCGGTGCCCACACTGCCCCCCCACCCCCGTTCCCGGTGCCCGCAACCACCCCCCCATTCCCGGTGTCAACACCCCCCATTCCGGGTGCGCACAACGCCCCCCCCATTCCCAGTGCCCACAACACCCCCCCCCCCCGTTCCCAGTGCCTGCAACCGCCCCCCCCCCCCCCCCCCCCGTTCCAAGTGCCCACAACGCCCCCACCCCCGTTCCCGGTGCCCACACTGCACCCCCACCCCCGTTCCCGGTGCCCGCAATGCCCTACCCCATTCCCGGTGCCCACGCCGTGCCCCCCCCACCCTGTTCCCGGTGCCCACGCCGCCCCCCACCCCGTTCCCAGTCCCCACGCCCCCCATTCCCGGTGCCCACAACACCCCCCCCCCGTTCCTGGTGCCCACAACACCCCCCCCATTCCCGGTGCCCGCAACCACCGCCCCATTTCCGGTGTCAACACCCCCCCGTTCCGGGTGCGCACAACGCCCCCCCCATTCCCAGTGCCCACAACACCCCCCCGCCCGTTCCCAGTGCCTGCAACCGCCCCCCCCCCGTTCCAAGTGCCCACAACGCCCCCACCCCCGTTCCCGGTGCCCACACTGCACCCCCACCCCCGTTCCCGGTGCCCGCAATGCCCTACCCCATTCCCGGTGCCCACGCCGTGCCCCCCCCACCCTGTTCCCGGTGCCCACGCCGCCCCCCACCCCGTTCCCAGTCCCCACGCCCCCCATTCCCGGTGCCCACAACACCCCCCCCCCGTTCCTGGTGCCCACAACACCCCCCCCATTCCCGGTGCCCGCAACCACCGCCCCATTTCCGGTGTCAACACCCCCCCGTTCCGGGTGCGCACAACGCCCCCCCCCATTTCCGGTGCCCACAACATCCCCCCCCCGTTCCTGGTGCCCACAATACACCCCCGCCACCGCCCCCCGCTCCTGGTGCCCTCAACCTCCCCCCCCCCCGTTCCAAGTGCCCACAACCCCCCCACCCCCATTCCTGGTGCCCGCAATGCCCCCCTGCCCCCCCATTCCCAGTGCCCACAACACCCCCCCCCCCCCCGTTCCCAGTGCCCACAACCGCCCCCCCCCCCGTTCCAAGTGCCCACAACGCCCCCACCCCGTTCCCGGTGCCCACGCCCTCCCATTCCCGGTGCCCACAACACCCACCCGGTTCCTGGTGCCCGCAATGCACCCCCGCCCCCCGCCCCGTTCCCGGTGCCCGCAACCACCCCCGCCCTGTTCGCAGTGCCCACGCCACACACCCCCCCCCCCCCCCCCCGTTCCGGGTGCCTGTAATGCACCCCCGCCCCCCGCCCCGTTCGCAGTGCCCACGCCACACCCCCCCACCCCGTTCCGGGTGCTCACGCTGCCCCACCCTCCCCACCCCCACCCCCACCCCCGGGCCCTGCAGCCAGCCCACCCCTCTTCCATCTCCTCCACGGGCGCCCCGATTCCAGAGCACGAGCAGGATCCTGTCCCGGCTCGCCCTGCCCCGCACGCCTCTCACCTCTTCCCGGGTGCCACACCTCGTGGCCACACACAGCCCCCACTGCCGCGGCTCACCTGCTTTCTCCACCGCCTGTCCCAGCGCCCTGCCGTCCCTCATGCGCCCCGGCCTCTCCTCCCTGAGCCTCCGTTCACGTTCACGTCCCTCTCCAGAGAGCAGGGGAGGGAGAACAGGCAGCGCACAGAGGGTTTTCAGGGCAGTGAGACGACTCCGTGTGACACAACAATGAGCACATTTCCTCACCCATCTGCCCAAACTCCGAGTTGACATCACCACCAGTGGACCCTCAGGTGAACTACAGACTGTGGGCCATGATGCCGCGTCCACGGGCATCAGTTATACCAAACGTCCCCTCTGCTGGGGGTGCTGATAACCAGGGAGGCCGTGCATGTGTGAGGGGCGGAGGGCATATGGGACATCTGTGCCTTCCCCTCAACCTTGCTGAGTCTTAAACTTCCGTAAAAAACAAAAAAAAAAAAGTCTTACTAATCAAAAAAGAACTAATACTCAACTATACTAAAAATTAAGAAAACTCTATTTGCAAAATACATTATCTTATGTACAGAAAATCTTAAGGAATCCGCCCAAAGATCAGTTGAAACGGTAACTGAGTTTAGAAAGGTGGCAGGATACAAGATCAACACATAGGCAGCTGTAGCAGTGAATAATCTGAAAACGAAAATAAGAAAACTCCATTTATAAGAGCAAAAAAGGAATGAAATATCTGGGAACAACTTTACGAAAACAGATGGAAACTCGGAAGCTGTGTATCCTCGCGGAAGGAAGCTGAGGCGCTAAATCAATGGGAAGACCCCGCATTCGCAGGTCAGAAGACTCCAGAAGACTCTGAATGACGATGCCAGTGATCCACTCCCTGATCCACAGGCTCAGTGCAATCTCGGTCAAGAGGCCAGGTGGCTTCCTTGCAAAAATCGACAACCTGATCCTACAAGTATGTGGAAATTCAAGGGATCCAACACGGTCAAAACAGTCCTGACAAAGAACAAAACTGTCATTTCCCAGTTTCAAAACTTACAAGGTACAGGAATCGAGACAGTGTGGTGCTAGCGAGGAGGGTGAGGATGTATATAAAAGTCTGCAAGGGCAGACACATAGATCAATGGAATCAAACCGAGAATCCAGAAATAAACCCTCACTTATATGATCAATTAACTTTCAGCAACACTGACAGGGCAAGTCAATGGGAAAGAATACACTTTTTGACCAACGCTGGGACACCTGGATATTCACATTTTAAAAAATGAATTTTGGGGCGCCTGGGTGACTCCGTCGTTTAAGCATCTGACTTCAGCTCAGGTCATGATCTCACGGTTCGTGAGTTCAAGTCCTGTGCTGGGCTCTGTGCTTGACAACTCGGAGCCTGGAGCCTGCTTTGGATTCTGTGTCTCCCTCTCTCTCTGCCCCTCCCCTGCTTGCATTCTGTCTCTCTCTCAAAAATAAAAACATTAAAAATAAAAATAAATAAAAATTACAAAATGAATTTGTATTCCTTCCTCACACCATACACAAAAGTTAACTCAAAATGGATCCTTTCCTAAAAACAAACTAAAATTATGGAAGTCCTGGAAGAAAACAGGAGTAAATCTAAAGGAACTTGGTAAGGCACTATTTTGTCAGATAAAACACCAAAAAATATATGACAAAAGAAAAAGCAGACCAAAATAAAAACTCTGTGATACCATGAAGAAAATAAAAAGACAACCCACAGAATGGCAGAAAATAGTTGCAAATCATATGTCTGTTTTTATAAGGGATTTGTATGCAAAATACTTTTTAAAAACCCTACAGTTGAATAAAAGCAAAGAATCCAATTAAAATATGGGTGAACAATTTGAATACACAACTGTCCTAAGAAGACACACAAATGGCCATTAAATACATGGGAAGATATTCAACACCTTTAAGAACTGAGGAAATGCACATCAAAACCACTTAGATACTCCGTCCCATCCACCGCTGTGACCGTAACTCTCCAGCAGGAACACCAGCGAGTTTCCGCAAGGACGCCCAGAGGCTGGCGCGCTCTCGTGCTGCTGGTGGGGGCAGAAAAAGGCACAACCTTCACGACACACTCGCCGTCACTCAGAGATACCGTCCTGACATCTGGGGTTTCGAAAGCAGTGAACCCGAGCTGGAAATCTGTGGCGAACGGCCAGGCCGTCCGTCCCACTGGCGAAAGCAGAGTCTCCACGACACCCAGTGTCTCCATGACACTCCACTCCGAGGCACAGACCGCCAACGGGACCGAGCCTGCAGGTCCCACCCCAAACCTCAACACGCGTGTTCGCCGCAGTACCGTTCAGGTAGCCCCGGAGCCACCCGATCGTCCGTAAACAGATGTGATACACAGAACGTATTTTGCAGCAACAAAAAATACAGTCTGAAACTTGCTAGAATGTTGGCGAACCTTGAAGTCATGACAAGGGAAAGACGCGAGTCACCAAGACCACCGTGAGACCCTCTTACTGTAAAGTGTCTGCAACGGGCAGATCCATACGGAAAGCAGACGGGCACCCTGGCAGGAGGGACAACGGGGACGGAGTGCTCGGTGGGTACGGAGTTCTTTCGCTGGGTGTGAAACGTCCTTGAAGTGGATTGTGGTGATGACGGCACAGCTCGAGGACACGACAGACCGCTAAACCGCTCACTTTGGGTGAAGAGGGCGGTGTGTGAATTACGTATCTGCCGTAAAGAAAATACGGAGCAGCGGGAACTAAGACCTGGCCGGGCTGTGCCCAGGGAGCCACAATGAGCGCCTGGCCGCGTCTCCAAGCCCCGACACGTGAAACACGGTGTGCTGCTGGAGAATTCTTTCCCGGCAACTGGGAAGCCGTTCCAAAGCGTCGATCGGTGCCCCCGAGGTGAATTGTAAGAGAAGGGGAATTATGTTCAGTTAATGACCATCATCTTTTTATTTCATTTTGCGGATTTACTTACTTTGCCCTGCAGGAATCCCTCAGTCTTCATTCTCCTTCACTTGTGAATTTCCTAAGGTCAACAGTGTATTTCTGAGGACGCCAGAAATAAATTCTGTACCAAGAAAGTTTCGAAGGGCACCTGGGTGGCTCAGTCAGTTGAACGTTTGACTTCCGACTTCAGCTCAGGTCGTGATCTCACAGCTCAAGAGTTCAAGCCCTGTTGTCGAGCTCGCTGCGGCCAGCACAGAGCCTGCCTGGGAGTCTCCGACTCCCCGTCTCTCTCCTCCTCCCCCACTATCTCTCTCAAAAATGAATAAACGTTTAAAAAAAAGAGAGAAAGTTTTGTAATTGTACTTTGATAACTGTGTCTCTTCCGTGTCTTCTTTGGAATTTCTGTAATTTGCTCTGTCTTCCATACCTTTTATCTTCTTTATCATATTTTTGTCTTTCTTTGCTCTGTATTCTTAGAAATCCTAATTTTCTCAATATCACGAATTCAATTTCTACATCTGTTTTCTGCTTATTTCTGCTAAAGCATTTTTCCATTTTTTTTGTTCTATGAAACAGTCAAATGTTTGCTTTTCAGTGTGGCACATGGTGCTGGTAATTTATACAAAAATATGTCGTATTCTACAGGAAGTCCTAACGAACGTTCTTTCCTTCATCTGTGCGGTGCGCCTCACAACACAGACGCTCAGCCCCTGAGGAAAGATACTCCTGTTTCGGTTCCCACCTTGAGCAGCAGGTGACCTCTCCGTGGTCTCTCTCAGCGCCCAGTTCATCCCCTTCCCGGATTTAAGCTCCAGGGCAACGTGACGGGTACAGTCTTCCAGGAAGCTTCTCATCAGTTATTTATTAATGCTTACAGTGACCTATGGGGGATTCATCCTACCACTGCTGCCACGTCTCATATCCGCTCCTGGAAGAGCAGCTGTGTCCTCTCCGCCGAAGGCGTGCGCGTCCTACGAGCGGCCCTGGGGCCCCACCCAGTGGAGTTGGCTGGTTTTGAATTACATACGGCGGATGCTTTTTCTCAGCTACCCAAATACCTCCTACGGTCAGTTCACGTTACTACTGGGCATTATTTTGGGGCAAAAAATTGCCACACGTCTCAACACGTGATTATGAAGTCAAAAGCTTTAAGAGGAGTATGGAAAATAAAATAAACGTAAAGAACTCCAGTGAGTTACTGAATATAAGCATCCTAATACAAGAAGGCACTTACTTTTGGGAAGCAAAATTACAGTGTGCATTGTTAATTTTGGAATTGGGGCGCCTGGGTGGCTCAGTCGGTTGAGCATCCGACTCTGGCTCAGGTCATGATCTCACAGCCTGTGAGTTCGAGCCCCGCGTCAGGCTCTGTGCTGACAACTGGGAGCCTGGAGCCTGCTTCAGACTCTGTGCCTCCCTCTGCCCCAACCCACTCGCATTCTATCTCTGTCTCAAAAATAAATAAACATTAAAAAAAATTAATTTTGGAATTAAAGTCATGGTTTTGTTCTTTCAAATACTATAGAACTTATATCTTCCCCTCCATCCCCACTGCCCTCAGAACTTCAATTCACATACTGACTGTACTTAATAGTCACACGACTTATAAAATTAAACCATTTGTTTGAGGGATTGGCATTCATCCTTGAAATTCATTAGATATTAATACTTGCAACAGACTTTCAGGAGACTCAGCTATAATCCCTAAAGTTACAGAACAATAAAGTTGCCATCTGGTTTTCTCTGTCTTCAGTATTAAATTATCTGATTACCAGCAGAAACATGCAGATTAATAACAAGTTTTCTATATACTTTTGAACGACATAGGGCTGGGGCACTGATCTCTGCACAGTCAAAAATCCACACATAACTTCTGACTCCCCCAAAACTTAACTACTATCAGCCTACTGTTGACCAAAGCCATATCAACAACATAAACAGTAGATTAACACATATTTTATATATGTATTATACATTGTGCTCTTACAATAAAGTAAGCTAGAGAAAAAAAATGTTACTAGGACAATCATAGGAAAGACAAAATACATTACAGCACTGTGCTGTATTTATTGAAAAAACAATTCACGTATGTATAAGGGGACCGGTGCAGTTCAAACCCGTGTTGTTCAGGGATCGACTGTAGGGTGGTGAGAGACACAGGTGATTTCTAGGCTTTCTGTAAAGCTACAACAATCAGCAGGCATAAGAAGAGGGGTGTGTGTGTGTGTGTGTGTGTGTGTGTGTGTACGTATGAGAGTCCAGAAATACATCCACAGAGATGTAGCTGACAGATTTTTAATTAAAAGGGCCAAAGAAAAGGGGTGCCTGGGTGGCTCAGTCAGTTAAGTGTCTGACTCTTGGTTTTGGCTCAGGTCATGATCTTGTAGTTCGTGGGATCAAGTCCTACATTGGGCTCTGTGCTGACAGCATGGAGCCTGCTTGGGATGCTCCCCTTCTCTCTCAGAATAAATAAATTAATTTTAAAAAAGGCTAACAAGGTTTAACAAGGAAAGAGTAGTCTTTTTTACAAAATGCCACTTGAACAGTCAGAGCGCCATCTATGAATAAGTGAACCCCAGTCTGTACTTCACTACTTACACAGAAAGTACTCACGATAGATCCCAGACTTACGTGTAAGAATAAAAATCTATAAAACTTCAAGAACGAAGCAGAAAGTTAGGCAGCAGGTTTAGCACAAGAAAGAGGAGCGAGATCAGTAAAAGCAAACAAAAAAACTAAAGTGAAAGGGAGCAAACTGGGTAACCAGAGTTCACTGAAATTAAAAATGTGTGCTTTATGAAATGCACAGTTAAAGAAATAAAAAGACAAAACGGTCTGGAAAAAATTTGTGCAAAATATGTGTGTTAGGTCTGATAACGGGGTTGCCTCCAGAGGAGACAGTTTCAATTTAATTTAAAGCTATTAATGAGAGAAAAACTATTACACTTTAAGCACATTCTGTAAAATTAGCCCCTGAGACAGGCATCCTAAAAATGCTAGGAGTTTATCGGTTTTGCTAACATGTTTTATCTTTCCAGAATGTGGGGGACACTCTCCTTAACACGATCTGTGATTTAAGGAGAACAGGACTACATTTTGTCTTCTGCACTAAAGGAACAAGTCCTCTATGTAAGGAAGGAGACAGCGTCCCGCGCGCTGACAGAGCAGTTCTTGCACAGAACCCCGGAGACTGCGCGGTGGGCCTTTGGAAAAGAGGTCAGCGAGCCGGTGCATCCCTGCAGGGCGCCTCCTTCCTGCCTCGCCCGGAGCCATCCAGATCCCTCTCTGCATTTCATCTCGTGTCCTACCTTTTCACTAAGCATGGCCATCTGAGTCACAGCATTTGCTAAACGCAGCTTCTCCAGAGAGAGCACGATTTCATTAAGTTTACGCTGCGTCTCATTGAGCGTAGGTCACCTTACATGAAGGAGCGTCTTCACCAACGTTCAACATGAGAACAGAAAGGGGGCAGTTACTTCCCACTCCGTCCGAAATGGCCCCAGCAGAGGCGGGGGAGGGGATGCCCAGAGGCGCCTGTACCGGTGGCCGTCCTGCCCCGTCCCCTCTCCTCCACCCAAAGCCAGAGGAAAAGGGACATCTGGTAAATACAGCCTGTCTCACCTCAGTCTCTCCACACGCACACACAGGGGGATGGTGTGTACGTTTTACTGTTACTCGCAGGGAATACATGTGACCCGGTGATGCACACACACCCAGAAATAATAAGAACAAACAAAAGGACTTCTCTTCTCCCTTCTGAGCTTTGATTTCCAGAAAAAGAACAAACACATTGGCTCTCTGAACACAACAACATCCTCTGCTTCCTTCCTTATCTATGACACTGACGATGCTCGCCCACCTTAGCACTGACAACTCCTGCGAGAGGATTCGGACGGGTAATTCCGACGATTCATGATAGGGCAGCAACGCTTAGGACGATTCAAGGACCGCCTGGGTGCTCCCGGCAGCCCTGCACACAGGGGGTCACCCCACCTACAGGGAGCACACGGGGGGGGGGGGTCACCCAATTTGCAGGGAGCACACAGGGGGTCACCCAATTTGCAGGGAGTACACACGGGGTCACCCCACCTACAGGGAGCACACAGGGGGTCACCCAATTTGTGGGGAGCACACAGGGGTCACCCCACCTTCGGGGAGCACACGGGGGTCACCCCACCTGTGGGGAGCACACAGGGGTCACCCCACCTGCGGGGAGCACACAGGGGTCACCCCACCTGCAGGGAGCAAGTGTTCCCACAAAGTCAGCCGGAGAAAAAGCCGAATTTGTGACCACAGTTCCAAGAGACCAATTTATCACAAGTCAGTTTCTCCTTCAAAATAAAATCATTCTATAGAAATCCTCTGACATTAAAAAGCAACGTGTCCTTGGTTGGTACATTTGAATCCTTTCGGCTGTCTCTTCGTGGACCGGTGCTGTGCCAGGGCGGGGTGGGGGTGGGGGGAGCCTCCCAACACAGGTGCATAATGTTATTATCACCAGTACTGGCCCCAAATTCAAGCCAGGAAGCTGGGTTTTCCACTTCTTAGAAAAGAAAAGGCCAACTGGGAGAGAAGGAAAGCGGGATTTGTCACCCAACAAACCGTTCTATTCTGGAGAAAGGAAATATCTTAATTACAGAAGTTGTTCTGGCATAAAATGCATTCTAACCAGTTTCTACACTTGCCAAACAGAAAAAAATACCACCTAGTCTTTACGTTTAATGGAAGCAGGCACATATGTCTTGGTAGATTTTTCTGGAACCCTATGCACATTAACTGAGGAAAAGGCAGTTACTCAAGGGGAGCCCGACTCATTTTCGTCAGGGGATACATTTTCCCCTTCAGAAACCAGATTGTGTCTAAGAATGAATGTGATTTATATATATTTGGTTTTCTGGCAACTCTCGATGATTGGATTTTGTATCTTCACAAATTGAGGTGACTGCTTTCCAAAAAAAAAATGAAGTTTCCCGGGAAGAAAAATGACATATAACGTGCTCCTGCCCAGAAATCTGTGCCGGCAAACTGTGCAGCCT
Source organism: Prionailurus viverrinus (assembly GCF_022837055.1). Lineage (NCBI taxonomy): Eukaryota > Metazoa > Chordata > Mammalia > Carnivora > Felidae > Prionailurus > Prionailurus viverrinus. The sequence continues at coordinate 1,845,995 of NW_025927604.1, forward strand.
GTGCTGTCTCTTTTCTAGTGTGACTGAAGAAAACTCCTTACAAGGAGCAGGTGGGTTCACATCAACCCTTGTTACATTCTGATAACAAAACCTCCGCTCTGCCATAATACACTCAGCACCGGAGTGCGGACGTCAGGTACAGCTGTAAGAGCTACAAACTGGACGTTCCTCTGCGGTCAAGCAAGTAGTGTCTCTGGGTGACGTCACCATAACCTCAACTTTGGCAATGGGGTCTGTCTGCTGCCCCCTCCTTGCCTTGCTCAGAATACATTTACATGTTCAGCACTGTCTCTTGTCCCAGGGATAAGGCAATGCCGTCCCACACTGCACACTACTGCTGGACGCCCACAAGGAAGAGACAGTTCCAAGAGGACGACATGTGTGTGTATGCACAAGTGTGTGTACATGTATGTGTGTACGTGGACACCTGCACGTGTGTGCAGGCACAAGTGCGTATGTGTGTACACGTACAAGTATGTGTGTGCAGGTGTGTATGTGCACAGGAATGTGTGTCGGTGCATGTGTGTATGTGTACACATGGGTGTACATGCACAAATGTATATGTGCACGTAGACAAGTGCACGTGTGTATATGTGCATGTGAGTATATGCACAAGAGTATATGGGTATGCATGTGTGTACGTGGACAAGCATATCGTTTGATGCGTTGTACCTAAGCGCACAAGCAAACGTGTGTGTGCATGTGTGTATGTGCACAAGTGTATATGTACACCCATGTGCAAACGTGCACAAGTGTGTGCAGGTGCGCTCATGTAGGCGTACAAGTGCATGTGTATAAGCATGTGTGAATGTATACACGTGTGCGGGTGTGTGCAGATGTGTATATGTGCACGTGTGCATATCTGTGTGTAGGTGTGTGTATGTGCAGATATATATGTGCATATGTGCAGATATATGTGTATATGTGTGCACAGGTGTGTGTGCACGTGTGTATGCCTGTGTACCTGCATGTGTGTGCATGTGTGTTCCTTTCAAGGAAAACTAAGAGTATTTTCTTTTGGTGATGTCAAATATTAAAACAAGGTTTACTACACCATTTATTTTTTATTCATTAAAATGTAAATAACACTAGATCTGTGTATTTAATTACACTTTTATTGAGTAGCTCATGGAGCTAAAATATTTCAGGTAAACATCTAGAATATACGAGCTTTGTAGAAACCACTGTATTCTTGACAAAATAGATGATAAACTGACATTCCACTTTCTGACATTTGCTTTAAGTATAAAACAGGATGGGAATGTTGATATTATTATCCAGAATTCTTTTCTCTCTTCTGGCAGCGACCCCATGACTCAGGACTACCACATATCCTTATGGTACTAAATCTACTGGAAACAAAAATTTTTCCATGAATTATTAATCACGGGATGTTTCCAGGTCTACTATGAAAATCACCTCTCACTTGTTCACCTATGAAGAAGAATCACAAGGCTGAGCTGCAACTTGAAAACTTGATCTGACGCATTTAACACAGGAACACTTGGTCAGCCTGGTGTGTGTGCATGGTTAAGAATTAACTATTGATCTGATGATTCTGGATTTGAGACAGGTTTTATTTCAAACATACCAGTCAGCAGAAGTCACAGATGCTCAACAGAAAGCATAAAATTATAAAATAACCTAACCTGTGAAAATTTATTCTGTTAGAAATGTTGAATGGTGATTAATAGCCACTTCATAACAAAAAAGTGGCATGATTCTCTCTCACGTTATTTATCTAATACAACTGAAATCAAATTACCTTGTCTTTCTGTAAATTTCAGCACTAACTTTGTTCAAAGAAGAAACTCTGCACTGTAAACATCACATTAAGAGTGGAAAATCACCTCATCGCCTGTTGAAAGAAACCCACACGTCTGCCTTACTGGTGGGAATGATCTGTTCCTGGTCCTGCAGCTTTGAGAAAGGCAGGTATCTTCAAAAAGGAGAACAGAAAAAGACGACAGACAACGCGAGGTTTCCCTAAAACCACTTTCTGAAGAAGGTAATTTCTTAGCAGCAAAGCTGCTGGGTGTGTTTAAAGACGCCCTCCGGTTTCCCAAAAGGCATCTTGGCAGATCATGGAGATGTGACACTTAACCCACGATCCCAAAGAGGCAACGGTCACAAAGAGGCTAACGGAACCCAGGCGCTCCGCGAGACGGGGCGGGTGGGTTCCTGTCCATCCTTCCGGGCCAGGCAGACGCACGGCAGCCCTGCTTCCCCAGGGGCCACCGGCATCCTCACTGAGCCACCGGGAGTTTGCACCTGCTCCGCTAGTTTCTCTCACGGAAGCCGTCCCTGTGCCAGCACAGGACAGCGGACTGCTGAACAGTCGGATGTCACAAGCTGTAATGAAACCACTGGCAGCCTGAAATGAGCCGCGACGGTATTTACACCAGGGCAGTCCCCTCACGCGCAAAGTCAGGCCTCTTCTCCCCCCGGCCTCCCCCAGAGAGACAGTGTGCGGCCGACCGTCCAGTTTATGGTAACATTTTAACTCCATTTCAGTTCTTCCCGTGAAACTGAGTTCAGGAGAGAGGGGCCCCTGCCTTACTCATTTTTGAGTCCTCGATGCCTAGTCCTGAGCCTGCAACACACCAAGAGCTCAGTTTTCAAAAATGAGTCCAGAACGCTGAAGGATCAAACCACGTCATCAAGCGTCTCCTTATAAATGATTTTGTAGACGAGGAAACTCCACCCTGAATGAGATAAGGGGCCGACCCGCGCCTGCACGGCTCACTGGTGAGAGCGAGCCGGAAAGACCTAGGGCTCTCACCCAGCCCCACAGTGACAGCACTGTGACGCCTCGTGCGTTCAGAATTTTGGGCTAATTTCACTGGTATGTGTTACTGGCACTGGACGGTAAGAATATCTAAGGTTCAAAGCTGTTTTCCAAGGACCTTCAGCTCTGGCCCACAGACTGAGCGTGCGGTGCGGTTCCGCCTGTGTCTGGAAGGAGGCCTGCTGGCTCATTCTGTGCAGCTGGGAGGACGCGGACTTCCCACCAGCAACAAAGGGAGGAGGAGGAATCGAATAAAACCTCGAAGAGCGATGAGAAGTAAAACCAGAATCCCACCACTCTTTCCAGAAAAAGGGGGCAGGGAAATAAGAGGTTTCGTACTAAAGACAGCTTTATCACAGGAACCCCTGAGGATGGTCTAGAGGAAGAGTGAGCCCAGGAGGAGGTGCAGATAGAGAAGCAGGGAAGGTGTGGGGAGGGCTGGGGGAGGGAGAGAGGGTGTGGGGGAGGAGCGAGGGGAGGGATGGGTGAGGGGCAAGGGGAGCCACGACTGACCCCAGGACGCCTCACTTCTCACTTGGAAGTTAAATTCTCCAGATGGCGTTGAAATGCCACCTATACAGCTTGAGGTTCACGCCCCAGCAGGTGCCAGGCAGGTCCTGTCTGAGGGCAGATGGGGCCACAAATCCACCTGGAGATGTTTCTCTTGCTCCTGTGGCCCCGATGAACTTCCGTAGATACAGACTCGGGGGATGACAAGGATGTCCCTGCACCCCCTCCTTCACCCCGCTGTGAAGGATGCGGCACCAGGATCGGAACAACCCACCGCAAACCCGCCTGAAGGATCGTAACTTGCGGGTGCACTTCTGACACATGGGCACGATGGGACTGCGCCCGAGAACCGCGGGGAAATCGGCATTTGGTCCCTATGGGAGTATGACCCATGGACAAGTGACTGCTACCAAGAGCTCCCAGGGGACGGGCGTGGACCGGCTGGTACCAGTCCCCACACGGACAAACCGCGTCACCCTTACAACCCCCTCTTATGGGAGTAGCCGTGCAAAGCCGCATCTGATACGACACACGTGGCTGAGATTTGACCACCGAGCGGTAGGTAGTCTTTAATAAACTGAAAACTACTACTTTCTGACGAAGAATTTTAAAAAGCAAGATAAACGTTGTAGGTAAGAGGAGTTCAGGACCGGGAATCCTGGCCAGTGCAGACAAGGCACAAGGAGACAGGCGACGTTAGCCTGTCCACCAGCAGGCCACAGGGAGGCAGGCGACATTAGCCTGTCCACCAGCAGGCCACAGGGAGGCAGGGGACGTTAGCCTGTCCACCAGCAGGCCACAGGGAGGCAGGGGACGTTAGCCTGTCCACCAGCAGGCCACAGGGAGGCAGGGGACGTTAGCCTGTCCACCAGCAGGCCACAGGGACCCTTGTCAGGGCTGCGCACACTGACTATGCTGGGAAGGGCTGGGGATGGGCTCCAGTGGGGCCCGGTGGCCCTGCTCCTGTGGTCCAGGGCTGTCCCGTGTCTCCCGGGTGCTCTATGCCTCCTTGAACCCCACGCCAGCTCAGCAGGAACAGGGTGAAACTCGTAGGGCCCCACGGGCCACACCGCCTGCCCACCGAGCCACGCTCCTGGTGCGCCCGGCACATCCCAGTACCCACCTCTGGGACCCAGGATGGGCTGTGCAGACTCCTCCTGCCCCCCCCCCCCACATCCCACCTACGAAAACGGAAATCACAAAGCTAAGAGCATTTGATTCCACCCTGATGAAAAGGAATTTGTGGGCTGCAATGGAATCTGATCAAGTGAAGATCAGGAAATAAATCCGATGCCTGAAGCACTCAATTTGCAAGGACGTGGGCTGGTCCTCACCTGAGTCAGAGGAAGAAGAGTAAAGAGACCTGTGCACCCTGAGCTTACAAGGTGGGTAACTCCTGCGGCCCAGGCGACCCTCACTTTTCTGGGGTTTGTGTCCTGCCCGGGTGGGAAGCTCCTCAGCTCACCTGCTCTTCCCTAGCTCCTAACTTTGTCCCCTTGGTTCCGCTCCGGGTTCTGTTAACCCAGCAGACTGTGTTCGATGTTTTCACGTCAAGCCAGTTTTAAATACCAATATTATCCAACTTAGAAATTAATTTTTAAAAGTATAATTAAATCAGGGGTGCCTGGATGGCTGTCAGTTAACTGTCCGACTTCGGATCAGGTCAGGATCTCGTGGGATGTGGGTTCAAGCCCCACGTCGGGCTCTGTGCTGACAGCTCGGAGCCTGGAGCCTGCTTCAGATTCTGTGTCTCCCTCTCTCTCTGCCCCCCCTCCCCCGTTCATGCCCTGTCTCTCTCTCTCTCTCTATGTCAAAAACAAATAAAGGTTAAATTTTTTAATATAATTACATCTGATCCATTAAGCTTTGTACGTCCCACTTTGCCCCATTTCATTTCAGATGCCAGAATGAAGGTATTGCCTATACAAAGAGGTGACCTTACACGTGTGTTGTTTCTCTGTTATCGTTTGTTATTAGCACTTCAGAGCTGGACTCCAATTTCTTAAATCTTAGAGAAACACAATGGTTTTAGGTGAATATTATTCCAATATCCTAAACGTCAATTAAGGATGTTTAACATTGTCACCATATTAACATCAGAATATAAAATACGTATCTATTACTTGTATTATATCCAGAGAGTTAAAATAGAAAAAGAATTTTTTAAGTAACTCTCTGGATTTTAAATGAACAAATTTCTTTTTAAAATGCCATTTATTTATTTTTCTTAATGTTTATTTATTTTTTTGGGGGGGGGGGGGAGGTAGAGAGCATGAGAACAGGGGAGGGGCAGAGAGAGGGAGGGAGACACAGAATCTGAAGCAGGCTCCAGGCTCCAGCTGTCAGCACAGAGCCCAACATGGGGCTCAAACTCATGGACCTCAAGATCATGACCTGAGTTGAAGTCCGATGCTCAACAGACTGAGCCACCCAGGCGCCCCTAAAATGCCATTTACTTTGATTTCAACAGATTTTAGCTGTAAACCCTGGTTTCCATTGCATTTCAAATCCTATCAATGTAGATAATGATGAATTTAGAGATTTTTCTAGAAAAACTGTTAAGATGTTCACAAAACTTCAGTTGTTCAACCTCACTGAAATGTCATATCTTTGCTGAATTAATAAATATGCCACGTTCATCTCCAAATCCTGTACTCCCTAGTTACCAGTCACCACTATGACAGAATACAGGATAAAAGTTAAAATACTTGATTGACAAATATTTACAAGGAAAATGAAGGAACCTCTCTAAGAAATGAAAGATTATATTTTTCCAAATTTGTTCAACCACATATTTTATCATTTTAAACTGAAAACTGAAAATGCTTAAATATTTAATACTGAAAATAGGTCCTTAGAATATAGTTCCAAGCAAACTCAAGGGAAAATATTCTTTAAAAGCTTTAGTCCTCAAGAATTAATTGAAAATCATTTTTTTTTTTAATTTTTTTTAACGTTTATTTATTTTTGAGACAGAGAGAGACAGAGATGAACGGGGGAGGGTCAGAGAGAGGGAGACACAGAATCGGAAACAGGCTCCAGGCTCTGAGCCGTCAGCCCAGAGCCCGACGCGGGGCTCGAACTCACGGACCGCGAGATCGTGACCTGGCTGAAGTCGGACGCTTAACCGACTGTGCCACCCAGGCGCCCCGAAAATCATTTTTTAAAGATATGGGTATCTTCCCCAGTTTTAAACTCAACTTACACATTTAATTTTTTTTTTAAGCAAAGCCCAGCTTCAGGTGCAAACTTTGGAAACTGAACACTTGGTTGCATCCTCTCGGCATCGCGAGCGTGCGTGTGTGCGCAGGCACCCAGATACTGCTGCCTTCTGTCTGACCTGTGAACTGGTCTCGGTTTGTAGTGGAGCCTCAGGTTTATTTTTAAGTTTATTCATTTCTTTTGAGAGAGAGAGTGAGCACAAGAGCGCGCGCATGTGAGGGGGGAGGGGCAGAGAGAGAGAATCCCAAGCAGGCTCCGCGCTGTCAGCACAGAGCCCAACTCGGGCTTGATCTCACCAACCGTGAGGTCACACCCTGAGCCAATCAAGAGTCGGACGCTTAACTGACGAAGCCACCCTGGTGCCCCAAGACCCAAGTGTAAAACCGGTGATTTAAAGGTAACAAATACTTGGAGACTAAAGAACATCCCACTAAAGAATGAATGGGCCAACCAAGCAGTTAAAGAGGAAATTAAAAAGTATATGGAAGCCAATGAAAATGATAACACCACAACACAAAACCTCTGAGACCCAGCAAAGGCGGTCATAGGAGGAAAGTATATAGCAATCCAGGCCTTCCTAAAGAAGGAAGAAAGATCTCAGATACACAACTTAACCTTACGCCTTAAGGAGCTGGGAAAAGAACAGCAAATAAAACCCCAAACCAGCAGAAGACAGGAAATAACAAAGACAAGAACAGATATTATTGCTATCGAAATGAAAAAACAGCAGAACAGATCAATGAAACCAGAAGCTGGTTCTTTGAAAGAATTAACAAAATTGATAAACCACTAGCCAGTCTGATCAAAAAGAAAAAGGAAAGGACCCAAATAAATAAAATCAAGAATGAAAGAAGAGAGATCACAACCAAAACAACAAAAATAAAAACAGTAATAAGAGAATATTATGAGCAATTATATGCCAATAAAATGGGCAGTATGGAAGAAATGGACAAATTCCTAGAAACATACACACTACCAAACCTGAAACAGGAAGAAATAGAAAATTTGAACAGACCCATAACCAGTAAGGAAATCAAATTAGTAATCAAAAATCTGCCAAAAAACAAGAGTCCAGGGCCAAATGGCTTTCCAGGAGAATTCTACCAAACATTTAAGGAAGAGTTAACACCTATTCTCTTGAAGCTGTTCCAAAAAATAGAAATGGAAGCAAAACTTCCAAACTCTTTCTATGAAGCCAGCATTACCTTGATTCCAAAACCAGACAGAGACCCCACTAAAAAGGAGAACTACAGACCAATTTCCCTGATGAACATGGATGCAAAAATCCTCAACAAGATATTAGCCAACCAGATCCAACAATACATTAAAAAAATTAGTCATCATGACCAAGTGGGATTTATACGTGGGATGCAGGGCTGGTTCAATATCTGCAAAACAATTAACGTGATTCATCACATATCAATAAAAGAAAGGACAAGAACCATATGATCCTCTCAATAGATGCAGAGAAAGCATTTGACAAAATACAGCATCCTTTCTTGATAAAAACCCTCAAGAAAGTAGGGATAGAAGGAGCATACCTCGAGATCATAAAAGCCATATATGAACGACCCAACGCTAACCTCATCCTCAATGGGGAAAAACTGACAGCTTTCCCCCTAAGGTCACGAACAACACAGGGATGTCCACTCTCACCACTGTTATTCAACCTAGTATTGGAAGCCTTAGCCTCTGCAATCAGACAACACAAAGAAACAAAAGGCATCCAAATCGGCCAGGAGGAGGTCAAACTTGCACTCTTCGCAGATGACACGATACTCTATATGGAAAACCCAAAAGATTCCACCAAAAAACTGCTAGAATTGATTCATCAATTCAGCAAAGTCGCAGGATATAAAATCAACACACAGAAATCAGTTGCATTCCTATACACCAACAATGAAGCGACAGAGAAATCAAGGAATTGATCCCATTTACAGTTGTGCCAAAAAACATAAAATACCTAGGAATAAAACTAACCAAAGAGGTGAAAAATCCATACACTGAAAACCATAGAAAGCTTATGAAAGAAATTGAAGAAGACACAAAAAAATGGAAAAAGATTCCATGCTCCTGGATAGGAAGAACAAATATTGTTAAAATGCCGATACTACCCAACGCAATCTACATATTCCATGCGATCCCTATCAAAGTAACAAGAGAATTCTTCACAGAGCTAGAACAAATGATCCTAAAATTTGTATGGAACCAGAAAAGACCCCGAACAGCCAAAGCGATCTTGAAAAAGAAAACCAAAGCAGGAGGCATCACAATCCCAGACTTCAAGCTCTACTACAAAGCTGTCATCATCAAGACAGTATGGTACTGGCACAAGAACAGACACTCAGATCAATGGAACAGAATAGAGAACCCAGAAATGGACCCACAAACGTATGGCCAACTAATCTTTGACAAAGCAGGACAGAATATCCCATGGAATAAAGACAGTCTCCTCAGCAAGTGGTACTGGGAAAACTGGACAGCGACATGCAGACGAATGAACCTGGACCGCTTTCTTACACCATCCACAAAAATAAACTCAAAATGGATGAAAGACCTCCACGTAAGACAGGAAGCCATCAAAATCCTCAAGCAGAAAGCAGGCAAAAACCTCTTTGATCTTGGCCGCAGCAACTTCTTATTCAAATCGTCTCCAAAGGCAAGAGAAACAAAAGCAAAAATGAACTACTGGGACCTCATCAAAATAAAAAGCTTCTGCACAGCGAAGGAAACAATCAGCAAAACTAAAAGGCAACCAACAGAATGGGAGAAGATATTTGCAAATGACATATCAGATAAAGGGTTAGTATCCAAAATGCATAAAGAACTTATCAAACTCAACACCCAAAAAACAAAGAATTCAGTGAAGAAATGGGCAAAAGACATGGATAGACACTTCTCCAAGGAAGACATCCAGATGGCCAACCAACACATGAAAAAAGGCTCCACATCACTCATCATCAGGGAAATACAAATCAAAACCACAATGAGATACCACCTTACACCTGTCAGAATGGCTAACATTAACAACTCAGGCAACAACAGATGTTGGTGAGGATGCGGAGAAAGAGGATGTCTTTTGCGGGAATGCAGGCTGGTGCAGCCACTCAAAAAACTAAAAATAGGGGCTCCTGGGTGGCTCAGTCGGTTGAGCACCGGCTTCAGCTCAGGTCACGATCTCACGGTCTCTGAGTTCAAGCCCCGCGTAGGGCTCTGTGCTGACAGCTCAGAGCCTGGAGCCTGTTTCGGATTCTGTGTCTCCCTCTCTCTGACCCTCCCCCATTCATGCTCTGTCTCTCTCTGTCTCATAAATAAATAAACGTTAAAAAAAATTTAAAAAAAAAACAAACTAAAAATAGAACTACCCTACAACCCAGCAATTGCACTACTAGGCATCTATCCATGGGATACAAGTGTGCTGTTTCGAAGGGGTACATGCACCCCCCCATGTTTATAGCAGCACTATCAACAATAGCCAAAGTATGGAAAGAGCCCAAATGTCCACTGATGGATGAACAGATAAAGAAGATGTGGTCTGTAGATACAATAGAGTATTACTCGGCAATCAAAAAGAATGGAATCTTGCCATCTGCAACTACGTGGATGGACCTGGAGGGTATTACGCTAAGTGAAATTAGTCAGAGAAAGACAAAAATCGTATGGCTTCACTCATACGAGGACTTTAAGACACAGAACAGATGAACACAAGGGAAGGGAAACAAAAATAATATAAAAACAGGGAGGGGGACAAAACAGAAGAGACTCATAAATAAGGAAACAAACTGAGGGTTGCTGGAGGGGTTGTGGGAGGGGGGATGGGCTAAATGGGGGAGGGGCACTAAAGAATCTACTCCTGAAATCATTGTTGCACGATATGCTAATTTGGATGTAAATTTTTAAAAATTAAAAATAAAATTAAAAATAAACTAAAATAAAATTAAAAAATAAAATAAAATAAAATAAAATAAAAAAATAAAATAAAATAAAATAAAATAAAATAAAATAAAATAAAATAAATCGGGTGATTTAAGGAGATATCCACATATCCCCTCCCAATTTCTGATGTTCCGATTCCTGATGTTTTGTTTTCCTTTCACACGACATGACCAAAGGTCCATTTCTGCAGGGTGCACACAGGAGGGAGGCCGCTGCTGTGGGCACCCAGAGTGTGGGTCCACGACAGATGCCCAGGGCTGCAGCCAGCAGCTGGGTGGTGTGGACACGACCTCCCCAGGGTTGGGGGCCCTGGAGGAGCTCCCCCAGAGCATCAGCAAATGTAACAACTATGGACCTACTTCTGAAGCTGCAGGTCTGTGCTCAGATTCCCTTGCAAACTGTATACTTTTTTAATTTTTTTTTTTTTTTACTTATTTTTGAGACAGAGAGAGGCAGAACATGAGCAGGGGAGGAGCAGAGAGAGAGAGAGAGAGAGGGAGACACAGAATCTGAAGCAGGCTCCAGGCTCCGAGCTGTCAGCACGGAGCCTGACACGGGGCTCGAACTCACAAACCATGAGATCATGACCTGAGCCGAAGCTGGAAGCCCAACCAACTGAGCCACCCAGGCGCCCCACAAACTATTCTTTACTGAAGGTGCGTCAGTGTCCCAGCTTGCTGTAACAAAATTGTCACAAACTTGGTGGTGCAAAACAGGAAGGCCATCTTCGCAGTCTTTGAGGGCCTCAGTACAAAATGAAATCAGAGGCTCGCCTCTCTCCCAGCTCCCAGGCTCGTGGCCGCATCCGGGTCTCTGTCTCCCCATTCACCTCCCCTCTGCTCCGTGCATCTGTCCCCCTGCCCTCCACCCCGAACACAGGTACTCACACTTAAGTGTCCGCTCAAATAATTCAGGACAAGCGTCTCCTTTCAAGACCCTTCTCTGAATCCCACCTTTGGCCATATGACTTTCCAGGGATTCTTAGGGCATAGGTATATCTTCTTGGGAACCACCACCCAATCCACTACAGAAGACACATTGGGCGATTGGAAAATCACAGGCAAAACCCTAAATATGCTAAGTAATGTCCTAAACAAACCTTCTGACCGAGAAAAGCCCATTACGATTAGTCCTAACACACAAACTCCTGGGGCAGCATTCCAGTGGAAACAGCGACTGTCGGGAGTGTGTAGTTACAGAGCCATCTGGCACTGCGTTGTTTTTTCTAGCGAGGAAAGAAGGATTGTGTTGTGCCTCTGACGGTAGATGATGCTGTGTGTAAATTCCACGTTACAGCATATTACACAGTTACGTGGTCTCATTAAGACAAAACCTGCAAACCACACAAGATCAAAGTTTGGGCCCTATGTTCTCAGGATAGTGACACAGTAAAAATTAGGAATACAAATCGCCTAAGACATCATAGTCGTACTATGATAATGACTCACCTTTAATGGAGCCTGCCTAATAATAATAGTAAAAACGTGTGAAGTTGTTACTAGTACCCCCATTACACACTTCCCAACACAGTCGTTTACAAACGGGGCCATCGTAGAACCCTGTAATGTGGGCGCTGTGTTTCTCCCCACCTTACTGGTGAGCCACAGAGAAGTTCAGTAACCCACCCCAGTCACACAGAAATTGGCCCCTGAGCTTTGCGCTCTCAGTCCTTCTGGTATGCTAGTCGAGAACGCAGAATCAGCCAGAATAGTGGACCAGGAGAGGTGCCCAAAGGACAAGCATACAAAGAATAGGTAGCAAACTAAAACAACTTGAGCTAGACTAGGTTAACACAAAACAAACTGTGGCCCCAGGGTCAAGGACTCCGACGTGCAAGCCTGTGAATGATGCACAGCTCACACTCCACAGAGAGCAGAGATTGCACATTTAGGGAAAAGTTCTTACTTAAGTTCAGACCACTTGGACCTTGGGTCTCACTCTGCTCACTAGAAAGAAGCAGGCATTTGCTGAGACACCAGAGCCCCTCACGGGCCTCCACTCACAGCTCTGCCTCTTCTGCCTCGATGTGGAGGGATTCTGCTTAACCCCTGAGAACCTACTGCCCCAGCGGGTAACGCCTCTGCTCCGTGACCCGAAAACACTGGGTCTGGGGAGGAAGCCTGCTCTGTGAGTGAAAACCTTCAGACCCTGGGTCTGGACTTTTCCCTCCACGCTGGCTGGGGAGTAAAACAGAAATGTGGGCTCTAAGAGACTCCCCCTAAAGAGCTCTGAAACCTGGTGTATGTGGGAAGAATGCATGTGCGCATGTGTGTATATGCACGGGAGGTGTGCGTTGCATGTGCAAGGTGTATGTGTCTGGTGTGTGTACGTGTGTGTGTGCAGTGTTTGCTGTGTGTGTGCACATGTGTGTGATGCATATGCACGTGTGATGTGCATGTGTGATGTGTGCACATGTGACGTGTGCAGTATGTGTGGTGCATGTGCACAAGTATGTGATGTGTGCACGCACATCTGTGGTGTGTGTACTCTGTGCATGTGTGATGCATATGCACACTGTGGTGTGCACACGTGTGTCACATGTGTGTGCACCTACACGCGGCACCCGCACTCCTGCCCCGCCCCCAGAGTCCCCACAGGCACCACGTCCAGCGCGCCTGCCCTGAATCCGAGCCACTCCCGGCTGCACCTGTGCTGACCGTCCCCGCAGCTCCCACATACCGTCCCCCCCAGGGCTTCTGTGCATCCGCCTCAAGTGTCTGGGCCACGGCTCCGGGACTGTCCTGCATGCGTAACGACCACACCAGGTAACACAGGGGTTCCTCTGTGCCGGCACATGCCTCTTCCCCTTACAATGCCCACGAAGACTGGCCACTACGTGTCACGTGTTCACTCCGCAAACCCTGACCTCCACCTCTCCAGAAGGCCCCTGAGCACACTGCCCCCCACGGCCCAGGGAGGAGCCCCAGGAGGACGCGGGGACTCCCTCCCGCTGTGGTGCTGGCTCGACCCAGCGCCTCTGCCTGGACCTCTCTGTTTCTGCCTCCGATTCCAGCACAGACACTGTCCTGTAAGTTGTGTGTGTGTGTGCACGGGTGTAACATTTACACCCACAGAGCCCTTCTCCAGAGGACACGCAATTCTCCCGTCGCCAAGTGCCCATTCCCCAGGAAATCCTTGAGCCTGGGAGAACCCATGTGGTGCCAGCTTCCCAGGCCACCCTCCGTCTGCTCCCTCCTCTGCAGGAAGCCTGGCATCTCTGGCATTTCTCATGACACACGGGGAGAAGTGGGTATTTCTCTACCTTGCTACGCAAACCATGAAACTTTTCGGAATAAGACCAGACTTGGATTTCTTTCATCAAGATAACATGGGCCCGTGATGATGCATCGACACCGCACGCCTTTCTAGAAGGACTGCTTCTAACTCATCGGGTTCTGAATGTCCTGGGGTTTACGGCATGCGAGGTAATTTTATATTTCTCAGTCGGTGACACTTAGGGAAAATGGGTGATGGGCACTGAGGAGGGCACTTGTTGGGATGAGCACCGGGTGTCGTGTGTAAGCGATGAACCATGGGAACGTACTCTCAAAGCCAAGAGCACACTGCATACAGTATGTTGGCCAACTTGACGATAAGTTATCAAAAATAAACAAATAAACACTTGAAAAGATAATTACAATGAGCCATTTGGTAAAGTACACCTATCTGAAGAGAAATCATTAAGGGTAATATTCAGCAGGATAGAAACGAGAAACAGAATAAACTATATTTTACCATTAAGAGTTCTACTCATTTGTCAAAGCGATGTTAGAATGTTGCTATCACAAAAATAAAAGGTGCGATTTTATTCAAACCCAAAACAGCTAACGATAAATGTAAAATAAATTCTCAGCATAAAGGCCAGAATCAGAACTTCTCCCTCCCACTCACAGAATCACACCCGGACGCAGGTATGTACATGATCGGGAGGGCGTGTGCTTGTCCACGCCAAGCTCCGAGTATACGAGTAGCCAAGTCTTCTGGCTCTTTCTAAGAGAAAGGGAAATCCTCGCATTCGCTCCTAAATAGCATCATTGGCCAAGCTGCAGACATGCCTTTCTAAAGGCTATCATGACTTAGGTTGGTTCAAATCGTAACCTGGCTGTTGTAACAAGGCCCATGCAGCCTAGGAGCACCGACCGTGTGGATGGGAACAAGCCCACAAGGCCTGGGAGCATCGAACGCCTGGACGGAGCCGGGGCTTTGGCCGCAGGAGAGGAGGGAGCGGCCATCAGGGAGGAGCAGGGCTGCGCAGCCACTGGGAATCAGCAGAGCTAACGGGAGGCTGGGACTGAGGTGAGGGTTGGGATGCAGCATGAGCAAAGGGCCCGAGGCAGCCAGAAGGAACATGGGTGCCTCCGAAGCTTCAGAGGGCAGGGTCTGGACACTGCCATGTGCTCTGTGGGTGGTGCTATATGACTCTCTGACACGAAAACACAGAAAGGCAACAGGGTTTCAGGACTGAGATTATGAGACTGGTTTGGGGGAGGTAACTGAAGAGCCAGGCCACAGACACAGAGGTCTGAGCTGAGTGGCTGAGGACACAGCCTGGGGGTGCCAGTGGTGTCCAGTGGCCGGGTGGTGGGTACCCTAAGCAGGGGGAGGTTACCCCGGAAGGCTAATGGAGGGCTGGTCACCCAAAGACCCCAAGGAGGAAGGGGTGAAGCAGAGGCTGTGATGTGGGACAGGGGTGTGTCCGGAGGGAGCTGGAAGCCACTGCTGCTTCCCACAGGCTGAGGTCTGGGGACCCACAGGGCCCCCGTGTCTCAGGGACGGAGGCTGAGCACAGAGGCAGCTGTGGGCAGCGCTCAGACTGAGGGAAAGACGGCACAGGGCTCAGGCCCCCTTCATCTCGTAGTTCTGTTTTAGAAAGGGAAGCCGGTTTCCCCATTAGAGAACATTCCAGAGCCCTTGCGTTCAGTTTCCGGAAGCTCGTCCTCCAAGGTTTGCTGTGAACACCGCTAACCATAAAGTACTTATTTTCCGTGGAAGGGGTTATAATTTTTGAGAGGAATAACTGAGAGTTATGTCACACTTTATAAATACAGATTATTTTTCTAAACGCTATCTCAAAGAATAAAAACATTCTCATATGGAATTTGGGTGCATTTCTGTGGTTACATTTTTACCAACAATAATTCATAAAACAGACAATAAAATATCTGTCTGTCAGGAACATTCATTCTAGATGGGATTTAATTCTAACTGCAGTGTGTCATTTAAACCATTTTTGATTAAAACATAAATAATCACAGTTAATTCCTCATTAGTGAACTCCTCAACGCAATTACTAACCCGCTGGGTACCGAGGGATGTCTGTCCTCCCGAGCTGGAGTCTAACAAAGATGCGTGAAAAATAAAGAGTGGATGTTAATGAGCATGACGGTATTTACGATGCTGAACTTGCACATTTTGTGTGACTGTTTCCATAATAGTGCAATTCAGTGCTGTAACAAAACGGTATCTGTCCAAATTTCAAAAGAGTTCAAAATAACTATCAAAACTGAGGAGAGTCAATGTCAAATGTCAACGGTATGGTCCGATTTATTCGTTCCCAACAACTAACAGGCGCGGCACCAGGCTCGTTAGAACCCAGCCCCATCAGCCCGGCATTCCTTTAAGTGGAGACAGCTTTATTTCCCTAAATCTTCACTCTTTGCTTAATTAAGCATAGCTAATTAATAACATTTACAGGCTCTAAAACAGCAGACACTTTAGAAAACACAACTATTTTACCCAATAACTTTAGTTGAAAAATCACAAAATCATAACTGTTCGGCATCGAAGCAGATGTGGGATCAGCACGGTCCGGAAGGGCGGGCTTCAGGGGCGACGGGTCAGGCCTCACGGCTCTGGGTCCCCAAGAGCAGGGAGGTTTAGTCTTTGACACAGAAGTAGGAGAGGTCGAGCCGCTTCAGTGTGGGCACGGACTGGGGGGACAAGTGACATCTACCGTTCACTGGAAAGAATCTGAAGCCTTTCATCCAAAACCACCGCCTGGACGACAGGATGAGGTGACCAGCCTGAAGGTAACCACAAGTACCGGCCCCTTTAAAATGCAAATACGTTTCTTCTGGACCTTCTCAGGCATTTTTCCTCCAGAGGCATTTTTTACCCTTCCTTATCTCAGTAAAATACCTGTGGGTTCTATTTAAATAGCAGGTGCTGCATCAGAGATTCAAAACCACCCTGGGCACCCAAACAGCACATTCTTCGGGTGAGACACCAGAGGGAGGGAACACCACCGGCTGTACTCACTGTGGGGGGAGGGCCTGCCCCCTGCCAACAGGACACGGACAGCCATGGAGGGCCCCTCCCCTTCCGGAACTGTCCTTTCTGGGCGTGAGGTCACCAGGTCCTGCCCCCAGGGGCAGGTAAGCTCTAGGGTCTGGGCGAAACGCCCACCTAAGTTAATTCCTCCTCAGCCAACAGCACAGACTTTCCTCCCTCCTTCCCGTCAGAAAGGAGCCAGGAGCCCGAGTAAGTAAGTCCTTCCCTGGATGGAATACAGTCAGCCTCTCCCAACGCAGGTCTCCATAATAGTGCAATTCAGTGCTGGAATCCACTGGGAAGTGGAGCTACTTAAAGTTGGGAGTTTTAAAATCCAGGTCTCTGTTCAGGCATCAGACGGACCTGCTGCTGTAAAAGGTTGTCGTCCCACGTACCTATGTTTGGGAAACAAGGCGATTTCAACCTCTGGGGTTTTCGATAAATAAGCATGGCTCTAACTCGGATCTTGTTGAAATGTTCACTGGCAATTACATCTCCTGATAAAATCTGATTCCTCATTTTAAATTACGTGAATCTTGCTTTTATGATGTCACAGACCTCACCAGAAATTCCACAGTTGAAACCAAAGATGAGTCAGCAAGGAGAAGAAACCGGCAACAAAAGCAGAAAACGAAGGGACTGCCTTGCCGGGAGGTCGCACGCGTACACGACCTCCCACAGTAATTCACATCTCAAATTACCAACCGCACGTTTAAGCGACCTGTTCTCACCTTTCCAGGGGCAAGCGCATCGCACACAACAACAGGCACGCTGCTGGCCCACGCGGCTTCGTGCTTCCAGCCCCTTGGACTGGACAGTGTTGCTATTCGGGCACCCAGAATGTGCTCTCGGCACCAACCGCCAGCAGCAGCCTTGGACCCTAGAAGCAGAGCACACTCTTCCACTGCACTGTTGCTTCTCCAGCAATGCATTTAGCAGGGGTGGGGGGTGGGGGAGCCCGGGTCCAGCAATGCACTTTAGCAGGGGTGGGGGGTGGGGGAGCCGGGGTCCAGCAATGCACTTCAGGAGGGGTGGGGGGTGGGGGAGCCCGGGTCCAGCAATGCACTTTAGCAGGGGTGGGGGGTGGGGGAGCCCGGGTCCAGCAATGCACTTCAGGAGGGGTGGGGGGTGGGGGAGCCCGGGTCCAGCAATGCACTTTAGCAGGGGTGGGGAGGTGGGGAGCCAGGGGCTCCCGCACCTGTACTGGCAGAACCCAGAGGGAGCAGACCATGGAACAGCTGTGGAAAAGGGACTGCAAAGGAAGAGACATTCACGTTTGGCCAGGTTCCCACGATTCAAGCAACCAGTCCTTGCAAAGATTGTGCTGCATTTGTGACTTCCGAAAAAATACCTGCCACTAGAAATATAATGGGCTTAAAACAAGTTTCTTTTTTGTCATCAATCTTTCTCATCAGAAGCACGGAGTTCCTTCCTTAACAGAAAGGATGGAATAGCTATGCAAATTCAATGACATTACGTAAAGTTACTGACACAAAAATTCGTAATTCTGCGTGGTTGTCTGGACCCCAATCATCCCAGTAAAAATTAATGACCATCCAACACGCATAGTGCCGCTTCCCATACCTAAGTCATGACTACACGCTCTGGATGCGCATGTTTTTAAAGACAACATGTAAACGGGACACTTAGATGGGTTTAAACAGAGAGGAATCTGAAGCTTCTCCTACACTGCAGCCCAGTGGAGCACTGAGAACAGCGTGCTGTGTATGTGCCCAAAGTTATTCTTCTCGCCCTTACCACGCTGTCCATCACGATTCTAATGTTTGGCCTCCAATCCTAACAAGAGCTTACTTGCAAGTATAATTCACATAGGTTGTATCATATAATCAAGGCTCTTCTTACAAAGAAAGCACTAATCACATCTTATGCAAACTGGTGAATAGATTCCATCTCGACTAGCACAGCCCAAATTTAGCACCTTAGAGGAATCAACACTTGGCACAGTGGAGACTACTCATCGGGCGACTTGCAGTTGATACAGTTTTTAAAAGCCACAGTCACTGCTAATAATTCATCAACTGGGTCAATGATGATAAATCCACTCGATTCTTCCACTACAAGAGCAACGGTTATAAACAGGACTTGTTGGGAAAAATACCTCAAGGAAAACGTACAATTCTAACCATGGGGGGAATCGCTTTAAAATTCGAAGCAGCACTAAAACGAAAGCTTCTGGCTAGAGTGTCTGTATTTCCTTAAGCAGTTTACTGCCACTTACTACAAGCACATCTTGTCGGGTTTAATCGCCACCCGCAGTGGCTGGAGAGCGGTTCATGTCACAAAGTACTTTAAAAATACACACAGAACATTACCTGGGATGGAGTTTTAAGATTTTGTAACAATATCCCAGAAATGCATAACGTGATGGAAAAGGCATCTATTCACAGACTGAGAAAAAACAATCATAGTTACTACTCCTGCCCTAGTTCAGAAGCATCAGGACCCGTGACCATCTCTGAAAACACTTGTCAGGTACCCGGAAAAGTACAGCCAGTGTATCCTGGGTTCTCACCGGCGTCCACGGGGTGAGGGGACGTGGGGGCGAGCCCCACAGGGGTGCTGCTGTGACACCTGCATGAACCACTTCAGTGTCTCCAGAGAGCCTCCTGAGGCTCCTGATAATCCGCTGCTTTCCTAAACTGTTTCCCGGAAGCTCGGTTATGCTGTGGGTGGCAACTTGAAGGCTTCCAAGAACTTTCCGTTTTTGTTTGTGCCAACATTTCTGTTTTCTGTCAATAGTTCAGCTATTCAAAAATACGAAGCTGGCAGGAGGGCTGTTTGAACCAGGGACTGGAATAGGGGGTCCCAACAGCGTCCATGTTCCAAATCCGGATACGGCGCACGGGGCTGTGGGTGTCCCCGGCACCGGAGAGACAGAGGGGTACGGGGGGGGGGGCAAACTGGGACCGACCCCCACCCGGCCGCAACCGAGACGCGGGCCCCCGGGCCCCAAACCCCCGGACCCGGAGTCGCTCGCACGAAGGAACCAGCCAACCCCAAACGCCCGATTCTGGAAAACCCCCGTTCCCGTGGCCCAGGGCGCCCCCGCGCTTCCTGCCAGCCCTTCGGGAAGTCAGACAGCAAACCCAGTTTCCAGCCGGGGTACTGGGGTGCGGACAGAGAGAGGCGGCCAGGAGGTGAGCGCCCACTGTGGCCGAGGTCCCCGAGCCCGCCCACCGGCACCGGCCGCTCCAGATGACAGAGAAGGAAGGGGGAGGGTGTGGGAGGGGGCGCGGGGGGCGGAGGGAGACTCGCGGAGGGGAAGGGGTGCGAAAAGGCGTGCGGAAAGGGGTGCGCGGAGAGGACGGGGCGCTGGAAGGCTAGGTGGGCGCGGGGAGGGGAAGGGGTGCGGGGAGGGGAAGGGGCGCGGGGAGGGGAAGGGGCGCGGGGGGCGGAGGGGGACTCGCGGAGCGGAAAGGCTAAGAGAAGGGGTGCGGGAAGGGGCGCCGAGGGTAAGGGGGCGGGAAGGGGAAAGGACGTGGGGAGAGGAGGGGAAGGGGTGAGCGGAGAGGACGGGACACTGGAAGGCGAGGCGGGAAGGGGAAGGCGAGGCGGGAAGGGGAAGGCGAGGCGGGAAGGGGAAGGCGAGGCGGGAAGGAGGCGGCGAGGCGGGGAGGGGAAGGCGAGGCGGGGAGGGGAAGGCGAGGCGGGGAGGGGAAGGGGTGCGCGGGGAGGGGAAGGGGTGCGCGGGGAGGGGAAGGGGTGCGCGGAGAGGACGGGACACTGGAAGGCGAGGCGGGGAGGGGAAGGCGAGGCGGGAAGGAGAAGGCGAGGCGGGGAGGGGAAGGGGTGCGCGGAGAGGACGGGGCACTGGAAGGCGAGGCGGGGAGGGGAAGGGGCGCGGGGGGCGGAGGGGGACTCGCGGAGCGGAAGGGCTAAGAGAAGGGGTGCGGGAAGGGGTGCACGGAGAGGACGGGGCGCGGGTAGGCGAACGGGCGCGGGAAGCCGAGGTGGACGCCGGCGGGAGAGGGGCACGGAGTGGGGGACGGGGAGCCGGGGGGCGGAGGGGGCGCCGAGGGGCCGCACTCACCCGCGCGGGCTCCAGCAGGTGGTCGGGGCGCCCGCTGGGGGCGGCGGGGGGCGGCGGGCCGTGCGCGCTCATGGCCGCCCAGCGCCGGGGCCCCGCGCCAGCGTCCGAGGGTCCCGCGGGCGGCTGGTCCGCGCCCCTCCCGGGCTCGGCGGCAGGGGGAGGGGCGTTCCTCGCTCCGCCCACGTGGCCCCGCCCCCGGGGGAGGGGCGCGCTGCGTTCCGGGTGGGCGGGGCCGGCGCACGGGCGGGGCCGGGGCACGTGGCGCTCCCGCGGGGGTGGGTGGGGGGCAGGGGTCCGAGGCGGAGCGGGCGTACGGGCCCCGGGCCGGGGGAGCGCATCCGGCTGGGGTCGGGAGGGGGCACTAGGGCCGCACGGTGGGGGGGGGGGGGGGGCGGGAAGGGTGGGAGAGCTTGGATGCTCCGCTCCCTCGGGCGCGAGGCGAGCGCCCCCACCCCGGGCTGGGCGCCCCCTCCGCGTCCTTCTCCAGGGTGTCTGATTGGGGGGCTCCCCTCCGCCCTCCCCGCCCTCACTCGGTACAGCCCCGCTGCTTTTCGGGTCCCTGGGGACCCACCACCCCACCGCACCCCCGTGCCGTCGCCGGTCTCACCGCAGGTGACGTGGGACTCCGGGGACCATCCCGCGAAGGAAAGCGCGCGGAAGCCTCGGCTCTTCCCCAAGCACTCGTCCAGCCCGAACCCGGGGGGTCACCGCTCCGTGGCGCCCCGGCCTCCCCGCCCTGGGCCCAGTCGGGAGTCCGGTCCCAGCCCCCAGCCCGGGGCTCCGCGGAAACGGCTCTCGGGCCGGTAACACTGGCAGTGTAGACCCAAATACTCCTCGTTTAAATGCAAATGTGGATTTGAGACACGTTTGGGGAAGAAACGCAAAAACACAAGGCCACCAACCTGTAAAGAAGCAACCACGTGTCTTCCTCCCTTTCTGAGCCCCACGTACCCGGCCACGCGGGCCCTGCTGGGTGGAGCCTGCATACGAGGGGCTCTTCCTGCCCGGATCCCCCTTCCTCTCGCTGCCCAGGCCTGGAAGAGGCCCCAAGCTAAGTCCCTAGACCGCCTGACGGAAGGGGGGGGGGGGGAGGGTGTATATACTGAACAAACGTCAGATTCCAACCTGGGTTTTTTTTCCAGCTTTACTGAGATGTACTTGGCGTAACCCTGTGTGCGTTTAAGGTGTGTGTGGTGTTGATCTGATGCACTTCTATACTGCAGTGTGATCGCCACCCTAGCATTAGCTAAACCCTCCAGGTCACACAACTGCCACTTCTTTCTGGTGGTGAGAACACTTAAATCTCTACTCTCTCACCAACGTTCAAGTGTGGAGTACAGTATTAACACCTGTAGTCACCATGCTGTTCATTAGACTCCCTACAACTCAACTGCTCTCGTGACCAGCGTGTCCCCATTTCCCACCCCCACCCCAGCCCCCTCTTTGCTTCTTTTTAGATTCCACGGTGTGAGATTAGACAGTATTTCTCTCTCTATGTCTCACTTACTTCACTGCACATAATTCCTCAAGGTCCATCCATGTTGCTGGAACTGGCGAGATTTCCTTCTTTCTCATGGCTGAATGATATTTCATCATATATATGTATATACATACATGTTCATATACACCTATGCACAAATATGTGTCTACAGCATATATATTGTAGGTACGACATACGTACACGCACACACCCACATCTTCTCTATCCATATATACAACCACTGCTGGAAACAGGATCTCTCGGTATTCTGGCTGTTGTAACGTTGCAGTACACGTGTGAGTGCAGAGATCTCTTCCATGCCCTGTCTTCACCCCCTTTGGTAGAGGGGTTGCCGGATCCTATGGTAATTCTGTTTCTAATCTTGTGAGGAACCGAGGCATGGGTTTTCCTAGTGGCCGCACCAGTTTACAACCTGTTTTGACTGCTGAGCAGGTCTGGGCTTCTAACCCAGATGCACAAAAAGAGCGAGACTTTCCAGAATTCTCTCTCCTTTGTATCCCATCTATCCTGTACGGAAGATTGGAGCTTCTAACACTTCTGACACTCAGTGGCTTACTAGAACATAAGCTCTTGAAACACAGAAATCTGGTCTTTCTATCCCTGGCACGGTAGGCCCCAAGCAAAATAAGTGTCTTGGATGGACTGGCAAGGAATATTGTAGTACTTTTTGTCCACAGCAAAATCTAGAATGAGGACGAGGAGGTATGAGAGAGCATTATTTGAAGTTGCACGTAAGAAAGCGTTTGCAGAGAGTGCAGGGTTTTCCCGGCTGCTGCCTTTGGAGCTGTGTCCCCCTTTTCTATCAGGGGCAGATCCTCAGTTGCATTTACAATTTACACAGTCCCCCGGTGTCTAACCAAGCTCTCAGAAGGTTTCTCTTCCACGGCACATCAGCTCGGTGGCCCCAAACACACAGGCCCCTGTCAGCACCGCCTCGCCTCATACGGCCTGTGCCAACCTTGTCCTGGTCCCTGGCCCCTGCGTGTGGCCCCTACTCCTCCAGCAGCTCCGAGGACCGGGTGCAAAGCCACACAGGACACCACAGCTCCACCTCTGCTGTGGCTTCTTTTCTCGTGGCCTCAGTCCCTCAAGTCCTGGTCATTTTGGTGGCATGGAGCTGAGGTTTCTATGTCCCCAGAGCTGTGGGAAGGCAGTTTCTATGTCCGCAGAGCCCTTGGACCGCAGCAGGCACTGAGCCTCCGTGAGCTCTGACACAGGAACCTCAGAAGCTCCCCTTCTCTCCCACGTCTCCAGCCAGCCCGTCCTGGTCCTGCCGCTTCTTCTCCCTCAGTCACAACTTACGTCGTATTTGATTCAGCTTTTATATTTGCTCGATTTCAGAGGGATGTTCAAATACAGGTTTCCCCAGCGTAGCTGCAAGCAGCAGACTCTTGTGTGGGTTTAAAACCATATTTGCTACAGAAGAAATATGTTTGTATACGACATAATTTCTTGGTGTTGTTTAAACTGTGAAAATTTACTGGAGAGTAAAGAAAGTTTATTAGTTATTTAAGAAAAGAACATCATTTATGATCCAGTAAGCCTTTCAAAACTGATACGTATATGAATCATGTCTGAAACTCACACACTGTTGTGGAAATGTGTTGATATTTATATGCTAAGGAGTTGAAGTGAATACTCTCTTTGAGGCTCTTTCGGAAAGACGGTAGTGTTACATTATAAAGAAAGGTGTGAGATCATCCATGCTCACAGCTACTCAGAGAAAGGAAAAAGGAAGCAAGAGAAAGTAAAGGCTTCCGCAGCAGGGGACCTGGATTATCATATGGAAATTTCTCCCAGGGCCTCTGGGGGCATCTGGGGGGTGGCCTCACCTCTCAGAGGACTTAGTCCCTGTGATAGCACCAGTGTCCACGGGCCCAAGTGAATGCCTAAAACTGTGTGAATCTTTGTATCTTTTGCCGCTTGTGGTTTGCGGTATTTTTTCAGTCACCAGGCTCAGCCGCTATCGACCGAGTGCTGCTCAGCGCTCAGCTGCTTCCGCAGATGCTGGGGTACGACTGACATAAGAGCGGTGGGTCCTCACGGGCGTCCAGCGGATCGCTGACACAAGAGTACCGCCCTCCCTAGGGGCACTGCTGACCTTTTCTTACCCAGGTCATACAAATGTCCACAAGCGAGTTTCTTCACATACACGTGTTAAGTATTTTTGAGAATGAATAAATGAGCGCACGACGCATTAAGTCACCTTATCCTTACCTGAGTAAGATATTTGGAGAAGATATTAAAGAATATCTAGTAGGCACTGGAATATTCAAATATGCACTTCAATTTTTAGAATGGTCTCCAAATAGAAATAAAGCGTGAATATATTTAGGCTTGACTCATAACC